>NC_143514.1:10142893-10474644 GCF_031878675.1 Megascapheus bottae
CACATTCAGTGGAAAGACTCAGTGGTCACTTTTAGTATTTGAAAGACATGATGAGCGAGAATTCATTTAAACAGCATAGGAAGAGGTAGAAAGATTGTATAGCTTGAGATAAAATAGGTCGAAACTGACAAGCACAAAGGAAAAGTGTGAGGCCTTAAAGATGAGGAAAAAGTTGGAGAAAATGCGGGAAAGGGTAATACTGTTCAAAAAGAAATGTACCCATTCCTAACTTATGTAACTGTAAATTCCTCTGTACCTCACCTTTACAAGACTTTCCTGGAGGAGAGAGGACCAGGAGGGACCAACCGAGCCTAAGATTCCAGTAAAGCTATATGATACAATCCATATTACTTTGATAAGAAAAAAATAAATTAACTTATGGTTTATTTTGACTTTTTGGTAATTAAATTATCCATTTGAAACAGCATGTGAAGTTTTTTTTAAAGCTTATTTAACGTTATTTCCTCAATTCTCAGATTATAAGACAAATTGGTGTAAGGTTCAATATAATTAAAACTGCATTTGACTTACTACATTGTCAAAATGACTCCTTTGACTCTGATAATTACCAGAAAATTATAATCTTCAATCTAATATTCTTTGTATTCAAGTGGTCAGCTGGTCTCAACTGGAGCTATAACAAATTTATGTTTTTTGCAATCTCAAGGATACAGCTCAGAATTACAAAGAGTTATTTTGCTTTGCTCAATAAACCATGATTAGGAACAAAAATAGTTCAGCCACTCTGGAAAGCAGTATGGAGGTTTCTTAAAGAACTGAAAATTGACATTCCCTACGATCCCGCCATACCACTTCTGGGCATCTACCCTGAACACTATAACCCAAGATATGATAAGGACACCGGCTCAGGTATGTTTATCTCTGCACTATTCACAATAACCAGGCGATGGAAGCAATCCAGATGCCCTACTGCAGATGAATGGATACAGAAAAAAAATATATAGATACAATTGAATTCTACATAGCCAACAGACAAGATAAAATAATGGCATTCGCAGGGAAGTGGATGAATCTAGAACGAATGATGTTGAATGAGACAAGTCAAGACCAAAGGAACAAAAGGTGCATGGTATCCTTTATATGTGGCTATTAGATCCAAACAGTACAAGAGCGAGGACTCAATATTTGCATACCCAATGCTACCCAATCCTTTGGGCATGGTATTGGAAATATAAACACAACTACATAGACATAAAAACTTATGACTCTATAGACATAATGTTTTATTACATAGATTCATATGTACCTATGATACACAAACCTTAGCCTAATTTTGATTATGTTCTAAAAACTAAGTGCCAGTGATTTTATATAGAGATTCCCTTCTTGAATACTTGTCTGTTAAACATGTCACTTGAAATATGATGTAAAAATCAATGTTAATAAATTCTTTAATAAAAAATGAAAAAATAGCTGGTTTGCTCTAAATGTCTACTGATTCTGTTGAGTTTATAGCTGGAAGTGTGAAGAATGAGGTCAAGGGTAGAATTTGAACTCAAATTTTAATTTCTATCCTTATATTAATATCTTTTACAAGTCTCCATATCCACCAATGAAAAATCCTATTTCCCCCATATTTTAAAACTAACACCAGAATTAATGTAAGTTGTATTGAAGACAAAAATCACTTCTACACGTTTTTAAGTATATAATTAATATTAATAAGGTGCATTCTGATTAAAGTAGTTATATTTGATGAAGTATGAGGAATTATACTTACTTTCATGAATGTGACCAAGGAAATGATTATACTTGTGCTTGGTAATTAGATATCAATTTTATATAGTAAAGAGAAATGAAGAGTCTTTTTTTTTTGGTAAGGATACTGGATGAAGGAAAGAAACTGATGGGAAGGTGGCAAACAACAGAACATTTGTACTGTCACCTCTTGTTTCCAGCACACAAGGGTGGACTGAAAGGATGCAACCATTATGATTAGGATGCAAAAGAACCTGGCTGCCAGGTCCTTGGACCTGTCATTACTGTACACTCACAGATGGAAACGGAAAGCCAGGTTCTGCAACATCTCCTCCTATGTCCATGCTTCACTCGGGCCCTGACGAGAGATCACATACTTCTGCTGGGCTTGGTTTGGCATCATAAACCTCCTGGACCCAGGGCTCCTGGAAGGAGCTACTGATGGATTACAGCTGCTCTTTGAAATGAACTAACTTACCCCTGGGGGTGGTTGGAACCAAGCTGGGAAGGCTTATAGGACTCACAAACTACTTACAGGCAATGCACACATAGCTTTCTCTTGTAACAAGAAGTGCTCCCAATCAAAGACAGCCCCAATTGTTTGGGTTCATTTTTAGATATTTGGCAATAGCGGTAAGCCTCTTTTCTTCGGCCTGTTTTAGGAAGGCTGATGGATGGCTCCCGATAATTTACCGCTCAAGCCTAGAATTCACTAATTTATTTCAATTTTACCTGGAAAATGCGTGCTTCTGAATGATTTAGAAGCTTTATGTGAAAGAAGGTACTTTGAAAGACATGAAAAATCTGGTCCAAAGCTTTGGCTAGATTAAACTAGTAAAAGCATAGCATAACATTATAATAGCAATAAGAAAATTGATACAAATTATATATAGTAAAAAACAATCTCTGAAATGTCTGTACCAAAAAGTATAAGAAATCAGCTCCTAAAATACTTTCTAAGATGCTTATATTTATCACAATATTATCTATGTGGATACGTCATGCATCCAGTATTACCTCAAAGTTATCTATCATTTTTTGTCTATCCATTCATTTCCACGTTTTAAATAATTATAATGCTGACTCATATGCACTGATTGCCTGCCACATTTTTTAATGTAGTTGATTTCTGGTCTTCACAAAGCACCTGTAAAATAGGCATCCTTGCCTCAATTTGGCTTTGTGGAAATGGATGAATGTAGTGGGTCCAAGTTCATTGAGTAAATATCAGACACCAGGTCTAGACTTGTACTAAGAGAACTGCTCAACGACACCTGTTCTCTGTTTTAGTGATCTTTTCACTACTTATACTGACTGCTTCATGGGATCACTGTACATTGAGAAGACAATTGGAAACTCAAGAGCTACACAATGTGGTACCAAATCTTTTTCTGGTTCTAAGCAAGACTGGTCATCACTTATAAAATTCTTGTTTGTCCTATCCACATACAATTCTTGACATTCCAACATTCTACATATGCTTCTGCCCAAACTGTCCAATGACATTTAGAGATCTAGATGACATCTAATATACAGTACACACTGATCTGATAATTTTGGGAAAAAATGAACTTTCAGAGACTCTCTCTCCCCCTTTCTTCCTTCTTCTCTTCCTCTCTCCCTTCTTCTTCCCCCTCTGTCATGTCCTCTCCTATAACATAAATTAAAACATTCAGCTTCATGTAATCTAGTTAGAGTCAGAGAGAATATCTTCAATAATAATGTTTTCTATTGTTATTATTTTTCACATAAAGGACAGAAATGTATATTTCTAAAAACATAATACAACTATCTGCTGGTGCAAGGAAGAATAACTGTAGGGACTGGGGAAAAATAAGGTAAACAAAGCCTACAGAATGAACATGAGGGAAAGTACCTTTTATCTCCTTTCTGTTTGAATTCCTTTCTAGGTGAGTTCTGAGACTATTCATTACACAGTGAGAGAGAGATAGAGGGAAAAAAAAAAGACATAGGCCCTTTTTAATGTTTGAGTTCCTTTCTAGGTGAGCTCTGAGAATATTCATTACACAGTGAGAGAGAGAGATAAAGAAAAAAAGACATAGGCCCCTTTTAATAGCTCTTCATTCTAAGTTTCTCTATATAGTAATGCTGCTGAGATCAAATTACTTCAAATTATCTTAGGTAATATTTTTTGCCAGCCCTAGGGCTTGAACTCAGGACCTAGGTACCGTCCTTGGAGCCTTTATGCTCAAGGCTAGTGTTCTGTTACTTGAGCCACATTGTCACTTTCAGCTTTTTCTGAGTACGTGATACCAAGGAATCGAACCCAGGGCTTCATGACTGTTAGGCAAGCAATCTACCATTAGGCTACGCTCCTGGCCCCTTAGGTAATGTTTTTGATGTTTCCTACAAATCTACTTTGATAAGATTTTTATATTACAAATATATTACAGGTATCTTTTTCTCACTTTGATTTTTTTCAATTGCCTTTTGATGAGCAGAGGTTTACTGTAATGAAACATAATTTATCACTGTTTTCCTTTGTGGGGGCAGTGTTGTTTAGATTCTGTCCAGGAATAAGTAAAATATATTTACTTATGTTTTGTTTTCAAAACTATAGACTGATATGTGCTCAATTGTTCTGTCTAAGTTTGCTTTAAAAAAAAAAAGAAAGAAAGAAAAACATTCTAAGGCAGAAGCTGCAATCTGAGGTATTCAAGGAGGTTGAGATTTGAGAATCAAGTTTGGAAGCCAGCCCCATCAGGAAAGGCCCAGAGACTGTTTTCTCCAATTAAGCAGAAAAAAAAAGAAAATAAAAACAGAAGTGGAGATGTTCTTCAAATGGTAGAGCATCAGCCTTGAGCAAAAGTAGCTATGAAACATTGCTTATGCCCTGAGTTCAAGCCATAATATTGCTCCCAAATTAAAGTTTCTTATTTTTCCTTTTATATGTGTGATGTATTTAAACTTATTATTTAAAATATTTAATATTTAAAGTTAACCTTTTAAAACTAATTTTGTGTCCTGTGTGACGTAAGCAAGCAATTCCGTTTTTAAAATTCTGAGTCCCAATTAATTCCAGTAGCACTTGTCAAAAGGACTTTGCTTTTGTGACCTGTTCATAATCAATGGAGTGTACATATGTTGGTCTATTTCTAGACTTCCAATCTGTTCCATTGATCTATTTGTCTATGCTGACACTAAAACACACTTACTCACCAAGTAGAGATTTATAGAAAATCTTGAAGGCAGAGAGTACAAATCTTCTAATTTCCTCTTACTTAGTATTCTTTTGTTGATTTGTATTTCTTTGAATCAAATATAAATTTTGGCACCAACTGGTCAATTTTTATTAAAAAACATACATCAGAATTTTTATTGGGATCATGATGTTTCTATACAGATCAATCTGGAGGCAATTTTTATCTTAAAATCTTTCACCAGTAATTTAAGTTTGCCTTAAATTTTCCTTGTTAATTCTTTGTAGTTTTCAGTATATGGAGATCATATACATTTTAATTTGTTTGAAAGTTTATTTGATGGCTTAACTGCTCTTGGAAAGGCATCTTAAAATTTAATTTCTGCTGTTTACTGTTCCCACTGTTCATCATGACTGATTTTGGTACATAGTTTTTGTATCTTAAAATTGTGTCATGTTTGTCACTTTATGTTTTATTAGTTCTTTAGGATTTCCTAGGTACTCATTTACAAATGAGGACAGTTTATGTCCTGCCTTTCAAACATAGATATCACTTATTTCTTCTTATGTTCTCACAATACAATTACAGTATTTAATGGTAGATAATGGAGTAGAAATTCTTGACTATAATAGAAGATAACTTTTCCTTTCAACATTAAGTATGATGCCAGCTACAGAATTCCTTTCATCAGACTAAGTTTTCTTTCATTAATCGATAAACTTGGGGCAATTATTTTGAATATGTATTAAATTTGTTCAACACTGTTTTGCTTGTCCCAGGACTTATATCCAAACTTTTTAAGAACACCTAACTCAAAAAGAAAAAAGCTGGGGATGAGTGGCTCATGCTTGTAATCCCATCTATTCAGGAAGTTCCAATATGAAAATTACGGTTCAAAGACAACCTGGACAAGAAAAGCCATGAGATGTACGTGCATTTCACCACCAAAAATATCTGAAGTAAGAGCTGTGGCTCAACTTATAAAGTTCTAAGCTTGAAACTCTTTCCAGAGAAAAAAGTAAAGTACAGCACCCAGGCCTAGGCTCAAGTCCAAGTACTCCCTTTTCTCCCTGCAAAAACAATTAAAAATAGCAAGAAAGACTTGAACAAATACTATACTGAGAGAGGCAGATACATGGATGACCATTTAGAAGATGATTCATTGGCAGAGAAACAAAAATTAAAATCTTAGTAAGAAGCTCATACCTATGTACAAATGGGTGAAACTAATACCCTAAGCATGTCACATGCAATCCGGAATGCATAAGAAGTAAACACTTGCTCACAAGAGGTAGAAATATCAATGGTGCAATCACTTTAGAAATCGATTCAGAAGTTTCTTGTCAAATAGTATTTCTACTTTGAAGTAAAGTTTTTTAATAAGCACAGATTAGTTTCACTTATTAATAGCACCAATTTGTATTTAATCATGTTCTAATACTTACTAGAAGCATTTTGGTACATTTACTTTTTAAAATATGCCACTGTAATTTTAATTATAGATCTGTTTTATCTTTTCCTCATAAATAAGAATACTGCATATAGTTGATTTAATTGCATTCTATCAACATGTAGTCTTGTGCTAGGTGCTTGAAAATTAACGTACAAATAGAAGGTATCTGGTTTGAAGATGTGCAAAATGAATTGGAGCATCAATGTGATGTGTAAGTAAATGATTGTATATTGTTAACAATTCTGGTTATGCAAACCAATGATCATTGGAAAAAGGAGAAAGAATTTATTCAACTTTCTGGAGCAAAATGGAGGATCAGATGATCAGAGAGATAGCGTCACAAAGGAAATGAAATGTAAGTACATATTAAAGTAAATAGTGATTGATCTCTACATTCATCCAGTTGCTTGTCAGCACCGATATTGGCACACTGGCATACAGAATGCCATTGGACTCTCCTCCAAACTCATCACATAAAAACATTTTGCCAAGACAACTTCACTTGCCAAGACAACTTCACTCTTTCTACTGGAGTTTCTTTTCCTAAATAAGACTCATGTGCAGAACAGTGTTCCTTTCTAATGTAACGGAAAAAGTTATGGCCTGATGAGCCAATGACTAATAATCCTAAATTATATCACCATTATGTTTTCTTCTTCTTCTTTTTTTTTTTTTGCAAGTCCTGGGACTGGAATTCTGGACCTAAACACAATCCCAGAGCTCTATTTCACTTAAGGCACTATCTCATCCACAGAGCCACTTCTGGCTTTTTTTTTGGGGGGGGGGGGAGGCTTGGGGGAAGTGAGTAGTTGTGGATAACAGTCTCATAGATTTTCCTGCCCTGGCTGTCTTCAAACTTCAATCCTCAGATTTCACCCTACTGAGTAGCTAGGATTATAGGTGTGAGCCACTGGTACCCTGCCTGCCAGTCTGTGTTCTTAATAACATTCATTTGTTCATTTACCCACTAATCAACCAACATTTTATGAAACCCTTACTGGGAGGAAAAATGGATAAGACAAGTGAGTCACTACCTAGCCAAAAAAAAAAAAGATCACTATGGGATCCTTATTGCAAGGGAAGCTCTAGAAAAGAAAGGGAAATTAATTCTGGTGTGGAGGTCAGAGGATAACCTGCAGGGAAGGCCCTGCTTGTGAATTCTTCTTAATGTGTCACGTAACTTTTCCAGAAATAGGGAAGAGCAGATGTTAATAACCCAACAGACAACAGGACATCAGGAGGTTTTTAGCTTCCCTTCTTTTGTTCCTTTCCAGGGCTTTTAATTTTAGAAAATCTGCACTCATGCCACCCCATGGCACAGAACAGTGAAAACATACGTTCCCTGCTTTTCTGAACACAAAATTTGCTGATCAAATATTGGAGTGTCTGATTTCTCTTATCATTCCCAAACAAATTCTTACTCCCTACACCTGAAGATGACAGATAGTGACATTTTTTTATTTTCTATCACTAAAAAAAATAGCTTGTTCCTAATTCTGGAGGACAATTTATGCATACAGCTTTCCATTTTCATTTAGTGTTTAATTTTTGTTTTTAAAAGCCCTGATTTTGTAATGTAACCCTTCTATTAATTACAATAAAAATATATGAAAAAAAAGCCCTGATTTACAATCCCAAGAGGCAGGTCCACTAAGCCAGAGTTGTGAAAAGAGTAAAATGATCCATAAACTGCATATAACTGAACACTCCCACGTCTAGCTCCCTTGAAGTGTCGGGCAGTAACCTGGGGTCAAACTCATTAGTCCTGCCATAGTAAACATTTGCATATCCTCCAAGAGGAAGAACTAAAGACCACAAATGGGCTTAAATCAGTTCAGGTCAGTTTCTCTTAAGAATGAGTTAGTGGAGACATTTGATTGAAGCATACTTTGTTTTTCAGGATGGCTTATAAAGAACTGTGGTCATTACTAGATTATCTTCATTTTAAAGACTTAGAATCAGACTTTGAGAGATTAAGTAGCTTGCCTGAGGTTGCCAGAGCACAAGTATTGAAACACCACATCAGCTTGGCAGTTTCTCTTTATTCTGTTAGTAACTTTCCTATTGAGAGCTCCCTCATTTGGTAATCTCCAGTGTGGATCTCTCCCCTCTCTCTCTCTCTCTCTCTCTCTCTCTCTCTCTCTCTCTCTCTCTCTCTCTCTCTCTCTCTCTCTCTCTCTCTCTCCCCCCCCCCTCTCTATCTCTCCCCCCCTCTCTATCTCTCCCCCCCTCCCTCTCTCCCCCTCTCTCCCCCCCCTCTCCCTCTCTCCCCCTCTCTCCCCCCCCCTCTCTCTCCCCCTCCCTCTCTCTCTCTCTATCTCTCTCTCTGTCTGTCTTTCTTCCCCCTCCCTCTTTCTCTTCCTCCTCCTCCTTCCCTCCCTCCTTTCCTTTGTCATTCTCTTCCAATTCAAAATCATTCACTGCTAGCTTCTCTATCAAGAGAAGTCTACGTAGTCCTCATTACTAGCTTTCTCACTTGTCTCATTTTCATTCTTGGTGATAACAGACACTTTTCAATTTTCTATCATATTCTCCATGTGAAAATGCAGATTCCCAGATGTAACTTCCATCCAATGAATTGAAATGGATGAGTTGTTGCAGCCAGGGAATCTACCTCAATCACATGCACAATCCCCAGAGATTGAGAGCTAATCGTTGGAGATCAATAACTCTGGGAGGGGTGTGGGGAAAATGATCACTGATTTCACCAAGTTCTGCTCAAACTTTGTGGGTACTGATTTAAACATTTTCCTCCCTGTGATTATAAACACCTATCATTCTGCCCTTTGAAGCAATGTTGCTCAAGGATTTTAATCAATGAATGAGGGAATTAAGTATAAGGATATTACAGCAAATTTACTCATCATTTGAAAGAGGGTATGTCTATCTAACTTGGCCAGATTCATCTTTCTACAGCTGAAGTCTCATTTTCTCCCCATCATCAAACCCTGCCTTGCAAATGATTGCTTCTAATTTATTCTAGCTCTATCTATGAGTGATAGATGAAAAGAAGGAACAATTGTACTTCCCAAACACAATGTCTCTTTCTAAAGAATTCAGCTACTTCTAATGGGTCTTTCTGAAAAACAAAAAGGAAAGTATGCATCCTACATAGCATTTTAGTATTACATAGCATTACATCTCTATAGCATTACATTTCTGTGAAGTGTGACAACCAACAGACTATTCTTTACATGAGGAAAATGCAATGTGAATTTCTTTCATTCACATACACACACATACACATATACACATCAGCAACACTGCAATGGGATAATTAGGATTTGTTACTGGTAAGGGATATTAACCAAAAGAGTTTTAGTCACATCAGCCTGTGCCAGACAAACCAGGGATACAAAACTAGCATGTGACCATCTGGGTGTGGTGAGAAATGGTCCATGATATATAATTACATAAGCAAAATCTTGGTTGTTTTCGGAACAGTTGATAATGTTGAAAATTCTGCTCATGTTTTAATGAAGGCTGGGCTTACCAAAATAAAGTCTGAATTTCAATGGATGCTATTGGGAGATTTATTCTCATTTACGTGATTGGCACTAGACTTCCCATCATTATTCTTCTTTTATTTGAATACATAAGTTTAGAAATGATGGTGGAAGAGCTTTACAGAAAAACTGGTACAGCTCGATGCAGCTACTTATATTTCAGCTCACATGCAATGACCCCTATTTGAGACAATACTTTATAGATCGCCATAAACTGCCATGTTACAAATCATTTCCTTGACATATTTACATTGAATGAGTATAATGTCACCTATGATTTTTTTAGTTATAAATAATGTTAGGGTATTTATTGATAGTCATGGATGAAGGTAAGAACACATACTGTCTGAATACTGCAGACTCAGTTTATGATAATATGATTAGTTATACTAATAATGCTGCTTAGGCACTGTCTTGCTAATTACAATATTATAAATATTAATGTCACAGCCTTTCTGTTTGATTGCCACTCATGGAGTCATTTATCATGATATTTTCCTGGAACCCACATTGTAAGATTTTATTGCTTTTCATCTTTCCTTTTTTGTTATTGGACTTGCAATCACACACATTATTCTTCAAGGATGCTTTATTTTTGGCTACCTTCTAGGAACAGAACAGTGATATTCCCCATAAAACCAGCTAGTGATGTGATATTTCTCTTACTCTTCTAAGTCTCTTCTCCCACTAAGGTAGGGAACCCAAGGCTTTTGTTTTCTATTCTTTTTCATGTGACCTGTTTCAAGTTAAGATTCATTTGAATTATTAAATGCTTCCTTAAAGAATCTTTTCATACTGCCTCTCTCTTTTTTTAAAAGTTAATTATTGATGTAGTGACAAGCTGAAAAGACTAAGAATTATAATTTTGTTCCTCCCCTCGTTCAGGAATCAAGAAATGTCTTCCGACAATGCTTGTCGATTTAGAATAATACAAAAGAAACACAAAGGCAAAATGCTGAAATGTTGTTTTAGAAGAGTAGCTGAAATCACCGTATTATACAAAATGTAAATGTAGTATATATTTCTCAGAAAATAGCAGTTAGTGAGCAAGTAAGGATATAACCTTTTGAGACCAGGTTTAACCACACAGCAGAGGTAGTTACAAAAGATACTGATTAGATTTTAATTTATATAAAAAAAAACTTCATCATATTATTCGGGACTCCAGTGATTTGATTGTCTTCAAAATAGAGAGGTAATGTTATATTTCCAGAGCTCGTTAAAGAATAAAGAAATCCCCAGCCTCCCACTGGAAAGAATGCCTGTCATCACCACAGTCAGCAAGAATCTAGAGGCACTTTACACTACAAACTTCAATCTTGTTCTTTTATATGACCTTGTGTTATATTGGTTTTATAAAAAGGTAATTCACAGACCCACCATATAACTGTAATCAAGACTGTTTCAGTGTGACTCTACTTGGAGAAAAATCACATCTTAGGCGCTGCATTTCCTGTGTGAGTGAGAAAACAGGAAGGCCCAAACCAGACATGACAGACAAGCCATTCGGAAGGATATCTGCAGATTGACGAGCACATACCTTTCCTGTGAGCTCAGCAAGACATGGAACTGGTTTCCCCTTTTGGCGACTCAAGGTGACTGGACTCTGCCCATCCCAGTCCTGTAGCTCCTCGATGCTCTTCAGGTAAAGCAGGGCTCTGAGGCCAGTACAGTAGTCTTCAATCACAGTGAAGTCTTGATTCTGAATAGCACTGCATACCTAGGAAAGATGGGACAAGCAGTCCCCACATCAATCCACAATCACATTCTTCCAAAGAATTCACTTTTCAATCATTCTCAATAGAGCTATTTATTTTAGGCCCTTAGCTATGTTCTAGGCATAGTGGTTCAATAGTTGTCTCGGAATCAAATGGAGGACCAGGGGGCTTGGGCTTCTGGGAACTTTGAGAATGGGGAATGGTTACATGAGTCTGATGTGGTGGTATTCTCCCAGGTGTTCGCACATGTAAAAAAAACACATAAGCACTGTTAACCATATGTCAATTATACCTCAGTACAGCTGTTAAAAATTGGATTAGCTTTGCCAGGCACCCAGGGGCTTGCACCTATAATCCTAGCTACTCAAGCGACTGAGATCTGAGGAGCATGGTTTGAAGCTAGCGAGTGGGAAGGTCAATGAGACTCTTATCTCCAGTTAACCACCAAAAAGCAGGAAGTGAAGCTGTGGCTCATGTGATAGAGTGCAAGCTTTGAGCAGAAAAGCTTAGAGACACACCAAAATCCTGAATTCAAGTTTCAGGATTGGCACCTGCACATATGCACGTGTACACACACACACACACACACACACACACACACACACACACACACACACACACACAGAGTAACCAGTGTGGAAGAAAGTTGAAGGCATGTCTCATCAGTCGTTGGCCTTCAAGTGTGAGACTCACATTTCAAACCTCAACATCACCAAGAAAAATATAAATTGAGATGTTGGTAACATCAGAGCTGAAAAGCAAATGGTAGATTTAGGCATCAGAAAGAGACAGCTGTAAGTTTTGTTGATATCATTGGGTTTGTTTTGCTTTGTTGTGTTTCCTTTTGTGTATTGAGACATGGATGAAGGGTAAGGAATTGAGATATGAATGTATGAAAAGTTTGGCTTTCATAAGAAGAGATAGAGATGTAAATTGTAGTGTTGGGAAGTTTATTTTCTAGCTAGATTTTACAGATATATAATCATTTTACATTCCAAAATATGGGGGAATGAGTTTATTCTTATTAAGCATCATTCGAATGATTTGAATGATGATGAAATAAGAATAAAACAATGTAGCTGGGCTCTGGTGGCTCATGTCTGTCATCCTAGCTTCTCAGAAGGCTGAGGATTGCTGTTTGAAGACACCCTGTTAGATATAACTACTCAGATATAAACTACTCAGAAAAAGCCAAAAGTGGAGTTGTGGCACATTGTGGTAGACTGCTAGTCTTGAGCTCAAAGAAGCTCAGGGATAGCACACAACCACTGAATTCAAGCTCAAAAACTGGAAAAAAGTAATACCTAATGTGTTATTGACAAGATTCTGTATTAAATATTTCTTAGCACATTTCTTAATATATTTTTCAAATCTAGACTTCAAAGTAACACTATGAAGCCTAATTTTCAGTCCTATTTTGCTGACTTGGAGAAATGACTAATTTCAGGCCACGTGGTTTGAAAATGTTGGAGCCAGGATTCATAACCATGAAATCTAATATAAGCTAGATTCAGACACTGCCAGATGAAAATCTTTTTTAAAAATGTAACTGCATCATCTTTTCCTTCAATCATTCCATAAGCCAGATAAACATTTAAAATGTTTTGATCAAATTATCTTAAATCCTAATACAATATTTTTGAAAACAATACTGCCAAATGAAAATTGTCTGTTTTTATTTACCTTCTAACTTGTATATGATGAATAAAAATAGCAACAAACTAAAACCAAATGCCAAACAAGCCCTTCATTTCCTATTTTGAGTGTGGTTTGTTACTACAAGTTAAGAAAGGGCATGGAGTAATATAAACAAGAATATGTTTTAATGTAGCCCAATTACCTTAAAAAAAAGAAGCTATTTCTCAGGAGGAAGAATTTGAGCATTAATTAGGCCTGTTATAACTTTCTTAGAGTTGATGGGTTGAACGTTTTTTTTTTTCTTTTTGAAAGCAATTATAAAGAATACCATTACAATTCCCACCACAGATTTTTTTGTATCTTTAAAATTTTCACAGTAAAATGTCAATGGATGCTTTACTTAATCCTCTTTGTTCACTCTAAGATCTTATATTTTACAGAACATGTTTATGGGTATGCTTTTGCTGTGGTCTCAAACTAGTTCACAACACGAACATAAGAAACTAGATTTGGAAAATCACATGATGTTATGTACTTTGTGGGATGTTCAGGACCATCTTTCAAAATCTGCTCCTAAAATAAATCCACAACTACTCTGAAATGAATTAATGGTGAAATTTAATGGGTCACTTCTGATTTTGACAGTGTGAAGAAGATTTGAAGGTAATTAATTCTCTTAATCCATAAACATGGATTTTGCATGATATACTGAGCCCAGGAGTAGCCAAAAATAAAAATCTGTTTTTTCAATCAAAGGAAGAACATAAGTAGACCTAAAGTAAGGATTATTCCCTGTTTCCCACCCAGTATATGCTCTTTATCCTACAATATTTAAAAGTCAGCCTAAAAGATGCTTTTGCTGGGTCCTGTAAATTATCTAAAAGACCCCCAACTTTACATCTGTGTCCTTTTTTCTGAACTACTCTCTGTTTTAGTGGATTTGTAACAGTGATATTCGTAAGACAATATATTGGAAATGAACTCTACAAATTAAGGGGTGGGAAGGGAAAGTGGGAGAAAAACATGGGAAGGGGTAACAAATGTTCAAAAAGTAATGTACTCACTATCTTATGAATGTAACAGTAATCCCTCTATACATCATCCTGTAGACAGAATTTTTAAAAAATGAGAATCATTCATAAGCATCTTATATGAAAGCAATCAATCCCTTTTTTCTAACTTAAAGAAAACAGCATGAAATTCAAAACAGCACCTTGTTCTAATTCTGTTTCCAGTAATAAAATACTATCTGCAAATCATGTCGGCACACCAACAAAGACTGAGCTAATGGTCAGCTGGCAAATACTTTAACTTCAATTTTTGACTAGTTTAAACCTATTCATTTTCCTAATAGAAATATCTGATAGCAGAAACTTGGCAGATTTGTATATTCCTTAAGGTTTTTTTTTGGGGGGGGGTCAGGTAGAGGGGTTGGGTTATATAATTCAGTGGCAGAATGCTTACCTAGCATGAGCAAGATTCTAGGATCTTAACAGATTTAATTCACATGTGGTTATCTGGAGAGCTGATTAAAATTTGTATGCTGATTCTATGGGCTGTGATCAGGATCCTGGAGTGGGTTCGTCCGAGTGCCAAGTCTGCAGAGAATGTTCATGTTACTAGACATTCTCTTTCCACTTTCTTATTACTGGAAATCGACCCTTAGCTAAGCAATCGCTGTACTACTTAAGCTGCGGTTCCAGCCTCTTTGCTTCTGTATTTTGCTTTTTAGAAAGGATCTTGCTAACTTTCCCCAGGCTGGATCTGATTACAATTTTCCTATCTCACCCTTCCAAGTATCTGGGATCACAGACATTAACCACCAGGCCAGACTCATGCAGGTGACTCATGTAGACTAGATGTGAGCCATTCTTGGAATAGTTGAGTTGTTCTAGGCACCTGTAATGGCAAATACCTTCTTAAATAGAACTGCTCCCTGGAAGCATTTTTTTTCCAACAAGATATTCACTTATTTTTTTACAGCTAACAGTATTTCATAGTATTCTATTTTATTAACATTTTCCATAGTCCTTTAAAAGAACAATTTATTTCAAGTTATTCTTCGAAGTAGCAAGAGTAATATTCAGATTAATAATAATAAGGTAGAAACAAACAATAGGATGCATGCAGTCCCTTGGGGACAATGCTTTGCCAGTGGGATCTAATGCCAGCTACAGGGAATTGGGCCTTCTGTTGTCTAACCTGTACATCCCATCTCAAAGGTAAATGCAATGGCTGCTTTTGTTTATTTTTTAAGAACGACAAACATGTAGCTGCTATGCCTAAATGCACATATTTTATATGACATTTCTCAATTGTTTAACAGCTCTGGTTGGACTCTTAATAGCTGTTAATGTGTTTTCTTAGGATAATGTGTGAGTTCTTTATGGGCAAGGCTGGTTTATCTGTCTTCACAGCAGGACACCAGGTGCCATTAATTATTTTTATAAGTATGGCTATCCTTATGGTGAGATATTTTACATGGAGTCTCTGGGTACTCAGGGGACCCACCCTCATACAGGGAGTGAAGAAATGGGTGGTAGTTTGCAGCAGTGTTATTCCATTTGGGGACTGAAAGTCCCTCTGCACCCAAGCTCCCTCCTGAGGTCTAACACACCGCCCTGGATTTTTACTTTACAGTGCAGGCTTCCTTCACAGAAATCTGTCTATAGGAAAGAGCTGGACATATTCCTAGGAGATGACACTGGACTATAGGGATCTGCCTTTTGCATTACTTCTTTATTACACGAAATTAACCAGATTCATAGCAAATTATTCGTTGATGGAGATTTGCCTCTTTAAAAGCTCCCTTACCAATTCTCTATTTATTTCAATACTCAGAGTAAGAGAGGGCAATATCCTTACTTTAAACATGGAAAGAGCTCAGACTTAAATGTACTCTTTCTTCAAGTGCAATCTAGAGCATTTTATGACCTATAAAGTGAAGAGCTTGAGGGCATGCAGGTAGAAATAGAGCAGCACTGTGTTCAGACTGTCTCAGCTGCATACTGGTGAGCATCTGCCATCACTTTAAAATGGAGATTAAATACTTGGACACCTGGAATTCCAAAGGATATATACTTTAGTACTTACGGTAGTAAATGAGATTGGCACCAAAAATACATTTCCTATCATGAAGAAAATCATTAGGGCATGAATTAGGCAGGATATAATTTTTAATGCAATAATTTTTGGCTTAATGCTACAAAAGAAGGTTATGACCTTTCTTGTTTATTTTTATTCAGCAATCATATAAAACTAAAAGGTCTAGGATCTTTGTCAGCAGACGTAATGTCTGAGACCTACCTCCGCTATTTAGCACCTCTGTGAATTGGGTGTGTCATTTAGCCAAACTTCCTTCCTTCCTCTCTGTTTGAACAGATAGCTGGCAATATCATATTTTTGCAAAGATTAAATTACACCGCAGGGTGGAAGTACTTTGGAAATTTTAGAGCTCAGACAGATGGGCTGGTCTTAGATCTCATTGTGTTATCAAGTAACCTAGAATTTACAATGCCTGGCAAAGGCCATATGGAAACTTTGCCTGTTTAATAAAAAATCCAACTTCCTCTGAAATCCAAAATATTATTAGGAAGCTATTAAACTGAGATTAAAAAGAATAATCCTGAGTAAATAATTTGGCAATGAAAAGCTCTACAAAAGCAGAACACCCTGACATTGACACATACTTTTATATAATAGAACAGCATATTCTTCCAAATGATATTTTCAAGCTCGCTGAAGTTGTTTTTTTTTCCCCCTGAACTTCAAAAGGTTTTATTGGGGATTTCAATTTAACATCTAGGGCTTCTTCCTCCATTTTTCTCCCACATCTTGTCTGATCTTCCTCTTAGACTCATGTCCCTTTTCCTATTTTCTTGAAGGTGTAGTAAGTTTTTAAGTAGGGATTGTTTTGAGTGTTATTTTTATAGTAAGGATTAAACTCAAGGCCTTGTGCTTACTAGGCCTTTTGTGTTGGTTATATTTTTGAAATGGGGTTTTGCTTTTTGCTTAGGCTTGCCCAAACTACAATCTTTCCAATCTCAGCCTCCCTCACAGCTAGGATGAAAGCACACACCACTAACAATTGCCAGCTATTAGTTGAGAAGGAATCTAGAGGACTTGTCTGTCTAGACTGTCCTGGAATTGTGATTCTCCCTATCTCTACTCCCAAGTAGCTAGGGTTACAGGCATGAGCCACTGGTGGCTGGCTAGAATGAGAATATGGATCTAGTAGATACAGCTCATATTAACTGCTCTCCCCTATTTCCCCCAGACATAATTTCCCCTTTTCATTTCATTTCAGGTAGGGGAACAGACTCCAGGTGTTAGAGATGCATGTCCGCCTATATGCAATTAAAACATGCTTATAACAAGTCCAAAGGAGTCAGTTCCTATAAGTTCATTGGTAAAATAAATATTGAAGAATAATTACATTTAAGTAAAAGTAGAAATGCTTCTGTAGCATTGTTGTGTGTTTCAAGCTATACTAATTCAGAGTTTTACAAAGCTGGAAGGGATTCAGGCTTTTTTCTGTGACCATTATCCATCGATGAAACCCTAAGTAAAGGCAATCATCCATTCAATTTCTAAAGATTTCCTAGAAAAGATTCCACATTGTCTCCTAATTGATTTGGATAAAGGCTAAACTGTTTAAGCTAGGGAAATATTCTCACAAAAGGTTTTATAGTTTTTGAGGTATGCCGTTAACAAGTTAGAGATATTTGGGTTGTGCTTAAGTTTTCAAAATATGCTCATAAATAAGAGCAAAGGGAACTGATTTGGCTCTCATACACCAGCTTCTTCTAGAGATTAGCAGTGGAAAGTACAGTGCTCTGCAAAATAACCCCACATTTGTAAATGAATAATAGCAGAAAGCCAAAGATTTTCTAAAAAATGTTACAATCTTAATATTTTGATGACCCATTGAAGATTTACTACTGAAATGGAAGAACAGCCCTCTCTATGTTTAGAGGCAAATAAGATTTGCAATTCCATCTGTCCCTACCCATGAATTAAAAGATCCAGTCCTCCGATGTCATGAGATCAATAATTGCTTACTCAAGATGGAGAGCTGACCAATACTGATAAACAGATAGAAAGAATTACTCTGTACTTTTAAAAATGGTGACTAAAACATATTGAGAAAATAATAATGCAGTATAACGAAATCTCCCTATGAGGTTTTGAGACTACATAAATATGACTTTGCTTAGAAGACTTTATGAATAGAACTCCAAGACTATAATGAAGAAAAAATAAAGGTGAAAAGACAACCTCTGGAGATAGATAGTACACTAGGATCTACCGGGGAGGGGTATATTTGTATATTCACATAAAACCACAAATCTTAGTTGTTCTCTCATATTAGTTTCCATTTGTGGGAACTGTATAACATCAAAGTAATGATGTCCCTATATATTGCATTTAGCAGTAATGTAACAGACTCCATGCAGAAATCAAAGTGAGAGTTTCTAAGTAGTTTCCTGGCAATTGAGACAGCAGGCTCTTTCATCTGCTCTGTAACTGTGGCAGTGCATTGATTTAAACTCCTTCTGAGATCTCAAATGCTTTTATATTCTTAGGTCTCTCAAGCAGCTTTTTTTTCCACAGTGATAAAATTCTAGCATTCAGCAGAATACCATCTTGTTTCCCCCAAAAGGAGAGGGCTTATTTCAGCTTTGCTACTAAACTGCACACATTCAATAAGAAACATAGCTGTCCAAATGTCATCCTATTAAGAAATCTGGCTTTGAGTTCAGTTTTCTATGTCCTGACCATGGCAAATTGGATTGAGGGAAAAAAAGAACAACAAATAGCTCTACAGATGTCATTTTTCAAATAAGAGCCCAATGAGATAAGTATATCTGTTAACTAAATATTTTCAAAGTGTCTTTTAATTATTCTAGACCAGTACATCCTAACTGTATAGAAGTGACTTGTTTTATTTTGAATTTCATGTTTTATTTCATGTCTATCACATTGTGGACTCTCAGATCTAACTTCTTAAATTATATATACTCTGACAAATTTTAAGTTACTGGAATCCCCTGTTCCACAGTCAAGAAGGACTTTTACAGGGCTTGGAAATCCATTTGAAATGTCAACCTGTGACTACTCCTCATTCTACTGAATCCCTTATCCTCAGTTCAACTAAAAGAAACTGGAGAGAATACATGATTTGAAGATATTTCTTACAGAGATTCAAATCACCCTTGGCCAGTCTCTAAGTACATCCTCAAAGGCTGTACAGCTGATGCACCAGCCCCACGCACTGCTATTTAGAAGCAGAGTGTTTGCAGGACTGATTTGTATGTGACACTTCCTTGATGCTATGCCATGTGAACGGTGGGCCGGAATGCTCAATCACAGGGCTGTTCCCTGTAAAGGTATCCCACTGCTTCCATATTGCTACTTGTATCTGTCCTTTACAAAATGAGCTTCTACTGGAGTCACATCTCAGTAACAACTGAGCCAAGAAGTAATAGTTTAAAAAATTTTAAAAAAAAGTATTTAAAAAAGAACCATACAGAGACCCAGTACTTCCAGTTTTTGTTATGAAGCTAGAGATACATTGGGTGAGCCATGCACACTATGGAGGACCAAAGAATGGTGATGGCTCTCTTTCAACTTCAAAGATATTGTAGTTGAGGACTATGCTTCCCCACAGACACAAACACAGGACTAAAAAAGACTAGAGCAGGCCCAGAGTCCTCTGAACAACAGGTTCTCATGCATCCCATTCTTTGGCTAGAAGCTGAGGCAACAGTTTAGGGGAGAGTGGCCACTTGGCCTCAGAAACAGCAGAAATTTTCTACTAAAATAATCTCTAATTTTCCTGGGATGGCTAGGGCTTTGGTGTGGCCATAGTTACTAGAGTAATTCTCAATCCCTGTCACACAAGTGGTGGCATAAGGGTCCCTGAAGGCCCAGAACCCCTTAAGGTAAAAAAAGGTATAGGAATAGAAAGCAAGAAAGCATCTGAACAATGACTCAGATGACTGAAATCCATAAGACAAGGCCATCTTTCTTTATCCAACATAGTCAACACAGATAGGAAAATTTGATATAGCCTATTGTTTACCAAAATGCTACACAGAGTGTGAAAGAGAGACAAAGTATAAGTTGGGATGTCTAGAGAGGAAAAGTCTATTTATGGGAGAAAATTCTTCAGACTTCTCTATGGATTATGAAGATTGATTCAGTTATGGGGTCCCTGAACAACATAAGCAGACAGTATTTCCAGAAAAGAACACAGTTTGACAACAATGAAAAAAAGTTGTTAAAATAAAAATAACAACCCAGATTAAAATATAAATAACACGGTCCACATTTCACTCATGACACAGTGTTTGTTTGATCATCTCTTATTGACAAAAAGAAATTTGAGAAAATAGCATGAGGAATATTATCAGAAAGTCAATGATCTTGACAGAGTTGCAATAAATTCCAGCACACAAATGTTCAAATTTTAGCTGATTTAAGAATGATTAATTTATGACTTATGTGCCATAAAATAAATAAAACTAACAATAATCAAATTAAAATACTTTATGCAGAGTGCATATTTATGGAAGTATGGATAAGCAGAGAAGTAGGAAAATACATTACTTATTTTCTGAAATACTAAATGATGCATAAGGGGTTATAATTTAATATGTCCATTTAAATGTCCATTGTTCCTTAATAAGAGTCACCCTTTCATGATTGTTCCCCAATCCTGTACATGTCTATGCACATTTCTTACTCTCATATGTGGATCTTAAACTTGAAATATAACCTCCCGAGAAGCACCAGTGACTCATGCCTGTAATCTCAACAACTCAGGAAGCTCAGAGCTGAGGATCATGGTTTGAATCCAGCCTAGATAAGAAAATTCATGAGACTCAGCTCCAATTAACCACCAAATAAAGCCAGAATCAGGCTCAAGTGGTAGAGTGCTAGCCTTGAGCAATAAAAGCTCAAGCACAACACAAAAGCCAAGTTCAAACCTCAGCATTGACTGACAAACACATACACAGATATATACATATATACCCGAATACAACTTCACATGAAAAGACACTGCAGCATGTTTAGACACCCAAATCTGTTCACTAAATTATAATATATGCATTAGTAAAACTATGAAGCAAATTTTTAAAATTAACAGATTTTAACAAAATGTATATCAGGAAGCTAGAATGAAGTTTTCGTGGAAGAAGCTAAAGGTAGTGGGTTACTATAAAACATAAACAAACAAACAAACAGGATAAATGCAGTCAGAATATTCAAAGTACATATGTGATAAAGTAGGAAACGTGAAAGGGTATATTTTTTATAACAAATATGTAAAAACATTAGACTCATTCTCTATTCCTTCATTGTATAAATGAAAATGTAAAGACCACAAAATTTGCACTCTAGGAGGGTACAAAGGAGTAGAAAGATAGCCAATTGTATGTTAGTTTGAAATATTGGCGGTTTTTTTGTTTTAATGAAGAGTGAGAATTTAAAATGCTTGGTCTTCAGCTTCCCAAACTGATCTGTTGAACCATGTTTATAACTGTGTCTACAAAGCAGTTTATTTATGCACTGTACAATAAAAGAACTCCTAGTTCATGATTGTCAGTGTAACAATCAACCTGAAGAAAGATGATAGGAGTTCTAGTTTGAGAGTTTGGGGACTCGAAGTTCGTACCTCATACTTTTGCTCACTGGATGACACTCTTCCAACAGAGCCATGCCTCCAACCTCTGTAGTTGCTTTCTCTGCCACGATATTTTATTTCATGCTATCACTCCATAAAATCTCACTATGTGAATCCATTGGTTTGTTTATCCATTTACCTCTTGAAAGATTATCCTAACATTCCTTTTCAATTATAGTACAGAACTTTTAAAAAAATAAAACCATTTTCCTATGTAACCATAATAATATTTTCACAGTTAAAAAGTACCTCATTCCCTAATGTTACCTACTAATAAGATTGTGATTTCCTTCACTGCTTCTGAATATTTTAATAGTTTACCCAAATCCAGGTCTACTGTAGGACTGCATATTTCATCTTTTCCCCCTCGTCCCTTTAGTCTTTTGTTAGCCAGCTCAGCACCTTTTTTTTCTTTGCAAAGATCCTGCTATAGAAATCTCACAGCAGGGGTTTGGCAGTTTTGCAGTGTCCTTCATCTTTCTATTATATCCATTGGATCTCCAAACTTGTAGTGTTTTGAGTATCACTGAACTCCTAATGCAAGTCCACTAGAACTCTGTGTGCAAAGAGAAGCTCAAAGGCTTTGTGTGTCCAGATGTCAGGAAGCACGCAAGGCACATGGCTCCTCTGCTTGTGCACTCGCTTCGTTATCCCCCTGAACTTCGGTTAACCAGTTTATTATACAGGAAACAATTCAAGGACAGCCCAGTGAAAGAGAGGTGTAAGGAAAAGTATCCAGGAAGGGCGCAGAACCTTATGACTTTCTGTCCTCTCTAAGAAGTGCTCCACCATGGTATCTTTTGGCCTAAGACGTACTCAAGTGGGTGAAGAAGGGTGAACGGCTGCCTATCCTTTGAAATTTGGGAGCTGAACAAAACCAGTGGGAAAGCTGGGTGTGCCCTACAGATGTCACAGGCTTCTTTTGTCACTGTCATTTCTTTATGCCTTCCTCAACTTCCTTTAGGCTTGTTGCACCATGACTGAAAATGAGTTAGTAGCTATTATGTTGTTAACCTTGATAAATAGGTTCATACCTATTTACCTGCATTTACACCTTATAATGACATCTTTGCTAATGCTTTCTTCAGTTCATGGATAGGTTAAAAGAAAATCATCATTACGAAAGATTTTGGCATAGACCACAAAGCTAGTGAATAGTGCCAGCGTAAAGATGAAAATCCTGCATCAGTCTGCTCTCAGAACTCTCTCTTGTGGCCACTATAGCGGCTGCAATGCTACAAATGTTACAAATGCATCTGACTCTTCTGTCAAACAGATATCTATATCTGTCTGTCTTTCTGTCACTTCTCCTTGATACTTAGGAATTAAAACGGGTAATGTCCCAATTCTTCTTGATTAAAATTGGGGTACTATCCCATAAACACAGAGTTGAAAATGTATGTAATATACCTGGCATATCTCATGCCATAGCCTAAGCACAGGAAAGAGTACACATTATTGGTCTTTATGTGCGCAGGGACAGTCTGGGAGTTCACCCCACAGTTCTTGTAAAGTCTCCATCAAAGAAAAATATCCATAACTGTCTAGCTCACTGCTTAAGTACTGCATACAGCCTAAATATACTATGACTATGTTTTGCTCACCAGTTCCTGAATATCATACTTATACTATGTGTCCCTAGCTAATACTTCATAGGCATATAATATACCATTACCAAATTTTGGACCCTTACTGTTTACCATATGAAGACCTGGAAGCCAGTTGATGGTGGAACATGCCTAAAATTCTAGTTATTTAGAAAGCTGAAGTCTGAGGACTGTGGTTCCAAACTAGTCTAGGCAGGAATGCTCATGATACTCCAATTTCAAAGCAACTAGTCAGAATTGGAGCTGTGGCTAAAGTGGTAAACAATTTTCTTGAGAAAAAAAAGCCAGGGGAGAGTGTAAAGCCCATGTTCAAGCCGCAGTACTGGCAAAAAATTATATATATTATTTGGCCAATATATAAATTAATGATGCAATATAAAGACAGTGAAATAGTGCTAGCTAATGACAAGCATAATTCTTCCTATCAATAATACATTTCATCTTACTCTAATTATGCAAATATATCATAATTTGGAATTCACAACAACCCACAATAGAATAGTTTTCTTTCAACTTCTACCGCATTTAGCATCTGTATCACTTATAGCACTATTGAAACATCAATTTATTTGCATTATTGCTTAATTTTTGGGGGGTAGACAGCATCTGTCCAGATGCAAAGAAACAGTTCTACTTCTTTTTGCATTTTGCCTGATATTCAAAGTACTATTTGTTCATCAAGGCTCGACAGAACCTCTCTAAGGATTTTTGATCATCAGGTGTTCTGAATCTTGACAGCAGGGATTGAAATATTCCTTTTTCTTTTGATAATCTTCTTTAATAATAACTGAAGGAATGCATAACTCAGAATTTTGTAAGGATATCATTTAATAGTGCTAGAACATAGTACCAAATTCAAGACATGCAATGTTCTAAGCTATTAATTTTTAAGCATGTAAATATATATGGTAAAATATTAATACATAGCCATCTATTTTCTACTACAATAAATGACAGAAAATGGAGCCCAGAGTAGCTATGGAAAATCTATTTTATTCCTGGGTTCTCATTTAATTTGAAAGTTCAGTATCCATAATAGTCCAGTTTTCTCTTTGGATCAGGACAAATATTTTCATTTTAAATAACTCTTTAATCTTTCCAAGTTCCTAATTTAAATAACATCAGCACTTCATCAACTTACTGTAAGAAGCTCAAAGCAAATGATCAAATTTACTACTAAGTCAATTTGTACAAATATTGGCATTCAAAATGATTTGCCCTCATCTAATATACAACCTGCAAACCACTGTATCTGTTTAGATCACACATTCTGTGTTGTAGGGTGTGTATGTGTGTATGTGTGCGTGCGTGTGTGTTTCCTGGTGTGGTAGGTGTGTGTGTGTTTCCTGGGATGCAGCCAGAATTGTTTCATCATATATCATTCTGTATTTTAAGCATAGACAGACACAATGCCTAAGAATTTCTAAAAAAATATCTTTTCTGCTACTCAGAAATTGCTCACTTATTCTTTACAGCAAATACTAATTTATACACCAGTCTTCTGGCTTCTTTCCAAACAATACTTGCGACTATAGAAGCCTGGGGTTGTGTAGATTTATTTTCTATCTGTCTCAGTGTAGCTTCTTCATAGCTATTGTGAAGGCCAACTGAGAGAAAAATTATGAAGGACTGTTCACCAGGCAGACAATGTTGGTATGCATGTAACACATCAGATCTCATTCCGTGGTAAAAATAACTAACTGCATTCTAAATTTTTATCTTCATGAAAATCTATCTCCACTAAGATAAGATAATTTTTATTCTCTCATATTGACTGATCAATTTTTAAGATAAGTTACTCCATTTAATCCCAGGACAAAAAAATGATTATGCCTACATTTTAAGCAACTTAATCACCAAAAATAACCATGCAACATAGAATTTTGAGAGTGGGGAATATATAAATTTCAGCTGTCATGATTTGAGAGTATGAAGTCCAATTACCATTTCCTCTCCACAAGTCAATACACTGAAGGCTTTAAACCAATTATTAGCATAAATTAGGCTAAAGAAAAGACAAAGTAAATACAGGTAAATTGGATTCCTTTTTTTATATTTTAGTCTTGTCTCAAACATGAAACCATTGCTTACATTCTGATTCTATAGTATGCATTTCATAATTATATAATTCTCTGGCTTATAATACTACTGTTTTTCTAAAGTCATTGTAGATTACCCATATTTAGTAAGTGTCTAAGGGAGAGGTCATATCCTATGAACATGCAACTTTTTTGATTGTGCAAAACCAAATGTGCGCGCGCACGCGCGCACGCGCACACACACACACACACACACACACACACACACACGTATGTATGCAGTCCTGGGTTTATCCATACCAAACTCACCTTACAACTTTTCTCTCACTTTATGCAGTCTGTTTGGGCTTCTGCTGTCATGTGGTAAGTTAGGAGACATAACACAATGACTGATTTTGAGAGATGGGGTAAGGAGCCATGGCTCCTGCCCTTTAAAGCATGACAACTGAAAACTTGTCACTGTCCACATAAAAATACACTAAATATTGTCATATGTAACATGTTTATCCCTACCTTCAACAGAAGTTTGAAATTTGATTCTTTACAAAGATTGCCATTTTTTTTGTCTTACCAATTGATTTGAAGATAATGGAGGCTTACATTTCCATGCTCTAATTTTTAGTTTCAAGAAATGTTGAGTTTCTACTCATTCAGATCCCTCACCTGAAACAAAGGAAGTCAAGAGGAGCCCAGCAGAGTATGGCTTGAGTTTTCAATAGGCTGATACTCATTTTCAGCTCGATATGTATCTGCAGAGTAAGACACCCTGGAATCTGGAAGATCCAGTCTGTGGCCAGAAAAACATTCATAGTTTTCCCATCCTTGAAACTCACAATTACAGAAACTGTACCTTGTTCTCTTTCTCTCCACAATCATCTAGTCTTCCAACAGGTCTTACTTCAACTGAATATTGTGATTGGCTTTGCTATCCTATCCACTGCTTTTGGTCCTTCAGTCCATCATTTTTCTTGTTCCACCTGTTGCTTTCTTTGCCCTCTTGACCTCAACCAACTTGTCTATACACACAAAAGCTAGAATGAGTATTTAAAATAATCCTTCCTAATCACTTCATCATTCCAACAAGTGCCACACTTTGAGAAGATGGAACACCTTTTCAGTAGAAGTTGCTGTGGTTGTGCTTTGTTACATATTTAACTCGGGACATTTGAAGGTTCCTCTTAAGTCAGTTTTCCACACTATCTTAATATGTATATTTTATTCTTTCCATATACAAACAGACATGTTTAAGCTCAGACTCATTATGCTCCATCATAGGATGACTGGTGGGCTAAAATACAAAGTATTTTATGTTTAGATCAAATAAGTTTAGATGTGATTTATGACTGAAAAGTGACCTATACTTTCTTTTGCCTTTCTGTTGCTCTGTTTAAAATAATGACTACAGACTCTCTTTCAACTAAAGGTCATTGGTGTCAATGGACAGAACAGACGATCAGATCACCTGTGGTAATTGCAAATTAATGCTCTCCTGGTAATGCATTGACTATACTCTATTGATCCACAGTTGAATTGCAGAGACTTTTGAGAAGGAAATTTTACTTTCCTGAGCTTCACTTGGAGGGTGTGTGTGTGTGTGTGTGTGTGTGTGTGTGTGTGTGTGTGTGTGTGTGTGTCTTTTTTGTTTGTTCCACAGTATGATTTTTCTTTTGGCTGGAATTTTCTCTAATTGTTTCCATTTTTAATTTCCCACAGTGATATGACTTCAAGTTGTAATTAGAATCTGTAAGAATTCATGATTCTGTCTCCAAAGCCTTTGAGAAATTGACCACGCTGTAACTATGATGCATATCCCACATAGATGACACATAGACATGTATTTCTAGAGAGCCAAGCTTATGAAAGATGTTTCACTTAGTTAAAACAGAAATCCATTTGGTCTTCTTTCCTCCAAAATGCACTTTGTTCAGTAGTCTGCAATAAAATATTCTAACCTTTCCCTAAAGCATTTTGCCTGGATAACATTGAAGGCATGATTTTCTTTTTCATTTTTATATATTTATATTGTACTTAATAGAAGGGTTACAATATATTCACCAGATAGAAGGTGCATTACTTCACAAACATTGATACCCTTTCTCATGTTTTGGTCCCCATTTCCCTCCCACCACCCCAGCCCCTCATCTTGTTTTCCCTCCTTCCTTAAACAAAAACCATATAATGAGTGATTATTTTCCTTAATGTACTGCGTTATCTCTCATCTTATTGTTGTCCCTTGGTTATCTCATATTGTTACAGTATTTTACCTTGTTATCTGATTTTCTTCCTTAGGACAAACGTATAACAGGTAAACCAATGCATAAAGTTTATTCTGAAGATCATCTTTAGGGTATATATAAGGAAGATGAAAAAAAATCTTGCAGGTCAAATATCTACACATATTTTCACAGAATATTTCTGATACTATTCAAATTTTTTAATGTCTGTGTCAAAATTTTAACTGGTAATAAATCTCTTACCCTGTACAACTGTTCACAAATTTTCATCTCAATGCTGAACTTATTTATATATCTAGTCCAGGCAATAGTTGTCTTGTCTAAACTTAGTCTGCTGCTATGAATTGACAGTCAATTGTAATGAAGAGATATTTTGATTGCAATGTTCCTTACTATTTACTATAAACCTTACATTTATTGTTTTTCTAAGTTCCATAAAAGCCTTTGGAGAAATGTTTCAAGGCCTCTGAGAACTTTGAGATTGCCTATAATGTCTTTCATACTCATCATTTGCAGACACACAATTTATACTGCCAAAATAAATGTGTACCCATGTTATTTGCTTATTCTTTATTCCTTGGTAAGTCATTATCATCTATGCCAAGAAAACCTTTAATAAATGTCAATTGTATGACTAGAATTACATAAGTTTGCTACCATGTCTCTTAGGAATTTATAATTAATTAGAGGCAGACATGATCAGAGTTGATACTCAATATACAATTAAACTGAGAGCTGGACCAGACTGTTGAAGGTTCCCTGACATGCCAATCATTACCAGATAATGAGAAGGCTGGCAGAGCTCTGAGGTCTGGGGCAGGAATTAGAAACTGAGGGAGTTGGAACTGATACTCTTTCACATATTCAATATCATTTTTCTCTTTTAACGAGGTAATAGGAAGAACAGTATAAGCTCTGTTTTGTAAATGAATAAGGCAACATTTGCAGATATTTAAAAAGAAATCCAAATTAATCCAGCTAATAAATGGTGAGGTCAGGTATTAAGCAAATGACTTCACCACTTGTCCATGGATATACAAATGGTAAAAGAACCATTCTGGGCACATAGCCATGGCATCCAGGTGTTAAGAAGAATGAATTGAGATTTTTCAATGCTGTGAGAACCAACAGATGCTTCTTAGATGAATTCCTTAGGAAGGAATTTCTGAGAACTGTTTCTCATACCGGCAATCCTAGCTACTCGGGAGGCTGAGATATAAAGATCCCAGTTTGAAGCCATCCCAGGCAGACAAACTTGAGAGATTTTTATCTCCAAGTAATCAGAAAAAATGCTGGAAATACATTTATGGCTCAAGTGATAAAGCATAATCACTGTGTGGGTTAATTGCGCACTCAAGGCCTTGAGTTCAAGACCCAGTTCCTGTAGAAAAGAGGAACAAGCAACAAACCAACAAACAAATAAAAAAATAAGGAAGTTCAGAATAAAGATTTGTAAAATGGAACACTAAACCAAACATCATATCTCATATAGAGGAACAAGGCAGAACTTTATTCAGCTGCCACTTTCCTCACTAATAAGAAATACCATTGACCGTTATAAAACAAATCTCTGAGCTTTGATACATTCTGGGGGGTAAACCTGTAGGCATTGTGTGGTCCAGTTATCATTTAACAATGCCTTATTTCCCTTTATTCTTTTCTGCTCTGCCTCTCTACCTTCAAACACATCCTAGTTAAAGTCAAATATTAAACCAATAAATAATCACCTTTTCTGATCTTGGAAGAGGAGCAGGAAACTTAATTCATTCCATAAACAAGTTAGGAAGAAAGTCAAGAGTACATAAAAAAGAAGAGGAGGATGGAACATGATCAAACTGCTACCTTGCATCAATAAATTATTGAAGTTTTCCCAAGAAAATAGTTTTGAAGGATAATTTGTTCGAGATACATTGTGGAGGTAGTGACCAAACCTGAACTTATACATAAATCTGTATAAATTTGCTCATAGGTTAGGAAAAGGAAATCATTTAAGATTTGGCTTATTAGTATTACAAAGAAAAATCACTTCTCCAATAAGCAAAGATGAATTAAACAACAACAATAATAAAACCACAACAAACCAATTTCAACACATACAGTAAATCTGTTTAGAACCCATTAAAATAAGGATATTTGTCATAAAGCAGAGAGAAAAGTCACCTAAAGAGAAAGGTAGCTATAACCCATGAACCTGATTTCAATAATAAGATAATAATCCCATGTTATTTTAAAATGTAATCAAAAATAGTGATAACTGGGATTGATTATAGTAAAATAGTGTGAAATAAAACTGAGTGCCATGCTTAGAAACTCTTCAGGAGGGAGCCAATTGTAAAATGTGTATTTGTGATGTGTTTTCAGACTTTATTGCAAAAGAAATATTTAGGATGATATAATCTCATCAGCTTTTAAACCATGGGGAAAGTTTACTAATCATAGTATGGCATTCTGTAATACCTGAAGCAGCTTTGTGTTCATTTGATATTAGATTAATGTTTAACCACATTTCCTTTGTATAGAATCTAGTGAATGATGAGGTTGTAGCACTAGCATAGCATAGACATTCCATATTAAGGAAGAACTTGTGTTGATAAAGGCAGATTTGGGGACCAGTGCCAAGTGGGAACAGTAAAAATGAATACATGTTTGAAAATAGTGAATGAAGGGAAAAGGGAGAGGTCATTAATCCTAAAAAAGAGGAGAACAGAACTGTTCGAGGGGGGAAAAGGATGAATTAACAATGATCAAAATGTTCTGTGGGTACAAGGCTTAACATACCAGCTAGGCATTTGTTCCTGGGTCTTAGGAATCAAAGCAGGTGGAAGAGTGGCCTGCAAAATGTAAAGTCCTTGTCCTTGCAGACTTGTCATTCTCCTGATGCTTCTCACTGAACTTAAAGTGACCCCTGACAAAGGCATCATGGCCTAAACTGCTGGAAGAATTCTTCCTCTGCTGGTCCTTTGCCTCTCTCCCTTTGCCCCTGTGCACTCTGAAACAAAACATCAAGGCAAACACAAACAATGGGGTAAAACAAGAAACCACGGTTTATCTTATCCTTCTGGTGGAATGCACCCAAGGATATTATAAATGTCCTTACAAATGCCATGAGGTCACAAACCTACAATCTATAAGACAGTTTAAAATGCTTACTGATATACCTACCCAGAGCTTTGTATGTGATAAGTGAATAAGAGCAAAAGCCATTTTGGTGAAAAATAGAAGGTAATATTCAGCATATCATTAATATTGTTTACAGTATATTCACTATGGCCTAGAGGTTGATAAATCTCTATGCAATCTAGGTCTGTTGAGGTGGGTTTTAAAATAAATATTCAATTATATACATCCAAACCAATGTGGCATTTTCAAAACAATCACCTTGGAATATTTGACACTGTTCAGAATAATTTTTGGACTTCTTTTGAAACATTTTATTGAGGTTAGCTTATGAACTGATAGGAAAAAAAGAAAGTGAAGATTCTGGTAGCTAAGTTAACTATCAATTTTGTTTATTTGAACTTTGTAAGAAATGAAAATTATTGTGAAAGTAGAAAAGTAGTAATTGATGGTACTCAAAAATATATTTCCTCCTAGAATGATCTTTTTATATTCTGGGATGGACAAGTTATGACATGGCTATTAAACATCAATTATGCTCACTCTCAACTCATTTCATGTAGAAGAGGAACAAAGAAAACATAGTTTTTATAAAATAAAGACGGGATGTAACAATAACTACACAACTGGGAAGTGTGTGTGTGTGTGTGTGTGTGTGTGTGTGTGTGTGTGTGTGTGTGCTGGTTGCCATTTCAGAGTCTTGAAGTCAGGGCCTGGAGGCTGTCCTTGAGCATTTTTTTGCTTGGTGCCTCGCCAAGCAATGAGAGCTAGCAGAAAGGGGAAAAATAAAAGAGAAATGATATTTCTAAACTTTGGTGAAATATATAAAGAGTGGCAAATAAGAAAAGGATGGAGAAAATATGAATCTTTGCATATTATGCAAGACAAAGGGAAAGAGAATATAAATGCTCTGTTCACAGTCCCCAAATTTTGGCACTATTTGAAACTGCATTAGGCTACAAATATAGATGCTGTAGCTAGCTTGTAGTTCTTTCCTTATCTAAAAGAGTCATCTTGCAATGAGATTCTTTTTGTTTATAATAAAACAGTATTCCAAAAATATTAGATTTAATTTCCATTCATTTCCCTCACATTTAGATGTGAACCTTTTGGTCAAGTGGAGAATGGGCATAGGGGGTTTCCATTTAATTTCATCTCTTTGCTTATAAACAACATTTATTGCATTGGAATCAAGATTTTTTTTTAAATTACAACCTTTTAGGAACAACCTTCCATTAAAGTAATTTCAAATAATGTAATAATTAACATAGCAATTAGAATTGCATTGAAATGATAGCAAAACCATATTTTTTCTTTATATATTATTGCAATAATATAGTTTCTATTTTCTTTAAATAACCACTTGCAAATTGCTCTTGAAATTGTAAATTAAATACTCATTAGAGTGAGGAAATGAGAGACTGCATAATGGAAAGAAAAATGTCTCCTTTTACAAGTTATGTGAAACAGTCCTGATGCCATTTAAAAATCCTTTTGAACATAGCCAACTCTTTTTTTTTTGTATATCATGTTCTGGCTTTCAAGTGGAAGGCACTGGAAGTAAAAATAAGAAATCACTGAATATATCATTTCCACCTACGCAGCAAAACATTTAGAACATAGTGTACAATATTTTTATCTTCTATCCATCAATAACATGAAGCCCTGAAGTCTTCATATCCATTATCACTAAGATAATGTTGGTGACTCAACTGCCCTTTTGTAGAAACAGAGTCACTGGCTGCTCCAACAATGTCACTTTCCTCCAACTTAAAAAAAAACAAAAAACATTTTCTGGTCAGATTCAGAGACCCCACTTAGTCTGAACTAGTACCATGGAAGAGGCTGTGATTACTGTGAACATCTGTTTTGGATATTGGAGCCCAATGAATCACTGCCATGTGACCTTGATACTCTACAGCAAAGACCCATTGAGCAATTCCAGTTGTATTGCAGGACTCTCTATTGTCTTCAGTAAAAGACATATAACAAAAGAAGACAAAAATTTAAAAAAATCACTGATACAATCTTAATGAAAATGTGTATGCATGACCTGAGGGCTTCTTACACTTTTTGGCATGGTGATTTAGTCAAAGGTTTTAAGGGATAGAATTCTACGGGCAGTCATTAAGTTATAGAAATCCACCGACTATCATGTAAAAGAGGTAGCATAGCATTTATTACCTCTAACTCTATACAATGTAGGAGAATGAACATTTTCTGATGAGATCTATTACTAAAAATCAGCTGACAGAGTGGATTTAGCCTCCAATAGAAATGCTTAAATAGTGCTTCATCAGAAATTATAGACTAGTGCTTAAGCCAGAGAAATGCTATATGAGACTCATTAGAGGATAGGGTCTAGAAGTACCAGCCAAAACTGGAGTTAAAAAATTAATTATGCTGGGTGCCAGTGGCTCACACCTGTAATCATAACTATTCAGGAGACAGAGTTCTAAGGATCGTGGTTCAAAGCCAGACCAGGCAGGAATGTCGTGAGACTCCCATCTACTAGTAACCATCAAAAAAGCAGGAAACATGCTGCTATATATAGATCTGAACCAAAAGGCTTAGGGTGAGTGCCCAGATCCTGAGTTCAAGCCTTAGGGCTAGCACAAAATTAATTAGGGAAACAATATCAATTTAGTAAAGGTCTCCCTTAAATTACTTAAAAAGGAGAATTACTGACATTATTTACTATTCTTTTCATGAAATAGTTGATAATAACTAGCAAATTTATTCATCTACTGTAGTCTTAAAATGATTTTAGGATCTCAAGAGTTTACAATGAGTTTGTAAATGTAATTTAACAAGGAGGCGTATATAAATTTCAGTACCTGAAATTTACTGATAGTTTGAAATTGTCTGTTTTATAGCTCTAATTTGCATATTCTAACTAATAAAAGGCTGTCAATAAGATGAAAAGGAAGGGATTTCAAGACACTGGAATTACTTAAACAAATTAGAAGTCAATTGGGTTGACTGACAATATTATAAGAACAGCTATTCAGGAACATAAATCCATTACTGGTTCTGAATTTTATTTTTAACACAGAATATTGCATTTGGCTTCTTTGGAATAATCACTTTCCTTCCAAAATTGTCCTAGACAAATGATCTGTACTATTTAGTTCACTTTAGGTGATCCTTTAGTTTTTTTTTTTTTAATTCAGCATTCATTACAGTAGCTCTCTTAATTTTGTTATTTATGAATTTAATATACCACATGATTTAATATGAATGTAACAATTAGCATATTCTTATTTCACAGTTGTTGTGATGATAATTGTAATGCAATACCTATAATCTATGCTCTTAGAAAATTTCCAGTATACACTATTATGAACTACAATTTTTGTCTTAGAGCTCTAAACTCATTTGGCATACATCAATGTAATCTTATACCTTATGAACTTCAGCTCCCCAAATATATTCCTTGCCAGTCACTCCCACTCTTCTCAATGTTTGCCCTTCCATATTTCATTTATTTATTTATTTGTTTATTTAATTTATTTATTTCAGTCCTGGGCTTGAGCTCAGGGCCTGAGCACTGTCCTTGCACTTTCTCAAGGTTAGAGCTCTACCACTTGAGCCTCAGCACCACTTCCAGCTTTTTTCTACTTATGTGGTACTGTGGAATCAAATCCTGGTCTTTGTGCATGCTAAGCAAGCACTCTACCACTAGGCCAAACTCCCAGACCATATTTTTATTCATTTTTTTTAATTTACTTTTTTTCCAGTCCAGAGCTTGAGTTCAGGGCCTGAGTAATGTCACTGGGCTTTCTCAAGACTAGAGCTCTACTGCTTGAGCCTCAGAACCATTTCTGGCTGTCTTCTATGTATGTGGTATGGAGGAACCTAACCCAGGTCTTTATACATGCTAGGCAAGCACTCTACCACTAGGCCAACCTCCTGGCCCCATCTTTCATATTTTTTAGAGTCCACATATTATTAAAAAGTTATCAAGTATTTTCCTTTTTTATGTGGCTTAGAGACTTTAGTGTAACATTCTCTCATGTTGAAATAGAAGGATTCAAATGGGAGGATTGTTTTTAAATCAAGTATCAGTAATACTGTATTTTTATATAATTTATGATAATATTTAATGACATGAGCCTTTCATCTCTTGATGGTCACTTAAGTTGTTTCATTGTCTTGGTCACTGTGAGTAATATTTCACAAACCTGGAAATGTATATCTATGTACAAGGTGTCCATTTCATTTCCTTTGCATTTCCCACAACTCCCCTTACCCCCTACCGCCCAGTCAACAGGTGTGAAGTGGATCTTATTTTGGGCTTTGCATTTTCCTGATATTTTGTGATGGTGAATATCTTTTTGTAAACCTATTGGAGAAATACCTTTTTAAATTTCATGATTATTTTTAGTAAGGTCATATCCTTCCTTCCTTCCTTCCTTTATTTATTTTATATTGTTGCCTTAAAAGATAAGTAGTTTGTAAATATTTACATTAATTCTGTAAGCTGTTATTCTATTTGCTGTTCATTTCCTATGGTGCGGAAAAGCTTTGTGGTTTGATGCATTTTCATTTCTTTATTTTATACTTGCATTGTCTATGCTTTTGCTGTTTTATTTTAAAATATTGGTGTCAAAGCCAATATTTGTTTAGGAGATTTCTCCTATATTTTCTTCTTCGAGTTGTATAATACCAGGTGTTATTTAGGGACTTGAATTCAGTTTTAGCTGATTATCTAATCATTCATCTGCCTATTGTCTTCTTGGTCTATAGTTAAAAATGGTTATTACTTCAAGATTTAGATTTTTTCTGAATCTTCTGTTCTGTTTCATTGGTCTACATTTTCTATTTTTGTGCCATCAATATATTCTTTTAATTACAGAACTGTGATATAATTTTAAATCAGGAATTATGATACTGAAACCTTTCTTTTTCTTTTTTCCCCTCATAATCCCTCTAGCTAGTCAGTTTTTTTGTGATAGTTTGAATTTTCAAATTGACTTTTCTATTTCTGAAAAAGCTAATATGATTCAAGAAATTTAGAAAAGAAATACAAGTTCAATATTAGTAGAATAGGATAATAGTAAGGAATCATGTCAGTAATAAAAATAACTTTCAGTAGAAACTATAACTCATGACCTGATATCTTGCTGAATTAGCTAAACATTTTTTAAATGAATTTATGGCAACCCTTCACTAATACTTACAAAAGTTGAAGGGAATAAAGCCATTATTATCCTGATACTAAAGCTATATAAGGATTTTTATAAGAAAAGACACATATATATCATCAATTAATGAATATGAGAATAAAATACCTGTAATAGTAATTGAATTCGATGATAAATTCTATAGCACTGTAAAGATAATTTACATGATCAAATGAGCTATATCTCTTGGATGTAAGGATTTTTCAATCTATTGAAATCAACCAATACGATGTCATACAGAGTAAGGACAGACAACAAGATAACTGTCTCAACAAATCCACAGATATAACCAGAAATTAACATCATTCCATGATAAAAGTAGATACAGAGGTAATATGAATTAACACAATAATGGTAAAAAATTGAAAGTATTCCTTATAGGATCTGGAGTAAGATCAGGATAGCTACTCTTTCTACTACTCTTCAGCAAACTATTAGAATGTCTAGCCAGAGAACTAAGTTGAGAAAAATATATAAAAGGCATCAAAAAATCACAAAAGAAATTATCTCTATATATGACACAGTATTATACAAATTATTCTCTAAAGTTTCTACCATAAAACAAGTTATAGAATATAAAATCACTGTAAAATTAGTAGGATTTCTATATTCCAACAGCATACTATTATATAAAGAAAACAAGCTCATTTTTAAAATCATAAAAATGAGAATAAATTTGACTAAGTTGGTAAAAGATATCATACTGCCCACTATGAAAATTGATGAAAGAAACTGAAGAGTACAGAAATAAATAAGATACCTTGTCTTTATGGCTTAACAACTAATAATGTTAAATTGTCCATAGTTCTCAAAGATATCTACAGAGTCAATGACATTCTCATAAAAATCTCTGTGACATTTTTCAAACCAATAGAAAAACCGTCAGCAAATATGTCTAGGTTAAAGTGATTGAGTCTTACCATTGAAATGTTGACATCCTTGTCTAAGTTATCGAAAAAGATAATAAAATAAATAGCCACTGAAAAATGATATATTCCTAGAAGGAGTAAAAAGACTTCAAAGAAAAAAAAGCCATCTATTAAAAGGCAATCTCAAATAAGGAAGTCTTTCAGTTTGTCAACTGTAAGATGGTTTATAGTATGTTTTGATTTTTTTCAACTAAATTAGGGGGAAAATGAAAGCAAGTGATGCTATAAACAAGGTTTACTTCAATAAAAATGTGCCTGGATTTACCACTTTCACTTTTCAATTAACTTTTCAGTAAAATATGACCCTCACTACCCCATTTATCATCCTAGTAAATATTAGATAATGGCATTTCATACTAATTATATATTCTGTCCCCTTGCTAGAATGTAAGCCTAGCGAGGTAGTAGATTTTGTCTGCTTTATTCTAAGTCTTCCATCATGCTAGTCACCTAGTGTAGTAGGATTCTAATAAGTAAATAGAATACTTAACAAATAAATGAATTGATGGGTGATTTCTGTGTGATGAATTCTAATTAATAAAGGAGATGTTCTATGGCATATGTTCAACTGATGGAACTATAATAACTTTTCAGTTTTCAAGCATGGGTACTTTTCTTAGTCAGTTGCCTTAATTTTCAAATGCATGAATTCATTTGAAAGGGAAACTGAAATGATTACTAAGAATATAAACTTTATTTTCATTTTGCACTTATCAATAGTGTATATATGCAGTAGATGGTGTAAGTGTAAAAGAAGAATAGAAAAATAAATTTCTACTACTATTTCTGTATCCATTTTTATCTCCCACTGTATTTGCATCATAACCTAGATATTTATATACATTGCATTTGTCTCCTCTCTTGTAAAGAATACATTTGATTATTTTGTGCAGTAGCATGATAGTACCAGAGAAGGGATTAGGTTAAATAATAAGAACACTAAACAGAGGAAGCTAGATAAAATAGGAGGGCAACAATGGAGAGGTTTAGGTATTTGAGATGAATGCAAAAGCCCCGACTAACTACTAGAGAGAATTTGGTAAGAAACCGAGGCAAACAAATAAGGGATTCTGACTAGTACCCAAAGCCCAGCTGACATTAAACACTATGAATTTGGAATAAATCCACTTGGCAGAGCTACTAGAATTCCTCTAATATCATTCAGTAGTCCAGAAGTATAGAAAATGAAAGGCTAAATGAAAGAAGGGTGAAATTCAGTTACAATGGAAACACGATTGAAATATTAGATATCTCCACCCTATTGAAATACTAGGCCAAATTTATAAATTCAAGTGTCCAGCAATTCACGGAATGGAATGACTGCGCAAAATATGTCTTCATTCAGATTTTTTTGCACTTTAGCTAAAATTGCGTAGCAATATTTTCTAGTGGACTCAATGTTTTCTAGTCTGACTCAAGCTAATGATAGGATTTGTAAATAATGTGTGATTTTCTACCAGTAAAATTCTATATGTGGAAATTTACAGTTTTAGCCCAACCACCTTGGAGAAAATGTACTATAACGCTTTATAAAAGTGTCTGGACCTTTCCAAAGCAGAGTTGTATGAACAATGACTTCATAATTCTGATTAAAAAATCCCTCAGGCACATTTTAACAAATTTATTAAATTAATATTTAGCATGTACCATAGTATTAGTACAATGGACTCCATTTTCTTAGTTTCAGGTTCTCTATGAATCTATATTAAGAGATAAACATGTAGAACCCAAAACTGGCATAATTACTTCCTTATGAACATATATGCCAATTGCTAAACAATCAGTCTTGTATGCTGTTCTTTAGGGTCCTGAAGCCATATCCAGTATTTATTCTATCCTCATTTCATTCTTTTTTTCTTTTCTTTTTATTTTTTTGCCAGACTTGGGCTTGGGATCAAGGACTGAGCACTGTCCTGGGACTTTCTCAAGGCTAGCACTCTACCACTTGAGCCTCAGCACCATGTCTGTTTTTTTTCTATGTATGTTGTACCGAGGAATTGAACCCGGGTCTCTGTGCATGCTAGGCAAGCACTCTACCACTAGGCTAAACTCCTGGCCCTCATTCTTTTTTTATATTAGCTTTATATATAAGGCCTTTTGTTGTATTTGGTCTGGATACAGAGAAAAATAAATCTATTCTACCTCTGGGAAGAAATGTGTCTCCATTACTATCTTGATATTTGTGACTAAGATACCATATTGTATATATTTCATTAGATAATGTTAATTCTGATAATCAAATCAGAAACACAAGAAATTTGCACCATGATTTGCCAGAGAACATAACATCAAACTCTGATTACTAATTACCATCATACATGCCATAAAAAAGGAATGAGAAGACAGTGTAATAGAATAGCACCTACTTATTCTAATGAACTATTTGATCCAAAGTCCACGTCAGACTCAGGTGCCTCAGAGATAAACCTATTCTAAATGTGCCACTAACACTAGGCCACAATTGAGAAACACTATAATATCCATAATAAAGTTTGGCTCTGAATGCTGATACATGCCTATAATCCCAGAACCAGAGAGACTGAGGGCCATCAAATGTCTGCGGACAAAGTGGCCTAAATAGAGAGGAAATAAAATACAATAGATAAAATTAAAATCAAAAGTTATTTAACTTTTATGACCTATACAGGTGATATTAAGAATATATTTCAAAATATTCTCCTTTATGAAAATAGCAGAATTCTCCTTAGTTTTGTACCACAAGCTGTTGAAAATTTAAATTTGTTTGTTAGAAATTATGAAACCAAATGGTTTCTTGTATGTCTGCCAGAAAGTCCATGTTCAAGTCTGAAATAACTCCAATTGCTTGTCATATTCCTTAGGTCATGTATTGGCCTCATCTTCAATTTCACTCTCCTCAAAGCAGATTTTTCTTGCACAGATTTTGATGTACATTTATTTTTATATGGCAATACTGCTTGCATTTGTTATTTGGTCACCTTTAGTTTGGACACAGATAAGTGAATGACTATACAGCTAAGAGCATGCCTTTAGTGGGGCAGAAAGCAAACCTTTGGCTTTTTAAGACTCAGAAGAGGGGCTTAAGGAGAGTTGCCATTCTGATTCCTAATTGTTTCTTTCTCTTAGAGGCTCTAAAGGATGATTTTTTTTCCCCACAGTATGTCTGTAAGATCTAAAATGACAGACGCAAATATTACCTGAAGGACTGAAGCTCCACTGTGGAGAAACTGAAGTCCACTTTCAGCTGAATCAATTCCACCAGTGGCCAGAATAGGGAATCCAGGCAGTGCACGGGCAATGGAGGTCACAGCTCTCAATGCAATAGGTCTGATAGCTGTCCCTAGAGAAAATAAAACCAATAGGTAGGACATTAGCCACTGAAGCACAGTGACATATTTACCACTATGATTTTACTTTTGCAATGATACTGGGAGTTGAACTCACTCAAGGCCGTGAGCTCTCATTTAGCTCTTCACTCAAAATTGGAGCTCTGTCAACGGAGCCACAGATCCACTGATTGCTTTTTACTGATTAAAAGGAGATTAAAGGGCCGGGAGTCTTGCCTAGTGGTAGAGTGCTTGCCTAACATGCACGAAGGCCTGGGTTTGATTCCTTGGTACCACATATGTAGAAAAAAAGTCGGAAGTGGTGCTGTGGCTCAAGTGGTAGAGCTCTAGCTTTGAGAAAGTCCAAGGACAGTCCTCAAGCTCTCATCTCAAGCCCAAGACTGGCAAAATAAAAAATAAAAATAAAAAAAGGAGATTAAAAAATCTTGAAGACTTTTCTTCCCAGGTGGGCTTTGAACCATGACCCTTAGACCTCAGCATCTATGGATAGTAATGCACCTGTGAGCCATTAGTGTCTGGCTATACTTATCATTCTGTAATGGTGACATTTCACATTGCACAAAATTCACTTTTCTCCACCTCTAAGATGTATACCCATATAACATATGAACCCTTTCTTTGGTATACACTAACTTGTCATTGGATGAGTCCTTATTTCAAGGACTTTCAATGCAGTTGTTGAAGTTGTGCTATGCAAACAGTTACAGCAGCCTTAGAACTCCTATATAACATGCAAACTACAATTGGGTATGCACTAAAGATCGTAGAGAATATTTAAGGATCTGTTTTATAAAAAGAACAAGGAACAGTAGGTTCTGGAAACTGAAACAACCAATCCCATACACAACATAAGTAGACATTCAACACAATTCAATATGTGATGTTTGAGCAATGCATAACACAGCTGGTGTGAAAATAGAGACTTCCCAAACAGGCACAGTGCTGATAAACTTACAGATTCCAAATTAATGTGCACATTTATTTCACACAGTCCTGAGAAATATAGTGAGCCTAATGTCATTTTTCATATATTAGAAAGTTTGAAACTGGGAGAACTTATTGGGCTCCATCAATTAGGACCTGTCTCTATGCATACATTTATGTATTTTCCATATATTTTAATTAGCCAAATATCATGAGCATATTATCATCTAATAGTCATATAAACTATATAGATGAAGAAAGCATTTTGTGGTCATTTCAAATATGAACATACTATATGATCCTTAGTTTGGAGCTTTAAAGATTAAGCATCCCAGTGTAATCTAATGCTTTCATTTACTTATTTTTCAGTACTGAAGGTTGAACCAAGGGTGTGTACACGCTAGTCAAGTATTGTATTCCCCAACATGCATCATCCCAGCCCTTTTATTTATATTTGCTAACTCTTTTCTTGCTACCTTGGAACTCATGATCCTCTAATCTGTGTATCCCCAAAGGCTGGGATTATAGCTATACACTATCAGCCTGATAGTGCATAGCTTTTATAATAGAAATATAATTTGATAATTCTAGTGTTCCCTCAAAAGTCAATAGTCTTTTTAAAGTCCTTCCATGAACTAAAGATAAGTTCCACTACTGGAAGAATTTGAAATTGCCTTAAATCAATAGCCAAGAAACACAAATCAGCAATGGGTTCAGCCTCATGCAGTACTGGCATTACCACTCCCACCACCATAAGCACGAACACCAGATTATCAATACTGACTTATTGCAGGATTTCAAGGGAGCAGAATGATCTTTCCTTAAAGTGATTGGCCTTTGATTTGAAAAGGTTCTACTAGTCCGTTGACTACATGATATTCTGGAATATGCAAAATGATGGAACAAAGGAAACATTTAGGGGGAGTATGCATCCAGGGGAAGGGGGATAGAGTAGTGGGTAGAGCAGATATAATTCTTCTAAGACATTAAAATCATATATGTGATGTGCTAATAGTGGGTACACACTGTTATACATTCTTGCAAATTCATAGACTGGTAGAACACCAGACCTAAACCTAATGTAAACTGTGGACAGAGGAGATAATCTTGTGGCAGTCAAGGCCACAAATTCCAACCCATGTACTATTTTGCTCCCATGTGTTGTAAATGAGGAAAGCTGTGCCTATGGGGCAGATGGCTGGTACCTTCTTGATTGGATGGTGAAAAAATGTTCTAGAACGAATTGTCATGTTTTTAACATGCCTTTCTTTTGATCCTTTCCACAGACTGCAATTTAGATAAAACTAAATTTCCATGCAAAAATGTCGAAATGTCTATTTGCTCCTCTGATATGGACTAAAGAAAAAAATTCTTGTAGCAGTATTTCTTAGTCAAGATTGCTTAATGCTAACATTTCAGAATTCCATAATGGATGTGAAAAACTCACAGTTGTAATTCTGGGGAAATTAGAGACTGAGATTCTGATTCTGTGGTTGTATAAAAAGTATTTACCAATGATTTGTTTTTAGGTTTTCTATCTTAACCATTGAAAATGGCTGACATAAGGGCAGGGAGCATGACCTAGTGGTAAAGGGCTTGCTTAGCATGCAGGAAGCCCTGGGTTCAATTCCTTGGTACCAAGTACATAGAAAATGCCAGAAGTGGTGCTGTGGTTCAAGTAGTAGAGCTCTAGCCTTGAAAAATGCCCGAGGACAATGCCCAGGCCCTGAGTTTAAGCCTCAGGACTGGCAAGAGAGAGAAAGGAAAGAGGGAGAGAGAGAGAGAGAGAGGGAGAGAGAGAGGGAAGGAGGGAGGGAGGGAGGGAGGGAGGGAGGGACGGAGAGAGAGAGAGAGGGAGGGAGGGAGGGAGGGAGAGAGAGAGAGAGAGAAAATGGCTGACATTGTGGATGGGAGAACTTGAGGAACACACATATGCACTATATATCTCTTTAGAAGCATAACAAAAGAAACCCAAGTGGGAATAACAGTTATAAGAAAGCAACATTTTTATAGAAATCTACAACTTCAACCTTCAGACAAATGTATAGCTATCTCTGTATAATGTAACTGCCCAATGCAAACTAAGCTAATGGGTTCTTTATATACATGCTACTTTGAAGTAATAAAGAAATATTGAAATTCTCTCCCCTTCCCATCTTATTGAGTTTACCCAAGAGACTAAAGGAAATTTGAACTAAGCAAATAAATAATTTATTTCTAACTGCACTGTTAGAAGACTATCATTAGCACTAAGGGGTAACATTTCAAAGTGCTATACAGGGAATTGGCTGCATATTCCAGTTGATATTAATGGACATCAAATGGGAAAAATCCCAGGACTCAGCTTTGAAAATTTAACCAGTTACATTTAAAGGGCAACATTATTACACAGGTGTTAAAAAGCATCAGCAAATCTTCGCTGGCATTTGAAGATGTTCAATTAGGTCAATACGACATTTTCTCTTTCATGTTTCCCTTTCATTTCTAAAACTTTTCTAATCTACCTAATGAACATAAAAACCTTTAAAACTAATAAAGGCATCTCTGTTTTTTTTTAAAAAATTAAAAAAGTAATTATATTTTGTAGGGAAATTCAGTGTCCTATTACCAGGAAATAGTAAATTCAGTTCCTATATTCATTATAAACTCCATTTGATTTTTTAAAAAAATCACTTAACTGATTTTATATGATAATTACTCTAGTTTCAGGAATTTTATAGAGAATAAGTTTTACAATGACTTTCATTCACAAAATAAATTAAATGTGTGGAAGAAATTGAATGAGTTTTCTAAAAGATATTGTATAAATTCCTGTTTAGTTTTAATATGGTATGAATAAAAAGTAATTTTAATAAAGATAAAACCTTTGGTGTAAAGAAAATATGCATATTAATACAATCTTGAGGCATATACACACATATCAAGTAAAGTGCAAGACAAATGACAACTATGGAATTGATAATGAGATTGTTATGGTTTTGTCACTGTTGTAATAATAGCTTTTAGGACAAAGACTGAGGAAAAAGAAGGCAGTTTGAGAGGCTTGAAAAATGTAAATGTAGACTCCATCCTGAAGGAAATAAAGTTTAAATCAAGAAATTGAAATCCTGTCCTCTTGAGAAACTAGTAGATAGCATGCAATTTAAATTAAGCTCTCATTTACATGGGTGGCCAAGTAAACACAACTGGAAATCAGTTTCACTAAGCTATGCTGCTTCACTTATACAGAATCCTTCAATAAAACAGAGGTCATTCTAGAGCCCCATGTTTTAAAACAAGCTACCTGTTCCAATTTAAAAAGAAAAAAAGAAAAGCAAAAATGAACCACTCTTTGCTTTGCAATGTTTCTCCCAAGAATTCTGAGTTTCACTGTAGTGGCTCTCAAGGAGGAGTTGAGCTAGATTTTTCCTGTTTCTAATCAATCTGTTCCTTACATGTCCTCACAATGTAAAAGTCAAATCATGCCTTGAAATTATAGTTTCTTTGATAAATTGCACATAACGTTTTGTTTTTAAAAAGCAGAGGTTTGGTATTAAGTTACTCTATCTGAATTTTTTGTTGCTGTTTTGGTCAATCATGGAGCTTGGACTCTTGGCTTGGGCATTGTCCTTGAGCTCTTCAGCTCAAGGCTAACACCCTACCCCTCGAGTCTCAGCACCACTTCTATTTTTTAGTGGTTTAGTGGTTAATTGGAGATAAATGTTTGTGGGTCATTAGTGCCTGGGCTGGCTTTGAACTGTGATCCTGAGATCTCAGCCTCCTGAGTAGCTAGGATTACAGGTGTGAGTCCATCTGATCTTTTTTTGGGGGAGGGGCGGGAAATGTCTTACAAATGATATTATTTGTAAGGTATCTTAAAAACAATTTCAGCAATGGTACTACTAGCTGTTATTAATTAAGAATTGATATACATATGTGCTTATGTCATGACTCTGCCTCTCTTCCAATCTTCATTTTCCTATCCACATTTGTCTATCCACACAGTACTAAACACCTATGTCTTTCTTTGTTCTGATTAATAAGTTTGTGTCCTCACCATATACCCAGTATATGAGCCTAAACAACTGCTTTCTAAATCTTAGTAGGTTGTTTCAAGGCAAATAATTTGAGTCCAAGTATACACTGTGTGCCAGTGTTTTACTAAGTAAATTATGCTTGTTCAAATATCACAAATTTCATAAGGATGATGAAAATACATTCTAGATAGTCAATTAAAGGCTAAATTACTGTCTGCAACAACATTTGACAATGGAGTAAGTACTGATGTTTGAATCTGAACTCCATTGCTCAAAATCAGTGCAGTGGGGAGAAAATTCCTTCAGCTCACTTTACCAACTTTGACAACTACAGACCAATGAAAACTGCAGCAAAATTGTTTCAGAGCGAAAATGGTCTATATTCTCAAGAGTACTAATTAGAAATTGTGGAAGGATTTGCTAAAGTAATCTGTACTATCCTTAAAAGCAATTCACTTCTCAGGGAATCTCTCTCTCTTTTTGTCACTTGTGGTGCTTGGTCTTGAAGCATGGATGCTTGTCTCTGAGTTCTTTTGCTCATGGGTAGTACTCTACCACTTCCTGTTTTCTGGTGGTTAATTGGAGATAAGAGTCTCACAAAAGCCATATAATGAATGATTGTTGTCCTTAATGTACTATGTTATCTCTCATCTCTTTTGCTGTCCCTTGGTTATCTCATATTGTTACAGTATCCCACTTTGTTACCTGATATATCGGATGTATTTGTATTTGGTTATTTGAAATTGGATAGGGAACGGGGGAAATCAAGATGAGGGGTGGGGGTGGGGGGAGGGTAATGGGGACCAAGACATGTGAAAAGGTATCAATGTATGTGAATTAATGCACCTCTTATCTGGCAAATATCATGTAACCCTTCCATTAATTACAATAAAAAATATATGAAAGAAAAAAAAAGAGTCTCACAGACTTTATTGCCGGAATTGACTTTGAACTATGATCTCCAAATCTCATGATCTTCAAATAGGTAGGATGATAGCTGTGAGCCATCAGTACATGGCTCTGTATTTGGTTTATCTGGACTTCCCCTACTATGAATTTCTTTATGCTTAAGGAAACAACTGGTTGTAGAATCCTTTAAATTTTTTTCTATTATCTTTAAGTAGTTGTAAAAAGGGATTTTAATTCAACATTTCAATTTGTGAAAATAATGGATCTTGACCATTGTTATCGCTTCCATTGTTCTCTTTTATCTCTTCCAACCCTACCCATCACCTCAAGTTACCTGGCTCCAATTTCACACAAGTACATTGAATATTATGACTGCATTTGTCCACCTTTCCTCTCACCATCTCTTTGTCCTCACTCCCCTTGACTTTCTACCTCCAGACAAAACGTATTTCAGCTTCTTGGTCTTCATATCATTAAATTGTAAGTTGTTCAAAGTACTTACAAATCAGAATCTTCCACTTAATTGTTTATGTATATAAATATATATGGATGATTTTGCATGTTTTCATACATGTTTATAATTTATATCCAAGTTTGACAGAGGAGTGAGAACAAACACCCTTTATCCCTTTGAATCTGACTTACTTCATGTAACAATTTATTTTCCAGACTCTTTATTTTTCTGCAAATAACATTATTCTTCCTAATGGATGAATGTATGTATATATACATATATGTGTATGTATATACACATATATATACATAGATACACACAGATATATACATAGATATACACACACATATATATAGATATATACATATACACACATTTTTCTTGATCCATTTCCCCATCAAACGGCATCAGGCCATTTTCATACCTTGGTCTTAATGGAGAGTATGGCTGTGAACATGGATTTCCAAGCATCTTTACTGTGTTTAACTTGTAATCTTTTGGAAAAATTCTCAAAATGATATCATTGGAAAATAGGATAGTTTCTTGGATTTTGTTTTTTAAGGAATCTCAAAGCTACCTTCCAGAGTGAAATGATTTTTTAGATTTGACAACAGCATGATGCCAATGATAATAGAACACTTTAGAATCTGACAGCTTCAGAGAAGCCTGCATGCTTCCTTCTTTTCCTCCTTCTCTATTGGCTGTCCTTTAGCAGTGTCCCAGTGCTCTTAAAGTAAAAAAAAAAAAAACAAAAAAAACAAAAAAACGAACTCAAAGGTAGATATCAATATATTTAAGAATTTTTCTTAGATAGTCCAAAGGTCTGTGCATTAAACCAATATAAGGACAATTTAATGACAACAGAAATGTAGTTTATTGTTGAAAAAGGAGGGGTGATTTAGTTTTCTTGAATGAATCACTGAAGAGAAAGGGACTTTTTAATGGGCAAGATAGTGTGGAACATATGTTAATTATGGATAACTGGAATATTGAATAATTGAGTTTAATTCTGTTTGTTTTTCCCCCTAATCATTTGACTCCTAGGACAGCTACCATTACACAATTAATTGTTAGAACTAAGTCCACAGTAAACTCCTGATAATAGCTCTAGCTGGCAATAAAACAAAAATTGGGTTATAATACTCAATTGTGCTTACTGTGTGTACAAAAGGAAAATGTAGTTTTAATTTGCTTACATTAATTGAAACATAATGAATTAAGTGGATAACAAATTCATTAGAAATTGAACTTTGACTGTCTAATTGTTAATAGTTTTAACACCATCCAGAAGAAAGCAAATACAGGCAGATCAAGAATTTTAGGGATTTAGGAGTTGAAAGATTGATTTTTTTTACAACATTACACATAAATCAAGCCTCAACAAATTTATGCCTCACTCAAACAAGTTTAAAATGTTAATGAAGCTAATATACTGGTAAATACGTGAAGCACAGCTATTTAAAAATACATCTTTCCACATGGATTAAGGTCCTATGAGAACATTAGCATAATTCAACTAGAAACTGCATCACTCGAAGGAACTGGAGCTATCCATAGAGCTGTGAAAAATAAAAGGGAGAGTTCACTCATCTTATGTTGTTATTACTTTAGACTCACTCTCTCTCTCTCTCTCTCTCTCTCTCTCTCTCTCTCTCTCTCTCTCTCTCTCTCTCCAGCTGAATTTTCTTCTTATGAAAAAGTTTAAATTTCAGTTGTGTTGATTTATCTTTTAAGTCTTTATATCTTCCTGGCAATGTTTATCTGCTTCAGAACATATTCAGTACGTTTGTAGTCAATTCATTTTCAATAAATATGGACCTAGCATGTATCAGGAATCTTATTTTAATGCAATAAAATTAGTTATAGTCACCAAGAGGGGGCCTTGCCTTATTCCTTATTTAAAACAAAACAAAACAAAACTTTTAGCTGCCATTAGCAGAAGGAGCAGGAAGTCCCATCACTCATGGTGTGATTTCCATGGGCAGACATCCATGCTGGGCCTTCATAAACACTGTGTAATGGACCCTCCTGACTGGGAAGAAAGGGGCTATCACCTCTCTTTTGGATACAAGGATAGGAAAGATAAAGCTGAATAAATAACTTGTCCAATGTTCGTTCCTGAGAGCTGGGCAGGGATTAAAAATCAAGACTTGATTATACAAAATCAGTTATTCTTTTTAAATATATTTTTGTTGTAATTAATAAAAGGGTTACATGATATTTGCCAGATAGAAGGTGCATTAATTCACATACATTGATACACTTTCACATGTCTTGGTACCCATTACCCTCCCCCCCAACCCCCTACCTCACCCTCCCCTGTCTTGGTTTTCCCTCTTTCCCTATCAAATTTCAAATATCCAAATACAAATAAATTCAATATATCAGATAACAAAGTGAGATACTGTAACAATATGTGATACCCAAGGGACAGCAAAGGAGATGAGAGATAACATAGTACATTAAGGACAACAATCATTCCTTATATGGCTTTTGTTTCAATATCCTGGAGGTCCTTTCAATTAGCTTCATACTATATGGCCTTATGTATCAAGGTTTTGCTCTATTGCAGATCTCTGCTAGTAGAGCCCAAGGTTTCTACTGATTATGACGAATGAGGGAAACCATTGAGCCTAAGTTCCTTTGAGTCTGGCTTACTTCACTTAATAGGATTTTTTTCTAAGTTTTTCCATTTCCTTACAAATGAGGCGAGGTTGTTTTTTCTGACAGCAGCATAGAATTCCATTGTGTACAAATACCACAACTTGTTGATCCACTCATCAACTAACGGATATCTAGGTTGGTTCCTTATCTTTGCTATGGTGAATAATGCTGCAATGAGCATTGTTGTGCTAGTGGATTTAGTATGCCCTAGTTGTTTCTGGATGGTTGGGTAAATGCCAAGTAGTGGAATTGCTGGGTCATAAGGGAACTCTATATTTAGCCTTTTGAGGAACTGCCATACTGCTTCCCATAGTGGTTGAATGAGTTTGCACTCCCACCAACAGTGTAGTAGTAATCCCTCCTGGCCACATCCCCTCCAGCATCTGTTATTATTAGTTTTCCTGATCCTGACCATTCTAACTGGAGTGAGGTAGAATCTTAGAGTTGTTTTGATTTGCATTTCTTTTATGACCAGTGATGTTGAGCATTTCTTCATGTGTCTATAGGCCATTTTTGTTTCTTCTTCAGAGAAGACTCGAAGTCTTTGGCCCATCGTTTAATGGGATGGTTGTTACTTTGGAGATTAATTTTGTATTGATTCAATTTTTTGAGTTGTTGATACATTTTAGATATGAGGCCTTTGTCCATTGTTTGGTTGGTGAAGATCTTCTCCCACTCTGTAGGCTTCCCAATTAATTTACTAGCTATGTCCTTTGCCATACAAAAGCTCTGCAGTTTAATGCAGTCCCGCTTATCCAGCCTTTCTCTGATTTGTTGTGATTCTTGGTCCTTATTAAGAAAGTTTCGACCTGTGCCAAGGAGGCCTAGTGTATCTCCTATTCCTTCCTGTAAAGTTTTCAGTGTGTCAGCTTTTACCTCCAGGTCTTTGATCCATTTGGAGTTAATTCTAGTGCAGGGTGACAAAGTCTCAATCGATGCGGAAAAGGCATTTGACAAGATCTAACACCCCTTTATGTTAAAAGCTCTGGAGAAACTAGGAATCCATGGAACATTCCTTAATATAATAAAGGCTGTGTATGACAAACCCACTGCTAGTATTACACTTAATGGTGAAAATCTAAAGCCATTCCCTCTAAAATCAGGAATGAGACAAGGATGCCCACTCTCTCCACTACTCTTTAACATAGTATTAGAATTCCTAGCCAGTACAATAAGGCAAGAAACAAGCATATAGGGGATCCAAGTAGGGAAAGAGGAAGTAAAACTATCTCTCTTTGCAGATGATATGATTCTGTATTTAAAGAATCCTATAGACTCTACTCCCAAGCTCCTTGAGCTGATTCAAAAGTTTGGAAGGGTAGCAGGCTATAAAATTAACCCTCAAAAATCAACTGCCTTCCTTTACGCCAACAGTGAGAGGAATGAGGCAATAATCAGGAAAGCAACTCCTTTTGCAATAGCCTCAAAGAAAATAAAGTACCTAGGAATTAGCTTAACTAAGAATGTAAAGGACCTTTGTGCTGAAAACTTTGAAACCCTAAAAAAGGAAATTAAAGCAGAACTAAGGAAATGGAAAAACCTCCCATGCTCCTGGATTGGAAGAATCAATATGGTGAAAATGACAATCTTGCCAAGGGCTATCTACAAATTCACTGCAATACCCATCAATATCCCAATGGCATTCTTTAAACAAATAGAAGAGGCAATTCAAAATTTCATATGGAATAATAAAAGACCCCATATAGCAAAAACACTTCTTAGCAGAAAGAACAGCGCTGGAGGAATTTTAATTCCAAACTTTAGACTCTATTACAGGGCTATAATTATCAAAACAGCTTGGTACTGGCACAAGAATAGGCCTGAAGACCAATGGAATAGAGCTGAGGACCCAGATATTAAACTACAGACCTATGGCCACCTAATCTTTGGCAAGGGAGCCAAAAAATAGAATGGAAGAAAGACAGCCTCTTCAACAAATTGTGGTGGCAGAACTGGTTAAGCACCTGCAGAAAATCAATTATTCTTGACACATCACACACACCGTACAACAGTTACAAAGAGAACCAGGTTTGCTTGCTCTTTATCTAGAAAAGCCAGTACCAGTGTTGCCTAATGATAAGATCAGACATCTTAAATTCCAGCCAGTTATTTTTACACCTAAGCTCAATTTCTTTATTCATTCATGAGTTTAAGAAACCTTGTTTACTTAATAAACACCTGCCTTTTCTATCCATAAAACAGAGACACAAAATACTGATAAAAATCATAGCAATTTCAGGAATGTTAGCAATACAACTCATGGCAAGTCCTCAGCACACAGCCTGATCCATTGTCTATGTAAGTTAATATTGTCAAAGTCAGAAAAAAAACTGATAGAAAAAAATAAACAACAATGATATTACCTTGATACACATTGTTTTTAGAAATTATGAATATTCACCAGTATTCGTAGCTTGAGTCTGTCGTTGTAAACGTGAATATTTGTGAGCAAATATTTATTACTTTGAGCACTTTAAAATCTCTGATGATATATACTTTTTGATCCACAGATGGCATTCTAAACAGTCTATCACATTAGTATATATTACATGTATATGGATGGGTTGAAGGAATGCTTTCATTTATTGTGGGTTTTTTTGGAAATGTAAAAATGAAAATGACTATTGTTACAGGACCTCACTTTATTATCTGATATATTGAATTTATTTGTATTTGATTATTTGAAATTTGATAGGGAAGGGGGGAAAACCAAGAAGGCGGGTGGTGGGGGGACGGGTAAAGGGTACCAAGACATGTGAAAGGGTATCAATGTATGTGAATTAATGCACCTTCTATATGGCAAATATCATGTAACCCTTTATTAATTACAATAAAAAAGAATTAAAAAATGAAAATGACTTTAAATACCCATGGAAAGTTATCAGCTACTACGTTACAACTACTCTATGTGTGACATCCCAGGAAACCTTTAAAACTGACATATAATATCACTAATGGGTAACGTTCAGAATCAATCATGAGTCTTACAACATATATGGTATGAGCCCATTGTTGTCAGAAGGAAAAGTGCATGATTTCATTTTGTATGTGCATGGGCATGTGGAGAACATTGACTTTTAAAGTATTCACAGTCCACAACTCTAAAAAAGGGAACAAGTACAACAGTGCAAGAGGTAAAGGAGAATTTTTAAGCTTTTATATCTATACCATTTTCTTGGTTCTACTAGATAGGAAGGTGTTTATAACTTATTGAGCAATAAAAATGATGATCATTTTTATAATGTTCTTAAAATGTTCGATATCAAAAAAGTTCATCAGTCATATATGCATAATAATAGAAAGCTGGTTATAGAATGATTTTAAAAATCGCAAACCTGTGAAGGATAGACAAAAAAACCTCATTCTATATTTAGTTAAGCATACTTGAATATTTTTATAATTTTTTAATGTTTGTCAGTAATTTATTGAAAATTCAGCTTTGTAGATTTTTCTATCCCTTGGATGTTTGTGGATGCTTGATAAGACATAACACAAAGACTTTTGTAGTATAGGACATCGGAAGTCTTCTCTAACTCAAAATTTGAATTTGAATTCAAAATTCATGATTTAAAGAGCATGTTGAACATGCTCACCAGATTCACAAAAGATACCAGAAGTGAAGTTAACTCAGAAAAGAAGCAATATGGTTACAATAGAAAATGAACATTGGATGTATACATTACAAATTTCTTTTGAGTGCTTTCTGCCAGATATTTTCTTCTGGTTTCTGCAACATCATCCTGTTATCATCACTATGAAATCGTATTTTGTCTCTATTTTTTATCCAAATGTAATCTGAGACTCAGTAGGTTTGCTATTACATTTTCAAGATCACTCAGTGACAAAATGTGGATCCAATATTTGAATCAAGGTATGTCTGACTTAGGAAACTATGTTCTTCATCTAAATGTTCAATTATAAATTAAGATGGAGAAAGATGACCTGACTTTTAAACTATATTACCCAAGTATGATAAACAAGAGAAATAGCATTGCATTAACTGTTGGTATCGGAATTAAATTAGAGCTAGACTAGTAAGTAATTGCTTTAACTACAATGACCATATGAGCCACTTTGCCCAGGAGAGCTTCAGTTATTATACTTCTACTTATTTGTAATTACATGATGTAATTATAAGTATCATCCTCTTTCATTTGAAAAGGAACTCAGTTGGGAAGGTAAGTTATAAAACCATACTAGTTATCACTAATGATAGTTAGATCTAAGAATGACAAGACAAAAACAAAGAATAAGATTACAGAAAAAAAAAAACCCCAAACATTACTGATGTATAATTTAGAAATTCACTGCATGGTCCAAGACTTAGCATGAGCCAGGCGTGGTGTAATCTCAGGAGGCTGAGATCTGAGGATCAAGGTTCAAAGCCAGCCCAGGCAATACAAAGCTGAGAGGCACTTTTCTCCAATTAATTACTAGAAAATGGTAAGTAGGGCTATGGCTCAAGTGTAGGGCGGAAGCCTTGAGCTGAAAAGTTCAGAGACAGCACCCAGGCCAGAGTTCAAGCCTCATGCCCCTCTCCCCCCACCCCAAAAAAAGACTTAGCACAAGGAGCTAAATGCTATTTAATTTGTTATTTAAAGGAAATTTTTTTAGCATGTACTACACATAATCTGTAAATGCTTTCTATTTTCAACCTGTAGGTGGCCACCACAAGCTTCACTTATTAAACAACTCATTAGTAGCATTTTCAATACTGTCATCTTCTGATAATTAGCAATTTATTTAAATAACCAATTTCTGTAGAAATAATTGCCATGAAATGCCCTGAACCTACTTTTTTTTATAAACTATAATAAAAGTGTTAAGATAATCCCTGACATTTGCAAATGCCATTAGTTCACCTTTCCTTTTGATAGTGCTGTGGCATTATGTTTAAACAATTACCTGATAACACAGCCATTTAATGAAACAGTACAGTAAGCACATTCTTCAATATGGCTAGGGAGAACATACAGATTTAGAAAGAAATACAGTGCGTAGAAATGGTTACACAGAGGAAAGACACAACTAAAAGGAAGGATTACTGAAGTATGGCCTCTATTTGTTATTTTCAGGTTGTTTGTAGCTCTTATAGAGGGAAGAACCATAGGCCCTTTCTTTGGAAGCAAGAATGGAGACCTTGTAAATCAATTCAACCAACTGGTTAGTACAAATTAAAGTCACATAAAATATATAAACATGTATAATGTGCTCCATTTATTGTTTGCTTGATAATCTCCACACATAAGAAAACAGTGAAATTTTTATCTCTCAGTCTTAAATATTTAAGTATATTTTCTTAGCAACAATTCACACTTTCAAAGTTCTCAGAGGAAACTTTACACGATTTATAGAGCTTAGCTGGTATTTCAGTTAGTATATAGATATTTATTTTTCATATATTCTTATTGTAATTAATAGAAGGGTTACATTATATTCACCAGATAGAAGGTACATTACTTCACAAATATTGATGCCCTTTCTCATGTATATAGATATTTAAATGGACCAAAGTTCTAAAGTTGTTTCTTTATTGTTATCCAGCAACCTATTCAAAACAAAGAGACATGGATGAGGGAATAAATTGTGTTTCTGGGTGATATGTAGAAAAATTGTTTGGATTTTCAGTTTTCAAGCTTTAAAGTTAAAAAAAATTTTGCCAAAGCCAATGGCAATATTTTATTTATAATTAGACAAATAATCTTGAGAACCTGGAAACAGTATGCTAAATGATTTCTGTATTATTAATTTATTATGTACCCCATCATTATAAACCATACACTGTGCATTACTATCATTTGTTTCAGGCTCAAAGACTTCAATGGTATGTTCATGTGCATGCATGGTTGTGCAGCTACACAATGTATTATGATAATAAAAGAAATATTTACGAGGTCATGATCATGTTTAAGAAAAAATTCATTGCTAGGATTGAACATGAGAAATTTTCTTTATTTTCAGATGATTAAAAATCCTCCCCCAGATAAGGAAATCTTTCCCAAGTAAGTCTCCTCCAAGTTACTCCCTTTTTTTGTTGTTCTTACAAAACTATAGTGTTTACTATAAGCATAAATAAATGGACTAACTATTCAGACAAGGTATTTTGAACCATGACTGAATAAACAGATGCTGTTTATACATATTTCTGATGCAATTTTGCTTAAGGATGTAGAGAGTAAGTGCTGTAGTGCTGCATGAAAGTCTCCCCCTCACATTCTCCCAGAAATCAATGTGATTCCTGTCCTCAGGACCATGATGATGATTAGATTGACCTTTGCCCTTGGGAGAACCCTGGATAGCATGTTTTTGGTGGGGGAGAGCATTAAACAACAACAAAAAATAGGATTCTTGCATCCATTAGGTTCCTGTAATTTCTTTCTCTGGAAAGCTATGATTTCTCTTCTCTCTGACACCTGAAGCTGTTTGCTCTCTGGCCAGGTGTCCATGGTAGCATAGCCAACCTGTTTAGACCTTTTCCTTTCATTCTCAGCAATTATTCTCTTTTCACTTCGCAATGGATTACATGTGCAAATCCCTGTGTTCTGTGATAAGATGCTTTCCTCAGTGTTGGCTGAACCATGGCTTGACAGGGATGGGGGTTAGGCAGGGGTGTTTGGTTCTCTTCTTTAGAATAGACAAATGTCAAAGACCAAATGTGGACAAGGGGCAGTTCCACTTGGCTCTTTGTCTGAGAGACAAATCAGCTATCACCCTATGATTGGCCAAGAGGATGTCAATAGTCTGACAGCTTCTTCTTCCATACCACAGGGCAGCAGCTGTAAGCCCAAACAGTGGTTAGCCTCAAGCAAGCTGAGGTCCCTGAGACTCTAAATGATTCAGTGCTCTAGGTTTAAACTTGAGATGTTCTTTAGTCAAATGGGTGGCTAGATACAAGTAGCTCTTTGGATAATCATCAAGCAGGAAAAATTTCTATCATATGCTGTATATATATATATATATATATATATATATATATATATACCCAAGGTCTGGTTGTCTGATATATGAAATATGAAAAAATTGAATTTAGCAATACATAAAAATATCACAATTAAATGACTTGTACCTCATGAATGTGAGGTTGGTTTAATATATGAAAAAAACAACTTAAAAGCTGTGTGGCAGTGCCTCAAAAGGCTAAACATAGAACTCCCCTATGACCCAGCAATTCCACTACTTGGCATTTACCCAACCATCCAGAAACAAGGGCATATTAAATCCACTGGCACAACAATGTTCATTGCAGCACTATTCACCATAGCAAAGATATGGAACTAACCTAGATGTCCCTTAGTTGATGAGTGGATCAACAAGTTGTGGTATTTGTACACAATGGAATTCTATGCTGCTGTCAGAAAAAAACATCGCCCCATTTGTTAGGAAATGGAAAGACTTAGAAAAAATCATATTAAATGAAGTAAGCCAGACTCAAAGGAACTTAGGCTCAATGGTTTCCCTCATTCGTCATAATCAGTAGAAACCTTGGGCTCTACTAGCAGAGATCTGCAATAGAGCAAAATCTTGATACATAAGGCCATATAGTATGAAGCTAAATGAAAGGATCTCCAGGATATTGAAACAAAAGCCATATAACGAATGATTGTTGTCCTTAATGTACTATGTTGTCTCTCATCTCCTTTGCTATCCCTTGGGTATCTCATATTGTTACAGCATCTCACTTTGTTATCTGATATATTGAATTTATTTGTATTTGGTTATTTGAAATTTGATAGGGAAGGGGGGAAAACCAAGACGGGTGGGGGGGTGGGGGGGATGGTAATGGGTACTAAGACATGTGAAAGGGTATCAATGTATGTGAATTAATGCACCTTCTATCTGGAAAATATCATGTAACCCTTTTATTAATTACAATAAAAAATAAAAAAAGAAAAAATCAACTTAAATAATTTACCATGTCAACATAATGGGGAAATTACATGTCTTACACAAGTATAGAAAAGTTCATTTAAAGAAAAATTTAAAATAGTCTATAAGTGATGACTATGATGAACAAAATAGGCAGAAGGAATACCTCAACAAGCAAGAGCTGTCATTTTGAGGCTTTAAATCTCATTTCTTTCATGTGGAACAGGATCTCTGTCTTTTTTTCCCTTTTTCCTTATTTTACCTGTAATACTACAATAAATCCTTCCTAAAGCTTTTATTTAAAATGAGCATCTTTCAACAATTCTTCTATGATACAAGAACATTATCTCCTCATTATCAGATAGGAAATGAATCTCTGAGTTTCTAGGATAAAGGTGACTACAAAGAAAGTCATCATTGGCAATGCATTTACATTGGAAAATAAATCTATGTGAATGAGACAATACTTTGGAAGCTATTTTTTAATCTCTGTGATGTTGTGGGGACTCTTTAATGTTTGCAATCACTGTGAAATTTTCTTGAAAGCAATGCTTATAAATAAGCCATATATATATATATATATCCCATAATAACTCAGACTCCCATGAACACTTGTCCCATCCTCTCTACCCACCCTTGCAGTATCAGGGACAAATCATTGATTACTGGGAGTAAAGGTATAATATTTTATTAAATATTATGGATGGCTCATAATTTTGGTGTGTGCCAATCCTGAGGCTTCAACTGAGGGCTGGACACCGTCCCTAGCTTCTCTGGATCAAGGCTAGCACTCTACCACTTGATCCACAGTACCATTTCTGGCTTTTTCAGTGTATGTAGTACTGAGGAATCGAACCTGGAGCTACATGCATGCTAGGCAGTCACACTACCACTAAGCCACATTCCCAGTCCAAAACATTAAAAAGTGTAACTGCTAGACTAGCCAGTCATGTTAAATCTACTCAATCTGGAAGGCAGTTGTAGCCTACCACAAAACCAGGCTGGACCTTTTCAGACTGTTATATTTAGTGAGGTCCCAGAGCCAAATGTTCAAAAATGTCATCAAATGATCACAAATATTGTAACCACAGAAAAAGAGTTTTCATTTCTGCATTTTATTTCCAAATTAGTATTTGAACATATCTTTACCATTCAGAGGGGGGGAGAGAGAGAGAGAGAGAGAGAGAGAGAGAGAGAGAGAGAGAGAGAGAGAGAGAGAGAGAGAGAGAGAGAGAGAGAGAGAGAGAGAGAGGGAGAGAGAGAAAGAGAGAGAGAGGGGGGGGGCACGAGGGGGACACATAAGTGTGTGATTCCTATTAAAACCTTGTAATCATAAACTCATCTTCCCCAGTTAAACCTTTAAAAATGATTTGGCTTATATCTGTATCAAGGCTATGATGGGCTTGAGATGAAATATCCTCTATTTTACTTCTCCAATCTTTTATGTTTTCTGGTGATATTTCAGTCTCCTGTCAAATTGAGGTCATTACTACTTTGTCATTTGGCATGGACATTTGGGTGGATTGGCAAGCATGTCACTCTCAATGGCTAACACATTGCCAAATAGCAGTTAGCTTGCATGAAATGGAGATGGCCCATTATGGGGTTCACCTTAGTGGCAAAGGGTTGTATATTGACAAAAATCTAATGCACACATCTAAGTCAAATGTGATGCATATGTTTTCCTCATTCATTGATGCTCTTCCCTTTTATATTGTTGTCATAAGTGCTTTTATATCATCCAAAATGCTTAAATTCTCTATAATGAGTCCAAACAGTGTTAGACCATTCAGCTATGGGCATTGGGCATCACAGCTGTGCTGGACTCAGTTACAGAAGGATAGTTCAAATGTACTTCCCATAATTCAAGGGAGAAGTTTTGGCATTTTTTAGTAACCTTTGAAAACATTGCTATATTTTATTGTTGTTTTCAAAGATCTCAGAGACACCCTTTAACTGAGTGCAAGTTGAAAGTAATTGTATTCAATTATTGTAGTCTTTCAAATGCTTTAAAGTGGAACTATAATCCACTTTAGACAAGGCCAACAGTCCCAATACACACTGCTTTTGGAACACTGCTGTTTATTTTACTCTAAGCAATGAGACAAGAAACATAAGAAAGGGCTCACTCACATGGAAAAGGTCCCTTGTTTGCATGGTACAAGATCATTTATTCATGAACTCTAGAATAAAAAATCCCAGAATTCTTATTTACTGAATGCTGAAATTGCATGAGGCAGCCCTTAAAATTCTAAATCTGAAAATCACCAAAGTACTTAAAAGTTTCAGGGAAATGAGGCAGGATGTGTTTCTAATATCAAGTACAAACTTTATTGGAGAAACATATTTGTGATTGCCAAAAAGTGCTAGCACTCTAAAGACTGTAGGCAAACCAAATGCTAACAAGTTTAATTATTCACAATGGCACATTTATGGAGAGTATAATGTCACAATCAATGATTACAAGCTCACACAAACAGCACAGTAATAATTCTACAAGGCATGTTCAGAAGTGAATAATTTAGAATTTGAAATCAATAGCATTTATAGACATTGGAAAATGTCAAATGGAAAATGAATGCCAGTATTTGTTTTCTTTCTGGATCATTTTTTTGTTTTACTTCTTAGATTTTAAATTATTCTTTTAAAAGATTTCATAGTTTGCATAGGCAAAAGAAAACATCTGCCCTTTTGTATCCCAATGAACTCTTTAGGCAAAGTGAGATTTATTAGAGAGCTATTGCATACTTGAAGGAAAAAGCAAGTATTTGTTACAGGTTAGTCAGCATATCTCCCCCTTTTACTAACCTTCTCTTGGCTTTCCTTTCTTATTCCCATCCTTCCTTCTAACCCACAGTGATTTTATACCATGACTTTCCTTCTTTGTTATATTTTAAAATATTATCATTTTGCCAAATACTTCCAACACAAGCTATTGTTTTCATGTATTCTTAAATTAGAATATTCTTTTATTGATTAAAAATATTGGGAGTTGAGTTAGAGTTACATGAGACCTTTTTTTTTTTTTAACTAATCCAAGTACTAAGAGTGGAAAGGGGCCAATTCCTCTTGTCTTTTGCTATTTTTGAATTGTATTTTATTGTCAGGATAATGTATAGAGGGGTTGCAGTTACATTCATCAGGTTATGGGTACATTACTTCTCGAACCTTGATACCCCGTCTCATGTTTTTGTCCCCTTTTCCCCCTCCCTCCATCCCTCCCAATCATCTTGTTTTCCCCCTTCCCTTCCATATTTCAAATAAACAAATAGTTGTACATATGATATACCAGGTAACAAAGTCAGATACAGTGACCACAAGAAATAAACGATAAGTGGAAAAAAGAAAATAACCTCATATAGTATATTAAGAACAACACTAAAAAAATAAATGTCTTGTTTTCATAACCTAGAGCTCATTTCGTCTAGTCTTATCCTGTATGACCATATGTACATACCTTTGGAGCTACTGTGATCCTCTGGTAGAAGAATCCTAGATGTGTACTAATTATTACAAATGAGGGAAGCCATGGAGCCTATGTTCCTCTGGGACTGGCCTATTTCACTTAATAATTTTTTCCTAGTCTTTCCATTTCATTACAAATGGGGTAATGTCACGGGGAATAGAATTCCATTGTGTATAAGTACTGCATTCTCTTGATCCATTCATCTACTGAGGGGTATCTGGGATGGTTCCATATTTTAGCTATCATAATAATGCTGCAATTAACATCGTTGTGCTAGTAGCTTTAGTATGACCTTGTTTCTGGACATTTGGGTAAATGCCAAGGAATGGAATTGCTGGGTCCTATGGGAGCTCTGTGTTTAATCTTCTGAGGAATCACCATACTGCTTTTCAGAGTGGGTTAACGAGTTTACACTCCCACCAACAGTGTAGTACTGATCCCTCCTGGCCACGTCCCTGCCAGCATCTGTTGTTATTAGATTTCTTGATAATGACCATTAAACTGGAGTGATGTAGAATCTCAAAGTAATTTTGATTTCCATTTCTTGTATGCCCAGAGATGTCAAGCATTTCTTCATGTGTCTATAGCCCATTTTTATTTCTTCCTCAGAGAAGTCTCTCTTTTTTTAATGAGATGGTTTGTTTGAAGAGATTTATTTTTGAGAGATTCAATTTTTTTAGCCGTAGGTATATTTTAGATATGAGGCCCTTGTCTGTTGTACGGCTAGTGAAGATCTCCTACTCTGTGGGCTTTCTATTTAATTGCGACTTATGTCATTTGTCATACAAAACCTCAAGAAGGGTAATGTCACGACAGAAATCACCAAGATCCAAAGCATTATAAGGGAATACTTTTCAAATTATGCCAACTTATTTGAGAATCTAGAAGAGATGGATGAATTTCTGGCAAATATTGACTACCCAAACTGAACCATGAAGATCTAAACCTACTAAACAGACACATTTCAAGTAATGAAATAGAAATGGCAATAAGAGATCTCCCATCAAAGAAAAGTCCAGGACCTGATGGATTCACAGCTGAATTCTGTAAGGTCTTCAAAGCAGAGTTCACACCAATACTCTTCAAGGAAATTGAAAGTGAAAGCTCTTTACCAAACTCATGCTATAAAGCCAGTATAACCCTCATCCAAAAATCAGGCAGGGACTCATCAAAGAAAGAGAAGTATAGAATCATTTTTTGATGAACATTGATGCAAAACTTCTCAACAAAATACTGGCCAATCATCTTCAACAACTCATCAAAAAATTAAACACTAGGATCAAACAGGATTCATCACAGGGATGCAAAGCTGGTTCAATATATGCAAGTCAATTAATATCATTCATCACATCAAAAGGAGCAAGAACAAGAATCACACGATCATTTCAAAAAATGCAGAAAAAGCATTTGACAAGATCCTACACCCCATTATTCTAAAAGCCCTGGAGAAACTAGAAATCTGTGGAACATTCCTTAGTATAATAAAGGCCGTGTATGACAAATCCACAGCTAGCATTACACTTAATTGTGAAGAGCTAAAGCCATTTCCTCTAAAATCAGGAACGCGACAAAGATGCCCACTCTCTACACTCCTCTTCAATATAGTATTAGAATTCTTAGCCAGAGCAATAAGGCACAAGAGACAAACATGAAAGGGATCCAAATAGAGAAAGAGGAAGTGAAAACTTTCCCTCTTTGGAGATGACATGATTCTGTATGTAAAGAGCCCTATAGAATCTGCTCCCAAGTTACTTGAGCTGATTCAACACATTAGCAAAGTAGCAGGGTATAAAGTTCACCCTCAAAATCAATGGCTTTCCTGAATGCCAACAATGAGAAGAGTGAGGCAGAAATCAGGAAAGGAACTCCTTTTTCACTAGCCTCAAAGAAAATAAAATACTTCGGAATGAACTTAACTAAGAATGTGAAGGACCTTTATGTTGAAAACTTGAAAAACCCGAAAAAGGAAATTAAAGCGAACAGAGGAAGTGAAAAAACCTCTCATGCCCCTGGATTGGAAGAATTCACATCGTGAAAATGGCAATCCTACCAAGAGCTTTCTACAAATTCAATGCAATGCCCATCAATATCCCAATGTCATTCTTTAATGAAATAGAGGAAGCAATCCAAAAATGCATATGGAACAATAAAAGACCCCCGTATAGCAACAACAATCCTTAGCAGAAAGAGCTACATGAGACATTTCTATTCTATATATTCACTGTTTCTAAATGATTTTAAAGCCAAAACCTTACTTTAAAATATTTTTACATAACACTTAGAGTCTACCTATTTGTACAAAAATATCAGTTTGGGTATATTGTTTGGCAAAAAGAAAAAGGCACAAACTTAGGAATATGGGAAATAGTTTTCCAAAGCATAACACATAACTGTTCCTATAAATAGCTATTTCTTACTAAGAAAAAGCAATAATATAGCTATTCCTTATTAAATGGCCTAATATACACAAAGCATTCTGTCCAGGCATCCACTTAAATCTCAAAAACTCCCAGGAGTGTTCATATTTTATGCTGAAACTGGTTAAATATGTTACCCTTGTAACAATAACTAGCGGATTTGAGTTCATTCAAATCTATTAAGTCCCAAGCCATTGCTGCTTTCCATATTACTTCTCTCCCATAAATTAGCATTTGCTATGTACTACTGCTTCCCTGCAAAAATACATACACACGCATATACATGCACACACCAATGCCCACACATTGTATGTATATACATGTACAAGTGCTCAAAAAATCTTTGAAACAAATTTCTATTCACTCTTTAAAACAAAAGGAAAAAAATTTCCAGCAGTAGCTGTTTTAGTTATGAAAGCATTTAGCTGTCATTTTGAATCCTTGTGCTGTTTTTTTTAAGATTTCTGAAAAAAAAGATGTATTTAACCAATTGTCCATTAATGGAGTGATGGCCAATTGCCTTATAGACCATCAAATCACCCATCATCTGAGAAAGAAAGGGAAGAAAATTTAATTTCAGGTTATTCTAGAAACTATAGCAACCAGACTGTCTGGCAGCCAAAGGGTGGGGAATCTAGATTAGGTAGATGGATTTATTTACATATTCACTTTTACATTAAACAGAGCGGATGGCACATCCCTGTATAAAACCTATTATTTAAACACTTCAAGTGAAAAGTGTTAAAATAAATGACTCATGACTTATGAAGTGTTAAAATAAACGTTTATTTCAACACTATACATGTCATAAGCCATTTATTTCTACACTATCTACTTTACAAGACTCATACAGACAAAAAGATCTCTTTTGTTAAGAATATGTCAAGAGTCTCAGAGGAAGAGGATAAAAATGAGAATTATCAGGCTAGAGTTTGGGTTTGGGGGAGGCTATAATCAGATGTCAGGATAAGGGTTAGAGGTGCAGCACCTCACAAAACTGTGAGCCTGAAACATACTGTTCATCAACCTTATGCTCTACATCTAACTGTTTCTGAGACTTCAAGCTCGACCTAGGCAATAGATGACAAAAGAAATGGACTGTGTTGTATATTTCTGCAGGAAAACATATGTTTCATTTCACATCTCTACTCATTAGAGGAGCGTGATGCAATCTCATGTCTCTGGAGAATAGCTTTTCCAGAAGGAAGCAGATCTGCATACCTAGAATATAGCCAGAGGATTGCAAAGCCATCTTGATCTAAGAAAGCTCCATTCTATATGCAAAGATTCAACAAGCAAATACTCAATAACAGTAGGGAGGAAGAAATATTTTTATATGGCTTTCCCTCTCCCCCAATGAAACTATCAAATCTAGGCTGGCTGCATAAGCTGACCCAAAGAAACTGGTACAGTGTGGAACCAGAAACTACACATGCTGGATACTTTTATATTATCTCTTAATGACAGCAAAGACCAAGAAAACAAGGAATTGTGATCGATTACAAATGGACATATCAGGTTGGTGGATAAGCTCTGCTAGCATAATTAAGGCAAGGTCAGTGCAAATGGTTAAAGTGACATCAGAAAGTGACAAGAACCTCAAGGAATGGTGATTAGAGACAGTACAGCAATGGTTTGAGAAAAAAAAGCTAAAGTAATTTAGACAATTATTTTAACATCTATGTTTTTTCTTCATATTAAAACGCAACAATAACTATTTTTAGTTGCACTTCATATCCTTCACCTACCTATGCAAGGCAGGCTAGTGAGACTGAACTTGAAAGTTGATAAGGACAATAGCTAATACGGGTAGGTAAATATGTACACATTTCCTTACATATACAAGGTTACCTTTTACCAGTGTCATTCTTGACAGATAGAATACTAATCATTTTGTGACTGGATGGCATATAATGCAATGAAAGGTCTTCATAGGCAAAAATATGCTTTCAGCCTTGTGTTTTCTTTAGCAGTGATTAGTTCTTTAAATATAGGTATCATCACTTTTCCAAAAGTACTGTAGGTTATACGATTGCTCCTCTGAAGTTGGCAACATGTGATAAATGTGCTTTATTCCTAGACATCAATCAGTTTCAAGAATGGCAGTTGTCTGTAGAATGGTAATAATGGAAACATACGGTTAATAACTAGTATAGGCATGAAAACACCACAGGATGGAAAGTGATGTCTTCTTGCTATCAAAGAACACTCTGGTATAATTATGGTTTTAAAGCTAGCTACATCAGTTTCTAAACATTCAGTTTTTACATTTTCTGTACCTTGTAAAGGATAGTCACGTGGTAGCATTTGGCACTGATATAAGAAGTATTATTCAAGAAATATAAAGAATATGTATTCTGGCTCCATGTAGTGACAATGATCATTTAATCTCAACAACATTTCATTTAAGTAGTCTCTAGAAGTATGCTTTGAGAAGACATTGAAATTTACTGTAAATGTACCAAAGTAAAGTAACAATATTTGCAGTCTTTTAGGATTACTCTGAAATGTAAATGTTTAAGCAGTGTATAGGACATAGAGATATACTTTATTAAATATGGGCTTGGCTAAAAAACAGTGCTTTTCAAAGTGAACATTTTGTATTTAAAATATACTCTTTCACCAAACTATAAATATGTATACATGTATATATATATATATACATTTATACACACATATATTTGTTGTTGTTGTTGGAGAGAGCATTTGTAAGTTGAATATCACTAGGCAATGTAACCCACCTAAATGCCAAAAAATGCATGGTGGAAGCTCAGGATTTCAGAAAGCACGTGAGTGCCAGGAAGTGCTCTTACTGCAGGTTGAACTCAGGGCCTAATGTTTTCCCTTGGCTTATTCATTCATGGCTGGTGTTCTACCTACTGAACCACACCTCTACATCTTTCAGGAAGTTCTTGAGGAGCTGACTCTTAAAGGTACAGAATCAAATAAATGGCATTCGGATCATCAGACATGCTTGAAATGAAGGCAGGGACATGAGAATACATCTGCTGCAATGTTTTACAGAATAGGAGATGGCTGTTCTTGGGTTCATTGGAAATGATCCTAGAATAGCATCCTGGGACAGAAATGGATAAATGCTGGACTGTGATGGCTTATTGTAGAACTAAAAATTTTGACAGACAGGCCATTGGCAAATTGCCAGGGACTTCTTTATCTGCCTGGAACAGGATTCTGAAGAGGATTTTGTTAATACTAAAAAAGGAAGAAGGAAAAAAATGAGGGGAAATAACACATATCTCTCTGTTGGGCATTGTGGTAGAAAAATAGAACAAATTGTAAATAAGTATAATTATCCTTTTTATCTCAATCCACATATTAAAAATAATCCACCTTCAAAGTTATTTTCACAATCCAAGTCAACAAGTATGAAAAAAAATTTTTAAAAACTAAATGACACTTGTTAGTGAAGATGGAGTGGTGACAATTTTCTTTGAAAAGGGGTAGCAAGGAGAAAAGGGAGAACAAAGCCAACCTTGATACTTGCTAGATATTATGTTGGAAATTCAATTTAAAACTTGGTGGGGAAGGGGAGCCAGGAGGTGAAAAGGGGGAGAAAATGTTCAAAGTGTTCAAAAAGAACATTACCTGACTTATGTAAGTGTAACCTCTCTGTCCATCACCTTCACAATAGCATTAAGAAAGAAAACTAACTATGTCAAGAAAAGCTATCTCTTTTGATTCTCCAAAGAAGGGAAACTAGAAGACAAATCATAGGAAAATAGCTATTTTATGTAAAGAAATTAGTTGGAATAGGTAATCCCAAACTTACTTCTGATGACAGCAAAGGGTCTGAATTTTCTTTGAGAAGAGAAAAGAATACTCTTAGAGTTGAGAGATGGGGCTGGACACTGCAATCTCATTTATTCCCTATAGTGAATCCATGGAGACTGGTTTGAGCTATTATCTTCAATTCGCTGTGCAGATACAGAGCTCATCACCTGCTAAGCATGCTTCTGACATTTAAATACAGTAAATGTCTCTGCATCTTGCATGCAACCTCTGCACAATCATTTCCGAAACATTGGGCAATTTGTGGTTCATGGAGGTTACCTCATTTATCCATATCTTTGTGTCTTGGTATTTAATCCTCTTCTCCAAAGTCCTTAAGGCCAATATTAAACATTAGGGCCTATTCTTAAACCACCCAGATTTCTGTTTTTGTCTGTTTCTCTTTCTCTGTCTCTGTCTCTCTCTCTCCTCCTTATCACAAGCAGGAAGAACACTTTGAATGATCACAATACCCACATACATGTTCTTTTAATGGATGCTCTCTGTAAGGCCAAGAAAAACTGGGTACTCTTGTATATCTAACTGGGAAGAAAATAAGGGCTTTAGGAAGCACTGGGTATGGTCAGACAGTCCTTAGTCTCTTTGAGTTTCAGTGGCCTACTATGAACTGAGGTCAAGAAAACTCTTCTAGCTCATGGAGTTCAATGTGCAACTATGTACAAACTCCTTAACAGAATACAAACTACCTGAGTAAATGTTTATTCATTTTGCCAACATCCCTAACATCTTCATCATGGGTAACTAATACCCTTGATTCTCAACTTCTGAACCATCAGAAAGGGGTACATTTTCCTTCCAAAGGTGAAGACAATTTTAAGTTTTCTATGTATTATTGCCACTGGAAGACTAGCCATTCAAGTTTTTGAATTCATGATGAAAACTAGTCTTTCTTTGATGACTTTTCTTTTGTCTTGTGTTGAAGGCCTCTAAAGAATGAATATATGGGATATATTTACTTCCTCGGGATGCTATATGAAGGCATGATCACTCTTTTCGTTCTGGCTTCCCTTTGAGAAGTAGGAAACTATAAGACAGTTTCTGATAAAGCAGCTATCAGATATAGGTATATTTCCAGTTTCCTTCAGGGCCCATGCTGGGAAAGAAAGCAACTAGTACTATACTTGATTTATAGTTTTCACTGAGAATATGAAAGGGACTAATATATTCTCAAATCAAATTAGTCTAGTCACAGCATTTAAGATACAGTGAAAATCCCTAATTCAAGTGTACAGTATCACCTATGAAGCTAAAATAAATGGAGTAGGATAACAGTTCTCAGACTTGAGCTGTGTTAATTCAACAAGCTTGATCTTGATTGCCACAGCATATTTGTCAATATTTAGCTCCCACTTTGGAGATGGGGAGGGGACTCATGTTAGAGGCCTTTACAGAAATCAGCTTAAAAACAAAATTCTACAGCAGGATTTGTGATCCTTTTCCTAATATTTAAGCTGTAGATTTTTTTCTTTTAGCTTTTTAAAACCAAGATTGTATTCTACATGCAGCTACAGAAACAAGGGGGAAAGACATTGCATGGAGAATTGTAAATGTCGTTATTATGGTTGCTTGAAACCCAAATAAAATTCTGTCACATGAAATCACTCTAAGGCTTTTATCAGAAATTTGGTATACCATTTCCCTACTATGAAAAAAATAAACTCAGAAAAAAAATCTTAATCTGTATTCAGAAACACAATACAGATGAAGTGATTGGAAATGATTCACATAAACCTAAATGCAAATAGTTTATGATTTTAATAACTTTACCATTAAAATCATCTGCAACATGAAGCTGATAGGTTCATAAGAACATGCTATTAGTTTTTATTGTTTCAAGTATTGGACCATTAAAGCAATTGCCTTTAAGAAAACATACATGAATTGGTCATCTAATGTTGAAACCACTCCCCCTCCACAACAATTAAGAATAAACAGGATATGAAAACTAATAGTTTTCTTCTAAGTTCATCCATTTATCTCTGCCCTCTTCACTTTTCTGGCTCACAGATACATGTTAGAAATCTACATTTTCATTTGACAAAGTAGTCTATAAAATTAGGTAAGTGATGTTTGGCTATGGTTAAGAAAACTACACAATATATCAAACAGAATAGCTCAAGTAATTGAACCTTCATTTCTTAACTAATTTTTTCCTACATATCAAGTCTTCATAATGGCTGGAAAAGGCCTTGATAAGATGAACCTGTTTTTAAGTTGAAAATAATGACTAAAAATGAAATCCGCTCCATGTGAAGTCGGATCCATGCTGTAGCAATGAAAATCAATCTGACAAAAACATCAGGAACAGTCAGAGATCACGATCTGCTATTTTTGGCAGTTATAGAGGGTCATAATAGGGAATTCTGGTTTTGGATGTTTAAATGGCACATTTCTCTTCTCACTTTATCAATTTCTGAGTTAAAAATACCAATTGAAATGATACTAGTCTCAATTTGTCATATTTATTTTTACTAAGAGACAAATGAACACAGTAGTCCTAAACTTTTAAAGGAAACTTTAAATTGGCATTAACTTAAGCTCCTGAGATGTTAATTAACATGTAGATGAGGACGCAGGCTCAGATGGATCCAGTAAGGCACAGACCAACCTCATAATGGGAATTTATATTTAACCAACACTTGAACCCAGCTCTGATAACTAAAATTTATCTTTATCAACAGCAAAAATTTCTTGATCAATGCAAACCTCAAACACAAACATATTGTCTTCTAATCTTTACAATGGTTTGATTTTCAGATAAATGTTACTTGAGTTGGTATGAAAGATCTACTTTCAAGAAAGAAAAACTTTAATAGTGGCCTGCTCTTTCCTTTGAAAACTTCTATTATTCACAATAAATAACCATGGTCAAAGCAAGATCAGGTTTACCACTGTTCCTGTGTGTGTGTGTGTGTGTGTGTGTGTGTGTGTGTGTGTGTGTGTGTTGGTACTGGGGCATAAACATCTGGGTGCCGTCCTTTAACTTCTTCGCTCAAGGCTAGTGATCTACTATGTAAAATACCTCTCCACTTTTGTGCCTTTTCTCTTTTTACTGGTTATTGGAGATAAGTGTCTTCTAGAATTTTCTTTCCAGGATGACTGTGGACCATAACTCTCAGATCTCTATCTCCTGAGTAGCTAGGACTACAGGTGTGAGCCACTGGTTCCTAGGATTTATCTTTGGATACTAGGGAATTTTAATCACATATTACATTATACCATTCATTCTCATTCAGCACATTTGTGTATCATTTGTATCTGCTGTTTCTAAAATTTCCAGGCTTATCAATATACATCTTGCATTTACTCTCCAAATTATCTACATTATTGAGTGATCCACACTTGCATTATGTACGTCTAGGCTAAAATATCTTCTTTGAGACCTACTGAGAGTCTCACACTGAAGTTTCATCTACTTTGCTTTCTACCAACATGGTTGCACTTCATTTCAATATTTTCACAACAGTTCTGGCTAGCAGACAGCATCCTTACAGTTTTCTTTTCTCCCTGTTCTACTCTTTGGCCTATGCTCAGCAGTTAGGACTGTGTTTTGCATATAGTTGGCTCATATTACAAATGAGCCATATTACAAGTACATATCACCTGAATATTTAATGGAATTGGAATCTCTTGAACACATAGATGTAGCTTGGTATATGATGGAAAATCTTTTTAAAACAATATTTTAGAGATTGACATTTATATAAGTCAGGTAATAAGTAGATTATCTTTGTATAGTGTCATCTGTTCCTTCATTCTATCCAAATCCCACCTCCCATCTCTACCCACCAGCTGAATAGTTCACTTTCATCAATATCCAGTATGCTCTATAGTTGTACTTTTTCACTGCTTTTCCTCAGATTCTGTAAACTCCCCCTTCCCCCTGCCCATAGATGTGGATGTGAATACTTCTGTATATAAGGTTAAACACACACACACACACACACACACACACACACACACACACACACACAGAAAAATCTTTTTAAGAATCAGATTTCTGGGGGTAGGAAGAGGGAAATGGGGACAAAAACATGAGAAGGGGTATCAATGTATGTAAAGTAATGCACCTTTTATCTGGCGAATATAACTGCAACCCTTCTATGAATTACAAAGAAAAGAATCACATTTGCTTTCATTATACCCACTTCTGGAGATCTGAATTTGAAAGAATCTTTGTCTTGATAGTACGCAAATAATATAACCAGTTCTGTTATGCAATACATGGTATTTGTATTAATACTGATTCTGAGAAAACTGACATCTTTACATCTTCTCATCAAACTTTTGGACATAATGTTTCTTTAGTAATTCCAGGTCTATTAAAAAATCAATTTCAACACAGAACACATCTACTCACAAGTCAGAACATTTTAGTATTCTCCACTTAGATGATCAATTTCCCAAGAAAACTCCCATTCCTTTATTAGCGTCAAGGCTGATTCCTCCACTCAGAATTTTATAAATTAAACATTCCAAAGCAGATGTAATCTACAACATTCTTACTGAGGAAAGCAATGTACTATTCAGTAGAAGTAAAATAGACTTTCAAAGTCACAGGGCTGTAGACAAATGGAACTTTCAAATATAAAGTGTATACTGATTACCAGATTTGTATTTTAGATAAAAAATCATCCAGAAATAGGGAAACATGTTTCAGAAGTATTCTCTTAAATATTTTAATAGAATATGGATTTGAGAGAAAAGCTGTGGTATGAAATGGGCATAACTGGTCTCTCTGAGATCAGAAAGTGTTGATGAACATCCCCAGGAACGAGTAACCATTGGGTGTAGAATGTCTGTGGAGGACATTAATGGGAAAATGAAAAAAGAAAAATAGTACAATTAAACTCAGAATGCTCAGCTGTGAGAAGATAGGCATGTACCCCAGAGGGCACAAGAAACATCAATGCCCAATGCAGGAGCGCTATCTAATATCCAACTAAGTTACATTGCTATAGAAGGGTAAAATTACACTGAAATAATAAAGGTAGATGATCATCCAAGTAACAGTGTCCTTCATATCACTTAACACAATTATAATTATCGGCTTCTGTGTTTAAGTATTATTTTTCTTTACAAGACTATAAACTCCATAAAGACCTGTGGCCAGACCATGGCTATTTTTTTTACCCCCATTTAATTTCAGAAGAAAGCCAATCTTTTATATAGTGAGGACTTTTTTTTCCAAAAAGAAAAATAGGCAGAGGTTTCAATTCAATCTTCTATTATGATTCTAAATTGATAAACAATGGGAGACTAGGGTCAGGCTTTCCAAAGAAAGGGCACAGACCACATGGTCCTCCAGTTGAATGTCTAAAGAGTTTATGATTCTTCATGCTCATCCTTTCTCTTCCCCAGCTCTGAACCAAAAATACCCATTGCTCATTTTTTTCTTTTTCTTTTTTGGTGATACTGGGGATTGAATTCAAGGCTATCTTTGAGCTTCTTTATCTCAAGGTTAGCACTCTGCCATTTAAGCCACAGCACCACTTCTGGGTTTTTTTTCTGAGTAGTTTTTTGAACATGGGTGTGTCATGGACTCTCTTGCTCTGGCTGCCTTCAAGCCATGCTCCTCAGATCTCAGCCTCCTGAGCAGCTAGATATGATCTACCAGCACCTGGCCACATCCCTCATTTTTGAGCTTACTTTCACTTTCTGCTTTAAATCACAAGTCCCTAGAAAATTCTAATTAAAATATGAATATATTATCTGTGGAAATTCATTAATTAAGACATGCTTCATTAACACAGGGCAGGTAGCTTTGCTGTTGAGAGAGATTCAGAGAACACTACATAGATAAACAATTGCTACCTAAATGCACTGTTTGAAGGACAACTAGTCACTAAGAGACACTAAGAAAAGTTTTGTCTCCTTAAGTTCTTTGAGAGACAAACACACTTGGTTTGAACATTTTAAAGGGGAGGAGATTAATAAACTCCTTTTTTTTTTGCCAGTCCTTGACCTTGAACTCGGGGGCTGAGCACTGTCCTTGGGCTTTCTCAAGGCTAGAGATCTACCACTTGAACCACAGCACCACTTCCAGCTTTTTTTTCTATGTATATGGTACTGAAGAACTGAGTCCGAGTCTTTGTGCATGCTAGATGAGCACTCTACCATTAGGCCAAACACCCAGCCCCTAATAAATTTTTTTAATTTTTAATTTTTTATTATAATTAATAAAAGGGTTACATGATATTTGCCAGAAAGAAGGTGCATTAATTCACATACATTGATACCCTTTCACATGTCTTGGTACCCATTACCCTCCCCCCCACCCCTCTACCCATCTTGGTTTTCCCCCCTTCCCTATCAAATTTCAAATAACCAAATACAAATAAATTCAATATATCAGATAACAAAGTGAGATACTGTAACAATATGAGATACCTAAGGGAGAGCAAAGGAGATGAGAGACAACATAGTACATTAAGGACAACAATCATTCGTTATATGGCTTTTGTTTCAATATCCTGGAGGTCCTTTCAATTAGCTTCATACTATATGGCCTTATGTATCAAGATTTTGCTCTATTGCAGATCTCTGCTAGTAGAGCCCAAGGTTTCTACTGATTATGATGAATGGGGGAAACCATTGAGCCTAACTTCCTTTGAGTCTGGCTTACTTCACTTATTATGATTTTTTCTAAGTCTTTCCATTTCCTATCAAATGGGGCAATGTCATTCTTTCTGACAGCAGCATAGAATTCCATTGTGTACAAATGCCACAACTTGTTGATCCACTCATCAACTGAAGGACATCTAGGTTGGTTCCATATCTTTGCTGTGGTGAATAGTGCTGCAATGAACATTGTTGTGCTAGTGGATTTAGTATGTCCTTGTTTCTGGATGGTTGGGTAAATGCCAAGTAGTGAAATTGCTGGGTCATAGGGGAGTTCTATGCCTTTTGAGGCACTGCCACACTGCTTTCCATAGTGGTTGAATGAGTTTGCACTCCCACCAACAGTGTAGTAGTGATCCCTCCTGGCCACATCCCCTCCAGCATCTGTTATTATTCATTTTCCTGATCCTGGCCATTCTAACTGGAGTGAGGTGGAACCTTAGAGTTGTTTTGATTTGCATTTCTTTTATGACCAGAGATGTTGAGCATTTCTTCATGTGTCTATAGGCCATTTTTGTTTCTTCTTCAGAGAAGACTCTCTTTAAGTCTTTGACCCATTTTTTAATGGGATGGTTGTTACTTTGGAGATTAGTTTTGGAGTGATTCAATTTTTTGAGTTGTTGATATATTTTAGATATGACGCCTTTGTCTGTTGTGTGGTTGGTGAAGATCTTTTCCCACTCTGTAGGCTTCCTAATTAATTTACTAGCTATGTTGTTTGCCATACAAAAGCTCCACAGTTTAACGCAATGCCACGTATCCAGCCTTTCTCTGATTTGTTGTGTTTCTTGGTCCTTATTAAGAAAGTTTTGACCTGTGCCAAGGTGGCCTAGTGTATCTCCTATTCCTTCCTGTAAAGTTTTCATTGTGTCAGCTTTTACCTCCAGGTCTTTGATCCATTTGGAGTTAATTCTAGTGCAAGGTGACAAAGACGGATCCAACTTTAGTTTTCTGCAGGTGCTTAACCAGTTCTGCCAGCACAACTTGTTGAAGAGGCTGTCTTTCTTCTATTCCATTTTTTTGGCTTCCTTGTCAAAGATTAGGTGGCCATAGGTCTGTGGTTTAATATCTGGGTCCTCAGTTCTATTCCATTGGTCTTCAGGCCTGTTCTTGTGCCAGTACCAAACTGTTTTGAGAATTATAGCTCTGTAATAGAGTCTAAAGTTTGGAATTGAAATTCCTCCAGCGCTGTTCTTTCTGCTAAGAAGTGTTTTTACTATACGGGGTCTTTTATTATTCCATATGAAATTTTGAATTGCCTCTTCTATTTCTTTAAAGAATGCCATTGGGCTATTGATGGGTATTGCGTTGAATTTGTAGCTAGCCCTTGGCAAGATTGTCATTTTCACAATGTTGATTCTTCCAATCCAGGAGCATGGGAGGTTTTTCCATTTCCTTAGTTCTGCTTTAATTTCCTTTTTTAGGGTTTTAAAGTTTTCATCAAAAAGCTCCTTTACATTCTTAGTTAAGCTAATTCCTAGGTACTTTATTTTCTTTGAGGCTATTGTGAAAGGAGTTACTTTCCTGATTATTGCCTCGTTCCTCTCACTGTTGGCGTAAAGGAAGGCAGTTAATTTTTGAGGGTTGATTTTATAGCCTGCTACTCTTCCAAAGTTTTGAATCAGCTCAAGGAGTTTGGGAGTAGAGTCTATACGAATCTTTAAATATAGAATCATGTCATCTGCAAAGAGGGAGTTTTATTTCCTCTTTCGCTATTTGGATCCCCTTTATGCTTGCTTCTTGCCTTATTGCACTGGCTAGGAATTCTAGTACTGTGTTAAAGAGTAATGGAGAGAGTGGGCATCCTTGTCTCGTTCCTGATTTTAGAGGGAATGGCTTTAGATTTTCACCATTAAGTGTAATACTAGCAGTGGGTTTCTCATACACAGTCTTTATTACATTGAGGAATGTTCCATGGATTCCTAGTTTCTCCAGAGCTTTTAACATAAAGGGGTGTTGGATCTTGTCAAATGCCTTTTCTGCGTCTATTGAGACAATTATGTGATTTTTGTCCTTGCTCCTGTTGATGTATTGAATTATATTAATTGATTTGCGTATGTTGAACCAGCTTTGCCTCCCTGTGATGAATCCAGTTTGATCATAGTGTATAATTTTTTTGATGAGTTGTTGTAGACGGTTGGCCAGTATTTTGTTGAGAAGTTTTGCATCGATGTTCATCAAAAAATAGGTGTATAGTTCTCTTTCTTTGATGAATCTCTGTCTGTTTTGGGGATGAGGGTTATACTGGCTTCGTAGAATGAGTTTGGTAAAGAACCTTCATTTTCAATTTCGTTGAAGAGCTTGAGGAGTATTGGTGTGAGCTCTGCTTTGAAGACCTTATAGAATTCAGCTGTGAATCCATCTGGCCCTGGGCTCTTTTTAGGTGGAAGTTCTCTAATTGCCATATCTATTTCAGAGCTTGAAATAGGCCTGTTGAGTTGGGTTAGCTTTTCTTGCTTCAGTGTGGGTATGTTAATATTGTCTAGGAATTCATCCATTTCTTCTAGATTCTCAAAATTGTTGGCATAAAGGTTTGAGAAGTATTCCCTCATGATATTCTGGATCTTGGTAATTTCTGTCGTGATATTACCATTTTCATCTGCGATTTTGTTTATTTCGGTATGCTCCCTTCTTTTTTTGGTAAGATTTGCTAAGGGTTTGTCAATTTTGTTAATTCTTTCAAAGAACCAACTCCTTGTTTTGTTGATTCTTTCTATAGTTTTTTTGATTCCAATTCATTTAATTCTGCTTTGATTTTAATAATTTGCTTTCTTCCACTGGGATTAGGGTTGGTTTGTTGCTCTTTTTCCACTAGCTTAAGGTGAGACATTAACTTGTTGGTTTGCGATTTTTCCAACTTGTTGTTGTAGGCACTCAGCGCTATAAATTTTCCTCTGAGTACTGCCTTTGCTGTGTCCCAAAGGAGTTGGTATTTTGTGTGCTCCTTACTGTTAAATTTCATAAACTGTTGGATTTCTGTTCTGATCTCTTCGATGACCCATTGGTGATTCAGCAATGTGTTGTTCAGTCTCCATGAGTTACAGAGTTTTCGTTGGTGGAGATGTGTGTTCAGTTCCAATTTGATGCCTTTGTGGTCTGAGAGTGTGCATGGAATAATTTCAGTGTTTCTGAATCTGTCCAGGTTTGTTTTATGGCCTAAGATGTGATCTATTTTGGAAAATGTTCCATGTGCTGCTGAGAAAAACGTATATTGTGTTGTTGCTGGGTGGAATATTCTGCAGATATCTGTTAGATCTAGTTGGTCTATATAGTTGTTCAGTTCTAAGGTTTCTCTGTTGAGTTTTTGCCTTGTTGATGTCCATAGGTGAGAGTGGTGTGTTAAGGTCACTGACAATCACTGTGTTTCGATCTATGTATTGTTTCAGTGTAAGTAAAGTTTGCTTGATGAATTTCAGAGCTCCGGGATTGGGTGTGTAAATATTTAGGATCGTTACATCTTCCTGGAGGAAAGGTCCCTTTAGTAGTATGTAGTAACCTTCTTTGTCTTTTCTTACTAATTTTAGTTTGAAGTCTATTTTATCTGATATGAGGATGGCAACTCCAGCCTGTTTATGGGGGCAGTTAGCTTGATAGAGTTTATTCCAACCTTTCACTTTCAAAAGATGATTGTTTTTTTGTGTAAGATGTGTCTCTTGAAGTCAGCAGAATGATGGCTCTTGATTTTTGATCCAACTAGACAGCCTATGCTGTTTAATTGGAGAGTTAAGTCCATTGATATTGAGAGTTAGGATTGAGAGTTATTTATTAGTTCCTACCATTTTTAAAAGCTTTTATTAGGGCCTGTGACTTGACAGTTCTTGTGGTCCTTAGATGGTATGCTGTTTAGGTGCCATTTCATTCCCTATATTGCATTTATTTTGGTTTTCTATGTATAGAACATCTTTCAGAATTCTCTAGTGTTGGTTTTGTTGCTACATATTGTTGCAGCTTTTCCCTGGAATGGAATGTTTTTATTGTTCCCTCAGTTATGAATGAGAGCTTAGCTGGGTAGAGTGTTCTTGGTTGGTAGTTATTTGACTTAAGGGAATGACATATATGCTTCCAGTCACTTCTTGCTTGCATGGTCTCTGCTGAGAAATATGGGGTTATTCTTATTGGTTTGCCTTTCTAGGTTACTGATCCCTTTCCCTGGCTGCCTTTAGGATCTTTTCTTTGGTTTCTTTGGTTCAGATTACGATGTGGTGGTGGGATGTTCTTTTCTGGTCAGGTCTGTTTGGGGTTCTAAAAGCTTCTTGTATCTGGATGGGCCTGCCCTTCTGGATGTTTGGGAAATTCTCTGAGATGATTCCCTGAAGTATATTTCCAATACCATTGCCCTCTTTCTCCAGGCCCTCCTCAATACCAATTAGCCTTAAATTAGGCTTCCTAATTGTATCTTGGACCTCCTGAAGCGCTCTCTCATATTTCCTAGATTTGGATTGACTCATTTTCTGTTCTTTCTCTATAATAAGTAAATTATCTTTAGCCCGGAAATTCTCTCCTCTGCATTGTCTAACCTGCTATCAAAGCTATCTACTTTATTTTTCATCTCCCTTGCTACTAATTGCTCATTTTTGATGCCTTGCATCTCTTTTTTTAGATCATGTATGGATTTCTTTAGCTCCTCGATTTCCATTTGACTGGTTAGCTCAGTAGCTTTATTTTCTTTGGACATTTGCTGGAGTTCGGTCACTTTTTTATTTGTGGATTCTATGAATTCATCCATCTTTCTTTGAAAAACCTTTATTATGGCCTCCTTTATGGCTTCTTCTTTTTCACTTATCACCTTGTTAATGTTAATGGTTTCCTCTTGTTTAGCTATGGCTTCTTCCATTATCTCTTTCTTTATATTTTCACATTTTTCATTAATGATGTTTATCAATTGCATTTGTGTAGCACTTGAAAGTCTCTCCTCTAGGTTTGCGAGTGACTGCTCCATTGTCTGTTTACATTGGGTGGGGATGCTGTTTCTTGATTTGACATTTTTCTTGAGTTTCTTGTTCTGCCTATTTGAAAGTGGGAGCACGATTAATACTAAACACGATTATAGTTTTTCAGATATAACCAACTTAGACCTCTGTAGCTGGCAGACACTAGATGTTCACAAGTTTTGATTGGTGTTATCACTCTTTCTTTTTGCTTTGTCAGAGTCTGTGACTGTGGGGGGCCCCTCGGTGGTGTCTTGCTCAGGATTCCCAGCTGGAGGATGCCCCGCTCAGGAATTGAGGGGGGGCAAATGCTGGCTCCTATTTTCCCTTACCCCCTACCCGCTGTTGTAAGGCAGGGTCCCAGCACCCTCCACTCTCCCGATCCAGTGGCCTGGGAGAGGAGCCTGGTGGGCGGGTTGGAGCTGGGACAGCTCCACCTCCCCTGGTGGGGTGCTGAATCTTAAGGTCCGCCCGCTTGTCAGTCTCCAGTCAGAGGGCTGGGGGTTGAGCCCCTTGGGCAGGTGGGAGTTGGGACAGCCCCGCCTCCCTTGGTGGGGTTCTGGGTCTTAGGTAGCCCGCCTGTCAATCTCCAGTCAATGGCCTGAGGGAGGGGGCTGTTGAGGGAAGGGACAGGATTCTAAATTCCTTGCCCCCGTGCTCCCGCCAGTCTTTTTGCGGCGTGGAGCCGGCGCCAGTGGCTGCTTTTCATGGCTTGGAGCCGGCAGAGAGAGGTGGTGGAGGGGTCTTTGCGTCCCGAATTCTTTGAGAAACTTGGATGTAAGCTTTATCTGGATTTCTTTTCTGGTTTGAGTCCTTCTCCATTGCTTTTTGAGTTTGTTGTTGTGGATTTCTTAAGGTAGTTGGCTCATGGGACTCCCTGGTTCTCTCTTTTTGTGAGAGAGAGCTAGGCAGCGTCCCTATTGTCTCAGCGCCATCTTCCTTCCAATAATTTTTTTTAATCCAGGTATTCCAAACAAGTAAATTTTTTATGATATTTTAATGATATTTTTGAGGACAGTGCATCTAGATCACTATCACTCCTTCCACCATTCTCCTTCATCTCAGGTAATTTTACAAAGATTTTTTTTTTTCCAAAGCTGAGGACTGAACTCAGGGCCTTACACTCGCCAGGCAAGGACTCTTCTGCTGAGCTAAATCCCCAGCCCCCCTCAGGTAATTTTAGTCAGCCAGATTTCTTCTCTTAACATCTTTCCCCATGTTTACTCATCAAGAACTTTCTGAGTGTCTTGTATTACACACTAGAAATTTACTGATAGATACTGTATAAAGGGTATTTAAGAGTTGAAGCAACTTTCAAACTATAAAGCCATAAGTGTTTTAATAGAAGCATAGCATAGACTGATTAGAATCTAAAGAAGTATTTAATGTAGGAAAAGAATTCACAGAATAGGGCTGTTTGTACACTTGACCAGATGGGAAAACTCAGGCTAGACAGGACATCAGTAATGAACTGGTGGGCATTAATAAAGCAGAATGTAAAAATAGATCTATATGAAAGAAACCTGGGTGTAAAAAGAATGAGCAGGATAAAGGAGCAAGTAAAGAAATCAAAAGTATATAGGAAAGCAAGTACCACATACTTGTAATCCTGGCTACTTAGGGAGGCTGAGATCTGAGGATCACAGCTCCAAGCCAGCTCAGGTAGACAAATCCATGAGATTTGGAGACTAATGTCTCCAGTTAAACAGCAAAAAGCTGGAAAGTAGAATGGCAGTTTAAATGGTAGAACACCAGTCTTGAGCATAAAGGCGAAGAGACAGGTCCCAGGCTTTGAGTCTAAGCCCTGGTATGGTACCAACTCCCCCCCCCCCGAAAAATAGCAGTTTATTTCACACTAATGTGTCATAAATAAATTTATGGGACTGAAGAAAAAAATCATCAAACATCAAGCAAGGAAGCTCCTGGGACTCCCCTTACCGTCTGGAGAGAATTAATATGCTCTGCTCTATGAGTGAGATGATAATAAAAATCAAAGCTAAGCTATTTCCCACAGAGCATCACTCAAGACATCTACCTATTCTCCACACTCTTCCAGATAACTCAGTTCAAAATCCTGCAAAGGCACCAGTTTTATTAATACAGAGACAATATTTATTGGGAAATACCTATCCATACAGGTCATTTTCAATGCATTTAGGGCATTCCCACCAGTGCTTTCTGCTTTGTAATAATCTCAACATAGTGAATAAATGGTGAACCCGAGTGTCCACATAAAAAGATTTGCATGGGCTAAGTCCTGGATCTGAAATATATTCCCTTAGGATATGGCACTCTCTGTGTCTGTCTTCCTGAAGTATGTTTATGTCAATAATCTCAGCTTCATTTTTCTTTTATCATAATCCAAAGCACTACGTTCACACACTTGGGAACCTCTGTTCCAAAGACCTTTACTTTTTCTTCTGGCAATGTACACTAGAGGGGAATAGGTTTTGCCAAAGGAAAATGGGCCCAATTTTTTTACTCTGTTGAAAAGCCCAAGTTATGAACACCAGTTAAAAGGTCTCAATCAAATCTAATTTCTGCCAACTCATTCCACAGTTCTAATTTCACTTACAGCTAAAATACAAATAAAACCTATGATTATCTGTACAGAGCTATACATATAAATATACATGCCTATACACACAAAAAACGATAGTATGATCAGAGGAATCTAATGGTAAAGTTCTTCTGAACTGAAGAACCATGCAACAAAATGAATAGCAGAAATCTGAAAACTGTTCTCTGGGGAGGGGGTTACAATGGGTTACAATGGAGGAAGAATGAGAAAGTATAGTCATTATATTCAATGTATACTATGTAAGGAGTAAACTACATAATTTGACAGTCAAGATAAGATGGGAAAGGGAGAGAACAATAGAAAATCTGACAATCTAGATGCAGTGCCATCAAAATCTGACTTGTGAAACCCTTTTGTAAAACTGTGTAATACATATAATAAAAGGGATTGCAGTAAATAATAAAAAACAAATTAAAATATAGCAAAAAGCACAGAAAGGAGTAGCTTATTTTCCCAAAAGGACTACATTTAGCTATTTGTTCTACTTTGAGTCTTTATTTGTACAACAATTCATCAGGTATGGTTTGTCTTTTAATTGGGAGATGATCAACAAGCTCTTTGAAATATGTTCAAGTAGTTTATTTCCATGTGAATTTGCCTGAAAAATCCTAAAATAGATAACCTTACTTAGGCACTAATGAGATCATTATAACTAGTTTTGCCTGTATTTAAAGTACAGATTTCAGATCTTCATTAATGATTAACTACAGGAAAACTTTGTTCAAATCCCTTGAGTTATTTTTAAGCCTCTATCTACTATAATTATACATATTCAATCATAAAGCTTTCCGTGGTGTTGAATACAATTGAACTTTGAAGAAGAACAAATATGTTACAAATTTAGACTGTTTAAAAAGGTTAATCTTTAAGTAGATTAATGGTGAAATAATCATGACCCATATCAAGTGTGTGTGTGTGTGTGTGTGTGTGTGTGTGTGTGAGAGAGAGAGAGAGAGAGAGAGAGAGAGAGAGAGAGAGAGAGAGAGAGAGAGGAAAAGACATATTACAAGTTATTTTCTTTTTCCCACTCCCTCGCAGCCTCCTTCCCTCTCTCCCCCCCCTTTGCTCCCTTCTCCCTTCCTTCTCTCTCTTCTTCTCCCTCACCTCCTGCTCTTCTCTTCCTTTTCTACTTCTACCTCTTCTCTCTCTCTCTCTTCCTCTTTCATTCTTTCTCTTCGGAAGGTGCAGAATCTGGACATAATCTTAGATGTGGTTCCTGAGACTTTTGTGCTCTACCATATGAGCCACAAATCTACTTCTGGCTTTTTGCAATTAATTGGAGATATGAGTCTCACAGACTTTTCTTACCCAGGCTGGCTTTGAACTGTAACCTTTAGCTCTTAGTCTCCTGAGTAGCTAGGATTATAGGCATGAGCAACCAGCACCCAGGTTGGTCTAAAATATACGATGAGTAGTTGTCTTATTATTTTTAGAAAAGAGTGACAAAAAAAATCTACAATTCTCTTGAAACAACCCAATAGAACCAAAATTGAGGCATACTACATTATGTACCACAAAATCATAAAAGTGACAAAAATGTGGGGGATTTCATTCTATTACATACTAAATAGTTATTTCAAACAACTGCTTTGATTTATATTTTAGGGACATCACAAGACATTTTTGAAATGAAATTTAGGTTATATTCAAACCTGCAAAAAGTCTCTAGCAATAGAAAATTTGATCTATTTATCTATCTCTAATCTATCTCTAATCTATCTATCTATCTATCTATCTATCTATCTATCTATCTATCTACCCCTATCATAATACTGAAGTTTGAGCTCAGGGCTCTTTGTTTTGCTTGGTAATAGATAAATTTTAGAGGCAAACTTATCTAACATGGTGAGGCCTTTCTACAAGTTCAAGGATAATACTAAGGTTTTCCAACCCTGAAATCTTCACTAAATAGAAGTGCAGAATGTCAACCCAGAATTGTATAAACTAAGTAAAGAAGCAGCATTGATATTCATCTATGCTCTTATTAAAATATTTTGCTCTCACAAGGCACACTTTTTAGTACATACAATTACCTCTACCATTCTGCAAAAATGTCAGTTAAACCTTTAAAGTGTAAATCTCTGCTTCTGTGTGTTTACCAGCCCAAGGCTTAAAAAAACAGAATAGGGAAAAGGGATGGGGAAGGGGGTAAACTATTTATAAATGGGAAAACGCTTTGAATTTATTTAGGAATATAGATATTGTCAATGTGTGATTAAATTACTGCACCAGTTTTCCTGGAGGATTTGTATGTTTATTGCTTTTTTCTTTTGTAAGACATTTATCGAGTTTTCTCAATCCTGTTTTCTTTCCCGCATAAACTCACATATATTATAATGTAAGTGTCTTGCTTGTTTGGTATATGTCATTTGCATTGGAATCCCGAAGTCCCCAAATTTCTTGGTGTATATACAATTCAGAAACAAAATTATTTAATAATAATTTCTCAAGGATAAGTCAGTATTTCATGAAGTGTATGCAAGAAGCTATACTTTCAATTTTCCCACTGAATTTAGGGATAAGGTTGGAAGAAACATTTATTTTTGAAGGAAAAATAGGGCTCTAAATTATTATCATTCACAGTGTAACAATTATTTTTGGATTCTGTAGTGCTCACAGGAGATATTATCTACCATAAAGTTATGGTAGTCTTTTTTCCAAAAGCTATTTTTCAAAGAGCAAAAATAGAGGGTAAACTAAGTACTGATGGTACATGCTTGTAATCCTAGCTACTCAGGAGGTTGAGATCTCAGGATCACAGTTCATAGCCAGTCCAGGCAGGAATGTCTCCAAAAGTCTTACCTTCAGTTAATCCCCAAAATACTGGAAGTGAAGATGTGGCTCAAGTGGTAAAGTGCCAGCTTCGAGCAAAATATCCAAAGAAGACTCAGAGGCCCTGATTTTAAATCTCAGTTTCAGAAACATGTGCGCATGCTCACTTACACTCTTCGTGAGTGCGTGCACACACACAAATGTAAATCAGAGTCAGAGAGCCTGCCTGATACATGTAAGGCCCTGGGCCCAATCCATACACTGATAAAGTGCACCTAAACACAGACAAACATGCACATACACAGAGTAAAAATGAGTAACTCATTAGCCAAGGCAAGATAAAGTATGAGTAATCTGAAATAAAATGAACTTCAGCACATGTATTCACAACCATAAGAATAACAATGGAGAGAAAACACTCCACCGTGCATCTGTTGTATGCTGCTGTTTGGGAACAGAGCCATGAGCTTGAGGACTGACTTGTGCATTGTAGGGGTTGGACTCGGGTCCTTCTGTCTTGGGGGTCTCTGGCTAAGCGAGAAAGAACTTACAGTAGAATCTGACACTAACATAAAGACACGCAGAGGATGTGAGGACTCAGGATACAGGGCTTCAAAGGAATCCAGAAGATGTAGTGGAGCTCTACAGTGGGTCTTGAATGGGTCTAGAAAGGACACCCAAGTGTCCTTTGGAAAAATCGGTGGATTCAAAAGCAAAAGAGAGCTTAGAACTGTGAGAAGTTTAGCAGGGTTGATCACAGATAAGTTAGACATGGAGTATGACAGAAGCTGGGACAATAATGGATTTGAACACTGGATGCCATGATAAGGTTTATGTAGTTGCATGTTTTGGTTAAAGAGCTACTCCTTCAATCAATGCAGCTTTTCTTAACATTTCATATAATGATTGAGCTCTCTCTCTAGAGAGCTGCTATAGCACTATTCTTGTTTTGCATCTCCCATATTTTCTATGGTTACAAGTTACGGAGTAAGCCAAGAAGGAAAAAAATATACAGAAGGCAAGGAGTCAATTCCCCATATTAAAACTTGCCAATCTTCTATTGGGACTGATCTGTTAACTTCATTTTTGTTTTATAAATTCTATATTTTCTGATCTGTACATTTCTAATCTATACAGAGAGTCTGAGGCAGGGAGGATGGGGAAGAACTGAAATTCTAAGACAGCTTGAACAGGAAAGCTTATGAGAAATCCATCTCCACAGATGGAAAATGGAGATGGTGGCTAGTGCTGGCATTATTATTTTTCAATAATGAGAAGGAACCTAGCATAGACAGATGAAGGCTGAGGTGTTCTCCTGGAGTGGGGCAGGAAGAGACCTTATATTAAAATTAACCAGTAAAAAATAGGGCTGGAAGTATAACTCAAATGTTATACTACGACAGGGCAAATGTCAGGCCCTGAGTTCAAAGTCTACTCCCCGCTCCCAAGGGAAAAAAAGGATCCACCTTTAAAGGGAGCATTATTAGTCTCTAGGAAGGGAGAAACAAAGAAAATGCTGTGGTTTGGATTAAAAATGTCTCCCCAAATTTACATGTTGAAAGTTTTGACCTCCACCCACTGTTGGTGAGTCATTGTCTTGAACTGTATCTGCCACACAACTACTGAGATTTTTTTTTCACTTAAAAGTATAAATCAGGGGCTGGGAGTTTAGCCTAGTGGTAGAGTGCTTGCCTAGCATTCACGAAGACCCGAGTTCAATTCGTCAGTACCACATACACAGAAAATACTCGAAGTGGTGCTGAAGCTCAAGTGGTAGAGCTCTAGCCTTTAGAAGTCCAAGGACAGGGCTCAGGCCCTGAGCTCAAGCCCAGGACTGGCAAAAAAAAAAAAAAAGTATAAATCAGACTGTGTGCCAGTGGTTTATACCTGTAATCCTAGCTATTCAGGAACCTGTTTAAATCCAGCTCTAGCAGTAAAGTCTGAGACCCTTATCTTCAATTAACCACCAGAAAACAGGAAATGGAGCAGAGACTCAAAGCGGTAGAGCATGAGCCTTGAATGAAAATGCTCAAAGATAGCACCCACTCCCTGAGTTCATGACCAACACACACACACACACACACACACACACACACACACACTAGAAGTTAGGTCAGATCATTGTCTAAAACATTGAAAGACAATCCCAACACTCATATGGGATTTATATGCTATTTAGTAGTCTCTCCAATCTCACTACCAGCCATCTTCCTTCCTGTTCACCCTAGATCACTTTATAGATGGTCATTGCTCTCTCTGAGTACGCTCTGCCCCTTTAACTCTTCCCTGTGACAGAGCTGTACATAGATCCAGCGTGTGATCAGCTCCTTCACCTATGTGACTACATGACTAACATGTCATGTTTTTTTTCCATATATTTTTATTGTAATTAATAGAAGGGTTACATGATATTTGCCAGATAGGAGGTGCATTAATTCACATACATTGATACCCTTTCACATGTCTTGATCCTCATTTCCCTCCCCCCGACCCCACCCCTCCTCTTGTTTTCCCCCTTCCCTATCCAATTTCAAATAACCAAATACAAATACATCCGATATATCAGGTAACAAAGTGAGATACTGTAACAATATGAGATAACCAAGGGACAGCAAAAGAGATGAGAGATAACATAGTACATTAAGGACAACAATCATTCATTATATGGCTTTTGTTTCTATATCCTAGAGGTCCTTTCATTTAGCATCATACTATATGGCCTTATGTATCAAGGTTTTGCTCTATTGCAAATCTCTGCTAGGAGAGCCCAAGGTTACTACTGATTATGACATATGAGGAAACCATTGAGCCTAAGTTCCTTTGAGTCTGGCTTACTTCACTTAATATATCCTGGAGGTCCTTTCATTTAGTCTCATCCTATATGACTTTATGTATCTAGGTTTTGCTCTATTGTAAATCTCTGCTATGCATGGGTTTTTTAAGATTAACATTCTCAATCATTATATATATATATGTTGACTACTTTTCATCTTAAAAGTTTTAAAACAAATTGATATTGAAGTTTTAGAATGCCCTTTCTGATCACTGAGATAAATATTTATTTATTCATTCACTCATTCAGTCTGTCAGTTTGCTGAGCACCTACTTTGTACCAATCATGGTTATAATAGGATTATTAGTGAGAAAACCAAAGGTTATAAATATGACAATGTCATAATGAATGCCCTCCTTTAATATTTACTATCTCAAATAATAATTAGTATTAAGATTCCCAGTAGCTTATTTCAATCTATATTTTCCAAAATTATTTATTTCAGAGCTAAATGCAAGTGTTCTTAATCCTAGCTAGCCAGAAGGCTGCAATATAGGGATGGAGTTTCAAAAAGGGGCCAGAGAAACAAATCTGACAGATTTTATTGCCAAGTACCAGCAAAAATGCAGAGTTGAATGTATGGTTTAAGTGATAAAATGCCAGCAGTGGGTAAAAAGCCATGACCCTGGGTATAAGCCTAAGTACTTCACAAAAAAATCTAAGTCAGTAGTGATACTTTAAAACAATATTCTATTTTCAAGTTGAAATTTTGAAGTCTTGACTTCTAAACCTAACCAGACTTATTGGTTTCTTATTAGTTATTCTTTGTTAAAAGAGTCTGCAACGTTAGATACCAAGTATTTACCTTTAGAAATGTTACCGATGTTTTTATTTCCCTTTTCAGGATTATTTTTGGCTCCGGTGTTTAGTTTTAAAACTAAAATTCCAGTAATTATTGGAATATATGATTAGTTTGTGAATGATTAGCATTTGTGCAATGACCCTCTAATTTTTAAATTCTTCAAATGAGTTTAGTGACTTTCCTACTTCTGCATGTGTGGAATCACCAGGAGGGCTTGTTAAAACAGACTCCTGGGTTCCAAACCCCAGAGTTTCTGATTGAGCTCTCCTCAAGTTGACCCTGGAATTCTGTGCATCTAATAAGTTCCCAGGTGATGCTTGCTGGTGGTCTAGCAACTGTAACTTGAAAAATAAAATCTGTGTTACAATTTATCATTGGTGGTTCAGGTGATATGTATGTAATACATACACACACACATATATGTATATATATGAACATATATATTCTTGGAGAATAGTAGGATGGATTTTTCTGAACTTTTTTAAATGAAGATTTTCCTTTCACACTGATATATGAATATTAGTTTAGCTGCATGCTTTTCCTACATCCTAAAAATAGGCCTCAGTCCATTGTCCATTGCCATTTCAGTTTGTGTGACTATACCTGTGGCTAGCTCAACTGTTCATCCTTTTGGTGAAAAGAAAATTCTTCCTATAATGGGATACATAGAAATCTCTTTCTGGGCTATTTTTTTTACTAAAGAATTTATTAACATTGATTTTTGCATCATATTTCAAATGTTATGTTTAACAAACAAGTATTCAAGAAAGGAATCCCTATATACAATCACTGGCACTTAGATTTTAGAACATAATTAAAATTAAGCTGAGGGATTATATGTGATAGGTACGTATTACTGTATGTAATAAAACATTATGTCTATAGAGCATATAGCCCATCATAGATTTTTGTCTATATGGTTATGTTTATGTCTCCAAGACCATGTCCATGACATTAGGTACCCAAATGTTGAGTAATCGCTCCTGTACTGTTAGGATATAATATCCACGTATTAAGGATACCAGGTGCCTTTTGTTCCTTTAGTCTTTTTTATGAGATAATCAGTAGGTTCTTTGAAACTACTTGAATTTCAGTATGCTATTATTTTTTTTCAGGAAGCCTAAAAAGATTAAATATATGCTTTTCTTTCTGGATTGATACATGGAAAATGTCTGCTCAATAATTTATAACACAGAAGTGAGTTAGAACAGTCACAGGTATGAGTGGGTCATCAAGAAATGCTAACTTCTCTTAGTTTTTAGTGATTCTGTTGCTCACCCTCATCTGACTTCCTGATGAACTCATTTCTGGACTGTATGGACACCACATTTTCTTTGGTGATTATTTTTTCTCTCCTTTCTTTACATTTTCTCTTTTTGTGCGTGTGGTGACCCCTAAGGCTATGTGTCACCACCCATCAGTTTGCCCACATTTTAAGTTTCTTATCCCAACAATGTATATTATTTGTAATTTTATAGTTTTGCTTCTTCACTAGTATTCAACTTCTGACTTTTTCCCCTGCTGTATATGTTCTCATTTTAGCCCATTGCCAATTGCCTTTATGGTTTTTTTCTTCCTCATTGGGCAAATCCCCTTTCCAGGGGTTGCAGACAGAAACATGGCCACCCAAAGAGAACTACTTTTAGCAGAATTTTATAGAACATTACAGACCGAGATTCTTAGCCTCTCTTCCTTGCTTTACATGAATCCAATCTGTACTAAGTGTCTGAAATCAAGGCAAGAAGGAAAAGACTCATCAAGTTTCATTATTTTATTTTCACCTCTACATATACATAACTCACTGCTTATTCATCTCTTCACCTCCCACTTTTCCAACAGATCCTGTTCTAAGTCTAGAAATTCATTTTTTTCAGTGTACATTAATTTCTACCAGGGCTTTTACCATAATATTTATGACATTCTCAAATCTGTTAACAACTTTCACTGAGGTTCATTAGGCCATGCACATATTTTTTCCAGGTTCCTTCTCTTCATTTTATAATAAATCCCACAATTAGAATCTATATATCCAAATATATATGTATATATAGACATATACATAAAGATACAAGATATATATACATATAGATATGTATACATGTATACATATGCACATGTACATTGTATCTATATATACACATAGATGGATATGCCCATGTATATATATATATAAAGATGCATGTATGTAGATGCCTACATATGTATATGGACATGTCCATATACATATACACATCCACATATATATACATATGTGTAGATATCTATACATATACATTTCCATGAATATATATGTCCTTGAGTTCTTGCTTCCACAAATGAATGAAAGCATAAGACTGTCTTCTTGAACAGTTTATTTTGCTCAACATGAAAATCTCTTATTCTATACATTTTCTTGCCTAAAAAATGGTTTCATTTTTCCTTATGGCTATGTGGATATGCCATAGCATATAGGTAAAATTTTTTCTTTATGTAGCCTGCTGCTGATGGGCATCTAATTTGATTCCAGTGTCTGGCTATTGTGAAACATGAATATGCAGATATCTTTCTTGTACATTGATTAAACTTCTTCAGATATATGCTCAGTAATAGAATTGCAGGGTCATAACACAGGCCTTCTTTTTCACATTAGTTAATGTCCATACTGATTTCCGTAGAGGATATACTAACTTAGATTTCCAACAAAAGTCTGCGAGTGTCCGCCTCCCCACTTCCTGCATTCCCATCAGAGTTTACTGTTTGCTGAGCACAGTGGCTCACGCCTATAATCCTAGCTACTCAGGAGGCTGAGAGCTGAGGATCTTGGTTCAAAGCCAGCCTGGGCTCTAAAAGAACGTGAGATTCTTATATCCAATGAATCATTAGAAAAAGGGAAGTGGGGCTTGGCTCAAGGGTATCCTTAAGCTGAAGAACTCAGGGACAACACCCAGGCCCAGGGGTAGGGCAGAAGCCTTGAGCTGAAGAGCTCAGGGACAGCACCAAGGCCTAGAGTTCAAGCCTCATGACACACCAAAAAAAGGGGGGGGGAGAGAGGCTAGGACTAAGGATGTACTGTTGGTTCAATTTCCTTGCCCATTTACTGATGGGATTATTTGTTCTTTTTGCTTAATCTACTAAGGTGCTTATTGAAAATAGATATTCCATGGTTCCGGGAGTTTGGCCTACTGGTAGAGTGCTTGCCTAGCATGCACGAAGATGCAGATTTGATTCTTCAGTACCACATACATAAAAAAAGCTGGAAGTAGTTCTGTGGCCTTGAGTAGAGTGTGAACCTTGAGGAAAAAAGCCCAAGGACAGTGCACAGGCCCCAAGACTGGCAAAAAAACAATCAATAGTTTGAAAGTACAAGTCAACAAGAATTTCTTTAGCTATTTCAAGTATTATTGTTGTCTTCAATTTATTTAATTTATTGTGTCTTGGTTTTACCCAACTTATTAGAGAAGCCTGTAATTTCCTTTTAATTGTGGCTTAAGGTAAGGTACCAAATGTTATAATTCATGCATAAAAAAACCAACACAGAAATAATTTTATCCATTAAACCTTTTGCATCCGCCTTGAAAAATATCTGTATTTCTTTGTGTTGTTCTCAGTACCTTAATGTGAAAAAATGCATAAAACATGCAGGTTACTGGGAATACTGAGAGGTTTTCTGTGCCACTTATAAAATTGTTGTGACCTGTCAGTACTGTGGGATTTGTTAAAAAAAATTAGTAATTAATCTTAGTGTTATGTATATAGATTATTTCAATTCAAAAACACAAATTGCTTTTTCATCTGTTTGTACCTTATAGTAGGTTAAGAATATCACGTTTATAATTCAGAATAAATGACCAGACTGAGCAGAGGAGAAGCAGATACAGCATAGAGGTTAAGTATATGGTATAAGACATTATATATTGAGGAGACAACCATGTGAATTTGCCTAATATACTTGAGATGCCGTACTATCTTTAAAACAGACTGCCAAATGTGTGTGTGTGTGTGTGTGTGTGTGTGTGTGTGTGTGTGTGTGTGTGTGTGTGTATTTCAGATCAGGAAGTTGAACGAATTAAGCAACATGATATATTAAAAGCTCTCAGTTCTTGGCACTTATAAAGATGGCCTACATTCTGTTAGTTAAGACTGATTACTAAGTTTCCAAAAAGTTCTTCATCAGTGAAAAATATTGAGGCAAAGAGCAAGATAAAATGTGATCACCAGAAATGTACACCTTTTTTGATATGTACACCTCTTGAGTGCTAAGAGCCGAACAGACGGCAGGTGCTATAAACTCAGGTCTATGATACCAGCTGTTTAGGAGACTGACATCTGATGATCCTAGTTCAAAGCTAGCTTGGGAAGACAAATCTTCATACCCTTCCCTCCAATTAAACAAAATCCAGAACTAGTCTTTTATTAAACAGGTAGATTACCAGCTCTGAATGAGAAAGGCAATCAAGAGTTCAAAGACCCAAGGTGAAGCCTCAGTGCTGGCATCAGATAGAAGAATCAAGCAGGGATTCTAAATGTCTGCTATGTGAATAGAGATTTCTTTGGTGATGAAGAACATGGCAAAAGGAGGAAGAAATGTTATCAATAACCTATTGAATAATTGTAGATAAATTCCAGAAAATTCTTTGGACTGGGGTTTAAATATATAAATTATTTTTTAGATAATGTACATTAGAAATTTTCTCATTCTAGCATGCTGGGTATTTACTAGGAAGGTTCATCTTCTGTATTTATTTTATCAAAGTACTTTAGAATGTATCTTGTTCTGTTTTAAAATAGGAAACATGAAAAATGTAAGCTCTTCCTCTTTTCTTCCTCCCATTGTTTCTTTCCTCTTCTTTTTTTAATGCCATTTTAAAATAACTCAGTATAAATATTTTCCAATTGTCTGTCTTTTTGGCCTCCTCTAATGGAAGAGTGCTATGTCTGAATTACTTCCTGGTGCTTTCTGCAAGCACAGTGGAAACTATAAAGGAGATGAAAGTTGCAATGAAAGAAGATGAATGGACTCAGGAAGAAAGTGAGGCAGGTGCAAGCATAATACATGCATGTAGCTGACTGAGGGCTGCAAAGGAGAAATTAAGAAGGACATAGACTGTTTGTTTGAGTATCACAGATGGACTGAGCACTCACAGTTTATCCAAGTCAGTAGGAAATCAGATTATTTATTGTTATACTGATGGCTGCTTTGTTTCTAGCCAGACCTCCACACTAACACTTCAAGAAATTCACCTGAACTGCTGCTGTGATTTTTATTTTTTGGAACGAAGTCAAGAATTTTTTGCAGGGTCCTGGTGGTGGCTCTGGGCTAGAGTCTGAGCTATTCAGGAGGCTGAGATCTGAGAATCATGGTTCAATGCTAGCCTGGTAGAAAAGTTAATGAGACTCTTATCTCCAACTAACCAGCACAAAGCCAGAAGTATAGAATGTGGTTCAACTGTTCAATTGCCAGTAATGAGTTATGAGTGGAAATAAAAAAAACAAAGTATGAGAATCTGATGTTAAGTCCCAGAACTAGCATAAAAACAAACACACACAAAAAAAGAAAAAGAATTTCCCCTTAAGCAAGACAGAAATATAGATAATGTAACAATTTTAATACCAGTCATGAAAAGTTACCTTCATGACTTTTCAAACACAGATATAATAAATGTTATCTAGTAAATCACATCTGTAGGCATTTAGTCAAATTTGACTAAATCTAGACAGAGATTATTATGGCATTTGTAAAATCTATACGGCAGTTCATCTGTGGAAAGAGACTATGTCTAAACTAAAACTATAAGAGCTCTCCCAGATATGTAAATTCTGGTAAGTTTTACACATCTTTCCTGCTTCCCCTGGCTTCAAACTGCTAATCTCAGAGCTCAACCTTCCAAGAAGCAAGAATTACAGGTGTGAGGATAACAATCTAGTATGTATTTGTTTATGGTGCTATCACTCAAATCTGAATGTTTTCCATGGACTGGTCTCCAACTAACCACCAAAATACTGGAAGTAGAGTTGTGGCTCAGGTGGTAGAGCACTAGGACTTTAGCAAAAATCTCAGGGACAGACCATGAGTTCAAGCCTTAAGACCAGTATAGCGAAGAAGGAAACTTTAGTTTCTTTATTGGGTTAGATTTTAATTTTCTTAATTAAACAGTTAAAGCAGAATTGAATTGAGGCCAATCTCACTGCTTACCAATAACATGCCATATTTTTACAGTTAACAAATATATTTCCAGTATTCTTTGATTTATTAATGCTAGTTTGTAAAGTATAAGGTATTCCAACAATATAGACAAAATTTTGTGCAAAGTTTTAATCTATGAATTTATACACTGTAAATGTTCATTTTTATCTAGATACTTTGCAAAAGTACCTTATATGATGTTCCAGAAAAGTTATGCCCACATAGAAATATATGAAAATTGTCCAAGCACGGTGGCTTACGCCTATAATCCTAGCTACTCAGGTGGCTAAGATGTAAGGATCAAGGTTTACAAAGCCACCCTGGGCACAAAATGACCTGAGACTCTAATCTCCAATGAACCTCTAGAAAATGGGAAGTGTGGCTTGGCTCAAGGGTAGAACGGTAGCCTTGAGCTGAAGAGCTCAGGGACAGCACCCGGGCCAGAGTTCAAGTTCCATGATCCACTAAAAAAAAGAGAAATATATGAAAATTGGACAACATTTGATGGTGAATTTGATGGGGAACATGTCTAGAAAAAATGTTTAAAAGTTAATGCTACTGTTTAGAGATTTTTAAATGCATTTTCAAATGAATAATGATAATGCTATTTTGATTCAAGTTTTAAAATTAATGACTGACAAATTTCACTTTAAGAAACCTTGGGTGCTCCTAGCAGAGATTTACAATAGAGCAAAGCTTAGATACATAAGGCCATATAGTATGACACTAAATGAAAGGACCTCCAGGATATAGAAGCAAAATCCATATGCGTGATTGTTGTCCTTAACGTGCTATGTTATCTCTCATCTCTTTTGCTGTCTCTTGGTTATCTCATATTGTTACGGTATTTTACCTTGTTATTTGATATATTGTATAAATGCTTATTTGCCTATTTGAAATCAGATAGGGAAGGGGGGAAAACAAGATGAGGGGTAGGGGGAGGGGAGGGAAATGGGGACCAAGAAATGAGAAAGGGTATCAATGTTTGTGAAGTATTGCACCTTCTATCTGGTGAATATAATGTAACCCTTCTATTAATTAAAAATATATGAAATAAAAGAATTGTTATTTACACAACACTAAGGAGAATGCTTTGGCCCAGATTTTCAGGATAGCTAAAAAAACTGTACATGGGAAGACTTCTGGGAGCAGAGTTCTTTTTTTGTTTTTTAATTTAATTTTATTGCTGGGGTAATGTACATTCATTACATTACAGTTACATTCATCAGATAGTGAGTACACTGCTGGGAGAGGACTTCTTATTTAGCTCATCAACATCTTCATAATGTTAAAAAGGAAAAAAAAACATACACGTAGGAGTTTATTTTCACGCTGTCTATCTCATAACTGTTTCATTGTCAAAGAACTACAAAAGTCATATATTGCCTTCAGTGGTTCTCAAAACAGATTCTCTTTCTAAGAAGCAATGATTGGATTCCATATTTAAGCTCAAGTTTAAAGAAATATTTCTGACCCTATTTATACCAAGTTGTCTCAGACTCTTCACTAGGGGCTGAGATTACCCATTTTTATTTGTACAGGACAATAATTCTCTAATTTTGCCATAAAGCCTTTGACATTATATGATTTAAACCAAAACGCCCTGGCAGAAACTTTTATTTATGTATTGTTCATTTAGTGTGGTCCCCAGAGCAGCTCTGACTCCTCCTGGAATTTCATGCCTGCGCAGGTCCTCTCAGACTTCTGCATGGATAGATCTGGGAAGGAATTCCTGCCACCTGCACTCTCACCAGCTCTCTAGGTTCTAATGCCATGTGGCAGTGTGGTCACTTCTCTCTCTAGAAATCTCACCTCCCCTTTGGATAAAACTTCTCAAGTAAAACTTGCCTGCATTCTAGAAGTTAAGTAATACTTTCACTTGGGGGTCAGTGGCTCATGCTTATGATCCTAGCTGTTTAGGAAGCTGAGGCCTGGGGATTGAGTTCTGAAGGCAATCTAGGCAGAAAAGTTTTGGGAGACATTTATCTCCAGTTAACCAACAGAAAGCCAGATGTAGAACTGTGGGTCAAGTGGTAGAGGCTCAGCCTTGAGGAAAAGAGCCCTAGCTCAGGCCCTCAGTTCAGCCCTAGCATCATCCTTTTGAAAAGAAAAAAGAGAAAAGAAAACAATAATTCCCTTCAACATTACTGAATCTTGATATATTTGAGCCATGAATACAAATTTGGAATCCATATACTGCGTCAATCTATTTGTTTTCTTATGTAATCAGGGCTTTGCTTCCAGCAGGCTTAAAGATCTTTAACTACAGAGAAACAATAGCATTTTTCTTGTCTTCTGGACAGGAGCAAAAAAAAAATGTCTTGGCTTTGGACTTGGACAGTACTTTGGAGGCTGGCCTACTGTTCTGGGATTGAAGAGAATGAATGGTTAAAAATAGTGAGGCATCTCATTCTAGTCATGTCTTCCATTCCTAATTTCCCTTTTCAGTGTTTGGTCTTCTTCCTCATTTCCTTAGGGAGCTGTGTGATTGATAGCCTAATCCAATGACTGTATTACAGCTACCTCAACTAGAACTCTTTTCCTTATCATTAGCAGTTAGCCTATGGTTAAATTCACAGCTCACTGCGTGGTACTGCCCTTGAGATTTAAGGGTCTGGCCTTTAGAAAATATTTAACATAAAACTGAAATCTTGACACACTGAGAACTCAGTTCTCTGCAAGAATTCTTTAATTAATCCAATGTACTGTACCACTGCTCTGTATAAGACAGTGACGTGGCAAACTGTTTCTGAAGCTTAGAGAGATGTGTAGTCCTAAATTAAATAGCCACACTCATGTACACACACTGACTTTTTAGTACAGTAGATACACATGAATCTGTGAATATTTAAATTCAGATTTAAACAGTGACACAATATTCTCTACTTTTACTTTCATACTAGAGTATTTTTTTTATTAATTTCAGGCTTGAAATTGTTCTTTATGTAGAATATACACAGAGAGGGAAGGAATTCAATAATTTATTACCACTGCTGCAAAGATAAGTTTAGTTAATACATTTGTCTGAGTCCTCAAGTTTACAAAGAAAATAATATTTTCTTAAGAACAGATACAGATATTCATTTTTTCCAATTTTGTACAAATGAAAAAGAAATACCTAACATTGAAATAGCCATGATATTGTTGTTTCTAAAATACTGTTCTGTTCGATTTTATTATCTAAGCGCATGACGATAGTTATTCTAAAGCATCCGAGGAAAGAATGTAGACCTTGATCTATGCTTTAAACCTTTGCCCTTGCTCAGTCCGTTGATGAGCTCTAAGCATCTATGAATATGGCAGCTGAGTCCCAGATGAAAAATTATGCATCTCATAAACTGCTATGCTGCTGAAATGTCAAGCCAAGCCAAGGCTGTACCTCAAACTCAGCACTTGGCATTTTCCTTCTGTCTGCTTTGTTTCCATGAAGCAAACATGGACAGTGAGGATTTGTGTAGGGCTGGTAGCAGGTGAACTCACTGTCAAAAATCTATTATTAGGGCTCTGATCTCCTGCACACTGAACAAAGGATAAACAGTAGAAAACTCAGTATCCATGAAAGGCAGTGTAATGAGAAAGGGGATTCTTTGTCAATCTGTACATGAATATATTTAAATGAACATTATTTAAATGAGGATATTTAGACTGGTGAGCTTCTGGTGATCAAAGTGATAATTTACGAGGAAAATTATAATTAATCATTTGAGGTACTTACTTTATATCATGCTGTAAATATACTACATATATATTTGTATAACAAGACTTTCCAGAAAACTTATGATAGAAAACATGGGAATAATGGGACAGAAAATAGAAAAAGAAAGAAAGAAGGAAAGAAAGAAAGAACGCGAAAATTAAATGTAGGCTTACCTTTTAATTGGTTTTTGTCCTGATTCTTTACCACAGTATAAAGTTCATTTAAATTACATCTTTTCCAGGTTATTTTAAACATCTCAATATTAAAAACCTCAGCTCATATTGACAAAAATGGTTATAATAGATAGCTTAACTTTTGTGACAGCTAGTAGGTGTGTCTTTCTAAAAAGATTTTTATGCATCAGAAATCATGGGATTGACACATGAAAAAATATCCAGCCCATTAAGAACCACTTCATAATACAAAGTACCAACACTGCATTTAGTGATCTAATTGCAATGTGAAATGTAGAAACTAAAAGTTATCCTGCCAAAATCTTCAGTTGTTCCATGTGTGAAAATAGTTATTTAAAGTAAAATGAATTTTCAATCTATACTTTTTTTGTGGTTATTTTAGAGAGGGAGTCTAGCAAACTTTTTTTTTTGGCCTGGCTGTTGTCTTTTTCTTTTTGCCAGTCCTGGGGCTTGAACTCAGGGCCTGGGTGCTGTCCTTGAGCTAGTGCTCTACCATTTCAGCCACAGTACCACTTTGAGTTTGTTACTAGGAATCAAACCCAAGGTTTTCTACATGGTAGGCAAGCAGTCTACCACTAGGCCACACATACAGCCCCTTTAGAAGTTGAGGTTCCTACTGTCTCTTGAACTTCTATCTTTGGATTTCAGTCTCATAAATAGCCTGAAACTTATTAGCATGAGCCATGAGCTTCTAGCATCTTTGTAAATTATCGTATAGATTACTTTTGTCCATTTTGTATTACATCCTACACAAGCACAGGGCTGCAAATTACTGGTAAATTTAACTTGCATCTTTCTTTTGGTTGGTATTTCTTCTATTAGTTTTATAATAAAATCATCTTTAAGAGATTTATAACTACAACTACAACTGTCATAATTTAACAATTGTTATAAGATAACACATAGATTTCAAATTAGTCATATTTCTTTGTAGGGTGTAAGAATACCAATGGAATATGCCAGTATAATTTGTTCTAAAATGCCGTCATTTTTTACATTTCCTGTAACATATATGGGATTAGTAAATCTAGGCTAATGGATCAAATCTTGAAGGTCACCTTTAAATGAATGACTTACAGATCAGTAACAAAAATATGCTGTTCTTAATGTTGAACAAAATATGTTCTATACTTGTCACTAAATGTCCATACAATAATCTCAAGCATTTAAAAAATCAAGACAGGGCTGGGAGTTTGGCCTAGCGGTAGAGTGCTTGCCTAGCATGCACAAAGACCCAGGTTTGATTCCTTGGTACCACATATATAGAAAAGCTAGAATTGTGGCTCAAGTGGCAGGGCACCAGCCTTGAGAAAAAGCCCAAGCACAGTGCTCAGGCCCTGAGCACTGGCTCAAACCCCAGGACTGGCAAAAAAAAAAAAAAAATATATATATATATATATATATATATATATATGGAGAGAGAGAGAGAGAGAGAGAGAGAGAGAGAGAGAGAGAGAGAGAGAGAGAGAGAGAGAGAGAGAGAGAGAGAGAATTTCTTTCTTTGGAAAAATTGGACCAACTTTAGCCAATAATATAAATTTGAGACAAGGAGTTAATTTTCGGCTTTTCAGAAGTAAACTGTACTGAGCCTGAAGTATTATTTAAAGTGCTTGCACAAAGCAACTTCAGACTTGCCCTTCTCTGTATAAGTTTGCTTATGCAGCAACCAGCATAGGTATAGGATAATGGAGTTACGCTAAAGAACTTGCCTATCCTTCATTAACTAAAACAAAAAAACCCACTAAAACACAACAGTAAAACCCCTTTAAATGAATTCACATGCCTGAAATATATTTGATTATTCTTCTTACGATGTGGCTATCATTAAACATAGTTTATCCTCATGAATCACTCACAAGCCAGGCAGATCGTCAGTTGACACCACACAACTTAGCCATCTTTAAAATAATCTTACTATGGAGGATTGTACATGAAAATGTCACACAGCACAGCAGGATGGAGGTGAGTGACAGCAATCACTGAGTTGGACTCTTCTTTTAAGATCCTCTCATTATTTGGGGACAAGGTCAGTGAAACGATCAACATTTTAAACAAGAAAGGCTACTGAACTAAATAAAACAAGGAGAAGTAAGGAGTAATTCAAGGATAAAGTTAATTGAAGTTTGAGATTTATCCAAATAAATTAAGTAACATCAATGAATATCTTCTTTACTCAATAAAACAGAACAAAACAATGTAGCAGCAACTTCCAGTACTCCACTGTGATGAGATAATAATTAACCACTGCTTGATAAACGAGGGTTCTGCCTGTATTCTAGAAAAAGGAGTAGAGAATCATGGTCCTTTAAAAATCAGAAGTACTTGTATGCTGGAGAGTTTAATGGACCATCTTATTTTAAGAAAATATTCCTTGGGGCTGGGAGCTTGGCCTAGTGGTTGAGTGCTTGCCTAGCATGCACGAAGACCTGGGTTCGATTCCTCGGTACCACATACATAGAAAAAAAGCCAGAAGTGGTGCTGAGGCTCAAGTGGCAGAGCTCTAGCCTTGAGAAAGTCCAAGGACAGTGCTCAGGCCCTGAGCTCAAGCCCAGGACTGGCAAAAAAAAAAAGAAGAAAATATTCCTATATAAATTGCAAATGAGATTTTTTATATTTTCTCACTGTAAAATCACCTGATCTACAGTTCATCCTGAAGCAAACTCAAACTCTGAGCACAAATCATGCCAGATGTTTCTTACATGTTGAAATCTCACTTGGAAGACATCTTCTCCCAGTTTTTAAACCAGCGACACAAGAACAAAACCACAGAAGATCCCAAGGCACTGTCTTAACAAACTTTGCAGTGTTTTCTATAGGTGTAATGATGTCTTTTCTTCAGCAGAGAACTTCTAAAATAGAGTCTCTTTCATACTTTTTTGACATTCTATCCACGGTAAAACATGTGTCTCATGGTGGCATTGGTGGCTCATCCTTGAAAACATTTATCAAAAGAATGAGATCTGCGGGATCATAGTAGGAAACCAGCCCAACTGATTGCTCCTGGACAAATCATCTCCAAAATACCCAGCCAAAAGCTAGGATAGATTTATGGCTCAATTGGTAGAGCACTAGATATCAATGAACAAACAGAGCAAAAGTGAGAGGCCCTGAGTTCAACCTTGGTATAAATAAAAATAAACAAAGAAATTTAACATCCTGATATGTACCTTTACCTATTACATAAGTGAAAAAGTGTGAGCAAACTGCTTATTACAATTATGAGCAAATCCGTCACTTTTTCTTAACCTATTTTTGAATCCCAGTTATAGTACATCAATGTTAAGTCCATCAAATGCTTGAGGATTGAGAACTAATACCTCAAATATACTGTTCAAGAATTTATAATAGACATACTGAAATAAATCAAATGATATTCCTCAGCACCTTACCACAGCCCATTACTGGTCCTTATTAACTAATTCATCATAAAAGAAGATATAGTTTTCCTGAAGCAGTACACTGCCCCAGGATCTTCCTGATTCCCCATTTATATAAACAAAACCTTTCTTTTCAGACAGTAGGAATCATATTCTGAAAAAAATAATAAGGATTGAACAATGACCTAGAGAATATATTGCCTTGTGTCGCTGCCTTATTATGGCAAGGCAAATTATGTGCTGTTAGATGGCCATCTAAAACTGAACATTCTCTACATTTGGCTTTAAAAAAAGATACTACCAGCCAGGTACTGGCAGTTCACACCTGTAATCCTAGCTACTAAAGATGCTTGAGATCTGAAACTTAAAGTTTAAAGCCACCCTCTCAAATTATCCATCTCCAATTAACCATCAAAAAGCCAGAAGTGGAGATGTGGTTCAAATGGTAGAGCACTAGCCTTAATAGAATAAAGCTAAGCAAAAATGAAAGGCTTTAGTTCTCTCTCTCTCTCTCTCTCTCTCTCTCTCTCTCTCTCTCTCTCTCTCTCTCTCTCTCTCACACACACACACACACACACACACACACACACACACACACTCACAATGATTCAAACAGATCTCTGAGAGCTGGCTTCCAGTACTCTAAGGGGATATTTGAGAAAATTATTAGTACTGTGCCATGTTCATTCTTTTTCAAATCTCATGAAAAAAATATCTAGCATAGTTTGTTTGAATTTCTATAGTGAAGCAGCATTTGAATTTGTGATATCCATATTTTATGAACTAGGAATAGTATATGGCCATTTTTATATTTTAATCACTCTTAAAATTTGAAATCACTATGTAACTCTTTTTTTTTGCCAGTCCTGTGCTTGAGCTCAGGTCCTGAGCACTGCCCTTGGACTTCCTCAAGACTAGAGCTCTACCACTTGGAGCCTCTGCACCACTTCTGGCTTTTTTCTATGTATGTGGTACTGAGGAATCAAACCCGGGTCTTCATTCATGCAAGGCAAGCACTCTACCACTAGGCCAAACTCCCGGTCACAATGTAACCCAATTTTACAAGGCTGTTTTGCTGTAACTCATTGTGAAAGAACTTTGTTCTAGAACTTGCTTCTGTCTGAATATATATTATCATTGCCTGTTTAAGCTGCTTTTCAGATTCTATTACCTTCCATACTAAAGCAAGCATTGCTTTTAAAGGAGAAAAACTATACTAATTTTGTGGGAATGGAGAAAGGCTATTTTCAAAACAGATTGTTTTAATGTGAAGGGACTTAATATAAGACCTATTAGAAATGAGGAACAAGCCCTTAAAAATGTTAGGGACTTTTCTGTGGTTTAAAATGAAGGTTCTACCTCAGCTTAGCTGAGCTTATAACCCAAGTGAATATTTATATGTCAATTTATAAATCTTAGAAATAGAGTTTTATGGAAATGGTTATAGGCCCTGAGGTATAGCTGGACTTGTTTTCAGGTGCTGCTATAATTTTCAGTGTGTGTACGCTTAAAGACTGCAACACAAAAGACGTTTTCTAATGCTGTAATTTCATAGTTTTATTAGACTGAGTTATAGTCCAGGAGAATATTTAGAAATTGCAGCTTAAATGAGAAAGTGTGAATGGTGTTACTTATATAAAATACTACTGCAATAGTTCTTTTATTAATTTTTAATGCTCAGCCCCCTCTGTGACCTCCTTTATTCTTTTGCTGTCAACATGGCAGGCTGGAAAAATTGAAATGGGCTGACAGAAAACATAGTTTATGTTATAGTCCAACTCTGGAGTCTTTTGACTCTTTTTGAGCACTTGCTAATACACAATGCACTCTTCAGTTCTGCAGTCATAGTTAAGGCCCTGGTGCAATCGCTCCTGATAAAAAGAGAGTGATGTGTAGGTGCTATTTCCCCTCGCTGACATTGTGGGACAAGCATTCAATTAAAGGCAGAATTTAACCGTTTGCTGTGTGTGGTGTCCATGGCTCAGCATGGAGAGAGCTTTAATTGTGTGGCCCCAGCCCCTCCATGAGCACATTTTGGTCTGATTCAGCAATGCTTTACTTGAACAGTGGGACACCAGGGCTATGTTATGTATATTTACCAGTTTCTCTATCACCAAGGAGACTAATCCCCATGCCAGCACAATGAAGAACCTAACAGCATTGTCTTTACAAGGCCAAGTTCATGTTGTCACAGCAACAGAATGCACAGGGCAAAGAGAATGAAGGGGATCTTGGGATTCAAACGACTCTCAGGTTTTCAAATGAGAAAGTTGCAAAGGTGTGAGGTCTACCAGTATCTTGTCAGATGAAGCTTAAATGAAATGTGTTAATGGTTAGTTTGAGGCAGTTGTGAAAATCAAGGGTTATTTGTTGTTTTTCTTTCTTTCTTTCTTGTTTTGAAGGTAGATTGTAAAATTCTAGGAAGAGAGGAAAATAATTGTAAGACTATGTCAAAGTATCATCATTAGAGTAATTTAGTCTATGTAAAAAGATGATAAATAGGGTGTTTTCCTGGAGAAGCTGTGGTATTAGCCTTCCCTAATAAGTGGCAGGAAAAGAGTGGAATTTCTGCAAGCCTCCATGGTGAGTATTCTCTCATCCTGTACTGACAGTAGAGCCTTCATGTTCAATCTGTCCTCCCATCATAGCTATTACCAATAATGATGGTCAATGAGTTAAAAGAACTTGAGATCACAAAACACATGATAGTCCCACTTGCAACATGACCTCCTGCGATTCCAGGAATGTCCAAGGAAGCAGAATTGAAGATGACAAGGCCTACCTGACACTCCTCCATAGGTGGTTTGTTTTCTGCTACCCACTGCTGGCCATGGAGTGCCATCTGCTTTCAGTCCCATCAGTCCTGAGACAGTGTTGGTGGCTGTCACACCATCGGCACCACCTGTGAGACAGAAAATATTTGTTGGTACTACTTTAAGAAATATCACTATCATGAGCAACTTAGGGAAGTCTACACTTTCACTCTATTTAAAAGTATACCCTAATTTAACTCATACAATTATGCCCCAAATGCTAGATTTTTTTGTGTTTTTAATACACATAATTGTTTTTTTTCCCATTTTTGAGGTAAATTGATCAGTGCCAATGCTTTGTACTGTGTGTTACTGCTGAGGTAATTTACAATATCTCTTCAAATCAGGGTGTGATTTCTTATGGCATACTGCATAAGCATATATAATTTATCAAGTCATGCATGGACTGTATGATTTATAAATGCAACACATAAGTGTTGAGCATGTGTTTAAGGTGGTATGCTACGGAAACTCCTAAGCAATTTTACAGTGAGTGAAGCACTTGGCCTGCTTTTTTATCCACCTTGATGAAGAGTCAAATGCTCTAGTTCATTGAAATATTCTGAGTTCTTTAATCGCAGAATGGTCTGTTGTAACTGTAGCTTTGTTTCATAACTTGTTTGTATATAAAATAAAGATCTGTTAGAAAAGTTATGTAGTATCTTTTTGTTTTCTTTTCTTTCTTTCTTTTCATCCTCAAGGCTAGTGCTCTATCGCCTATAGCTCACAATCCTGGGGTTTTTTTTGGTAGTTGGAGATATGAATCTCATGGACTTTTCTGCGCAGACTGGCTTTAAACCACAATCTCCAAATCACTGTATTTGAGTTTGGAACCCTGTGTATTGTACATACTTTTATTTGAATTAGGAAAGGGAAGGGAACAAGAAAATGGTGAGACAAAAGATAAAGGGTGAACCAATGGAATAGCCATACTCACAAGACAGCATGTTGGAAATGAACTTTACAACTTGAGGAAGGGAAATCGGGGTGGAGGCAAAATGGGAGAAACACTTGGGAGGGGGTAATAATGTTCAACTAGAAATGTACTCACTACATATGTAATTATAACTACTTTGGACATCACCTTGACAATAAAATTTGCTAAAAAAAAAATCTAAAAAGCCCCTCAAATCAGTAGCTAGGAGGAAGGCTCTTGCCCTTGATGCCTGGTTTCTAAATTATTTTGTGATCCTAGGTCCAATCCTGGTGTCTTTTATTAGCCGAAGTGTACATATGGGTCTAGACTTGATTTAGCAACACTCTTCTTGAGTATTTGTGAGAAGGTCTCAATGACATTTTTCCCTTAAAATTAAGGATATGCACATCTGTCTACAGAAAAAATGGAGGTATTTTTTAGTATGGCTACAGAATTCACACGAATACAAAGCTGAGCAACTGGTATGAATCTAGGTCTTACCTTCCTTGGCTGCTCTTGCGATGCTTACAATATCCGTGACATTTGGGGTCAACTTGGCAAAAAATGGGATCTGAACAGCTTGCCTAACCCAACGGCAGATGTTTCGTACCAGCTCTGGATCCTGTTCAAATAGATCAGTTGAATGTAGAACGTTTCTAAAGAATTGCTAGCAAAATGTGTACCAGTATAACAGTAACAGCCAGAGACATGCAAGACAAATCCAACTTCACAATGAGGTTTATGATATACTTTTCTCAGTATTAAACCTAGACTCAGGGAAATGAGGTCAACACATTTCAAGTCAATTATAAATTTATAACCTAAAAGTAATATTCTTCCAGAGCATCTTTGGAAAATAAAATTACAAAAAAATGAAATGGAAAAATGTTTCTAATGGCTCACACCTGTAATGCTATCTACTCAGGAGCCTAAAACGTGGGTATCATGGTTCAAATTCAGCCTGTACAGGAAAATCTAGTCTAGTCAGTAAAATCGCTAAGACTCCAATGAAGCAGCAAAAAGCTGGGAGTTGAGCTGTGACTCAAGTGATCAAGTGCTAGCCTTGATAAAAAAAATTCTAAAAAACTCCAGAATCAAGGACCTAAGATGAGGCCCCAATACTGACACACACCAAAAAAAAGTGTAATATTAGGAATGAAACAAAAACTTCTGCTAGTAGTTCAGGAAATATTCTAGAATTTCTAGTGACTTCATGTCTAATAAAAGGTATTTATCTGGACATACGATTCCCAGTAAGTGCTATCAAGTCTGAAGCCTGATATTTTCATTAGAAAACTTAGTCTTACTGAAATGTACCAAAAGAAAGTCTAGCAGCGACACCGACATCCATCTAGATGTGAAATACATGCATGCTAAAAGGGGATTTTACCTTGATCACAACAGCTCTGATGAGCAGCTTTAGCTTGCTTTTGTAAATGTTGGAACAGTACAGCCAGTTTTACTTATTTACTTGAAAGAATTGATCCAAATGACAACAATGAGAAAAAAGTTATCAAGTACTCATTTTTAAAAGCAAAGAATAAACATTTTCCTATGTCTATTCCTGTGATTTTTTTTCTTCAAGCTTTTATTTTCTTATGGGACAAGAATCATTTAGAGGACAAAAAAACCTATTCTTTCCACTGAAATAATTTTGCTGTGATAATTCTTTGATTTCAACACATACAATAGTCTTTTTTTTCCTTTCATCACTTTGAATGCCAAATTTATTCTGACAGTTGCTGATAATATGCTGTGATCAATTACCTTAAGGTAGGCAATCATAATTAATTATTGAACCTAGTAATGTTATTTTAGTGAGGTAAGGTTTTTCAATAAAAGAAAAACCAAAGAAAACATGGACATATATTTTAAAACTATGAAATTGTCAATAAATCTATCATCTAGAATTAATATTTGTGTATTTAAGAAAGATGCTGTTTGCATCTTAACCTTTTAAATTCTTTTGAGATGAGATTTCTGATGTCATAACCTTTAGAAAGAACCTTTTCACTTACTTTTAATGTATTTTGATCTGCCACACTGCATCCCTCTAAAATGTTATGTGTTTATTTTCTAAGATACTGAAACGAGGTGATTTCTGCTGCTTGTTACCATTCTCTATTCAGAAAAACTTAATGCTTTCAACAAGAAATTTTTGGCTTGGCTTGCTCCCTTTTCAGAACAGTAATTTCTTCATTAAACATAAATATTAAAAAGCACTATATAGTATGCTCTATGGGGCTGACTGTGAATTATGAATAGTAAAATCTGGAGACTTAGCTGTACAAATTCTAATCTGTGAAAATGGAGATCTGACCCTGCCCCATGCAATGCTCATGAAAAATTTATGACCACTACACAGGCATTCTGAAGGCAGTTGTATGTGGGTAATATTCTTTTCTAAGTTATGAATTTCCACGGGACTTAGCCTAGATATGACAGCAACTCTAGCTGATAGGAATTGCATGTCCTTTGTGAAAGCCCTTTTTAATGTAGAATTTGACAATGATTTAAAGATCACTTGAGTTGCATAATACACGGAAAGCAGCCCGATAAGAATTACAGGACCAAATTTAAAATATCATTTCGTTCCAATAGAGTAAACACTAATAACCTAATAGAGCTGCTAAGTGGTTCATCAATACTATTGACCAACATGTCTTTATGATTAACTTCTTTTTGTTGTTGTTGTTGATTTTTATCACTAGTTGACTATTTTTAAACATTTTTATAAGTCATTTTACAAAGGAGGTGCCATTCAACAAAGCAGTTTATGAATATAGTTCATCTGATCAATGTCACCCCTTCCAAGCTTTTCACCTACCCCTTCCAATCCACCCCTTAGCATATTTTGTTTTAGTTTTATAGGAGATGTATTTTTTTTGTGTGTGTACTCAGGCCTAGCAGGACAAGGGGCTTGGGATACCAGATGTGAAATGAGAGCACAGATCTCAGCCTGCTTTGGTTTAGAAAGGTCACGGGAGGACCTGTAATCCAAGCATCCAGTATGCTAAGGGAAGATGATCATGAGTTCAAAGCTACATAGTCAGACCCCATTAAGAGAGGGGATGAGGGATGAAACGAGTTTGAAGGAGAAAAGTCTCACCTGATCCTACTTTTTAATCCTAGCTCCTCAGGAGCCAGAGATGTGCAGATCAAAGTTAGAATCTCCCTAGCACAACTTGCAGAAAAAAATTATACTTAAAAAGGAGATGTATTTTTTGCCCTCTAATAAAGCAATTAATATATACAATGCATCTTGATCTTGTAATACAATCCCTTCAACATCTTCATTCCCCTTCAACTCATAACATCCTTATTTTTCTGTTTTGTGGTATATGCAATGAATTCTTCACACATTCTCCCCTATTACCCTTTTCATTCATCTATCTCACCCTTATCTCCTTCCTCTCTTTTACAAGTACCCTCTTCCTAGAACTTATATTGTTGAGTTTTGACGTAGACTTTCTAAAGAATTGTACTGTTGGAACTCTCCATGGAGTCGATTACAAGTCAGTTAATTCATTTGTAACCATTTGGACACTTGTGTAATACCTAGTGTGTTAACTTATAAGGCTATAGGCACAATCTAGTTACCACAAATGAGAGAAAACAGACAACCTTTGTTAGGGTCTTTTTGTCTTTGTTTAACAAATGGAATTTTTTCACAGACTTTTTTTAGTTTCATAAAGCCATCCAGCTCCTTAGTAACCACGATTCTCCTGACTCATCTGTCTCTATTTTGAGACAGTATAACTGACCTCCTCTGGTCCTGTACAGATTGACAATGTTCAGCGCGTGTTTTCACCTTCAACCAACTGCTAAGTAACCACCATTGTCAGCTGAAACACAATTTAATTACCTGACAATTTTCCAAACAATTTCTGACCAGCATTTTGTGAAAATTGACTATTTTTTTGAATTGTGCGGCTTTTCTTTGTTTTGTTTTGTTTGTTTTGCTGAACATTCCCAATAGGGAATATTCTAAAGCAAGAATACATATAGGGATGATATGACAAAACAAATCTGTGTATGTTAGAAAATTAAAGAATATTCTGCAAATAGTCACACTTCCCCAAGTTTTAATATTTTGATATAAAACATTTTAGATAGTAATTTACCATTTTTGGTTTGTTTTTTTTTTCCTTCTGGGACCTAGACTTGAACACAGGGTCTGACATTTTTCTTCCCAAGATCGTGCAAGCACCCGAAAAACACTTCAGCCTCTAGCCTGCCTTTGACAGGCTAGGAGAGAGAGTTTGACACCATATTTCAGGCTGTCATCAAATTTTATCTGTTGCTCAGACAATACTTCAACAATTCTTCTACCTTAGTGTCCTCAGGGCTGGGATTACAGGCTTGAGTAACTCTGTCACTTGGCCTTCTTATTTTCTAATGATAGCTTTATAAAGTATGCTTTGTCTTGGCTAACCAATTAGAAACCTATTAAGAGGAACATTTTTGTACTATTTCTAATTCCTCTCAAATCTTATTAAAGGTTATTAAATTCTTATTAAAGGTTATTAAATTATCTTATTAAAGGTTATTAAATAGACCAAAGTGACTAGTAACTCTCAGGGAAACCTAGTCCTTCAAAATATTGTGTGTACATGCATGTGTGTGTGCATGTGTACGTGCCTGCTCAATAACAGTTCATTATTTTGTTGTTCTTGTAAGCACCAAAAAAGTTCTGAGCAACAAAAGGGTTTCCTGTGATGGAATGTGTGAGGGAATTATCATTGTTAAAGGGCCCTGAAGCCCACACGAAGGGGGTGGCTGACTTGAGGGTACCCTATGACATAAGCAGGCTAGACATAGGAAGATTCAAATGCGGGGCAGTGAGCAGACTACAGACAGATCTGACAAGTTAAAAAATACATTTATGATGAGACTGCTATTGATCCCTGCAATTAACACATTCTAGAAGAATTTTTTATGAAAACCAAATATCAAAAGCAAAATATAGAAAATATGTCTAAATTGTTGGATTTGTAGTTTCCATTGCACAAAACCAACTGGTGTATGTACACACACACACACACACACACACACACACACACACACACACACACCAATCCTGGAGCTTGAATTTAGGGTCTGGGCACTGCCCCTGAGATTTTGCTGCTGTTGCTTCCAGGTTAGTGCTTTACCACTTGAACCACAGCTCCACTTCCAGCTTTGTGGTAGTGATTAATTGGAGATTAAAGTTTCACCAACTTACTTTCCTTCCTGGGCTGGCTAGAACTTAGGTTCTCAAATCTCAGCTTCCTGAGTAGCAAAGATTACAGGCATGAGTCACCAGCACCCGGTAAAGTTGTCTGCTTTGAAAGCTTAAGTTCTGAATTAAGGCCATATGCTAACTTCTTGATATTTGTACCCTCTGTGTCTCTAGTTGAGCATTCTGTAAGAATTATTTAGGAATGGCCCACCTTTTTGCATTTGAGGCCCTCCAAATGACCTCTCCATTGAGGAGCAGGCTTTGCCATCATGCTCCAAGGGCATCAGATCTCCCTCTTTCCTTGCCCTTTACAAAGGAATCAGCTCAAGCAAATGAGTCTGTGAGCTTTTCTTGATAAGTTAAATTACAAGTGAAATTTTTGACTTGAGAAAACATTTCTTTCCAATTTACCTGGTAATTTTCACTCCGTACCATTCTTTCCAAAATGGATTTCTTAGAAGCTGGCATTTCAATAAATTCACTGATATTTTTTAGCAGTTATAAAATGTTTCCCACTAAGGAACTCCTAAGTCTTAATTCACATGACATGACAGGCAATGGCTAGCATTTTTTTATGCCTGCTTTTCTGATGGAGAGGACCAGGACCCAGAAGATCAATCTGAGTACCTCTTTCATCTTCTTAATTTTCTTTCCCATTATCATGTTCTAAACCGTCATCTTCTTTAGCAAAATTGCTCCCTGAAGTGAAATTCAGCTGTCAATTGTAAACTTGAACTATAAAATGCTCTTACTACATTTATACCTGTAAGACTAGATGTAGCTGCAAACTAATAGGCAAAACGGATGCCTTTATACCTCTATGTCAATAAAATAGGGCAGATAAATTTAAATACCTTAAAGAACATATTAGGGAAGGTGAAAACCCTAGTGGGAAGTTTTTCAATTAATATTTGATTTAGTATGGCTTTTTATTTTTCTGGCTTCAATATTCTAATGTTAGTATTTTAGAAAATACTTGGCAGTTGGTTATAAAGGCAAACTTATCCTTATTAATTGATCCATATATTCCTTCTCTCTACACAAAAGCTATAAAGAGATATGGGCATTTGTGATGGCTCCCACCTGTGGTACTAGCACCTGTAGTACTAGCAACTCAGATCACTGAGATCTGAGGATTGCAATTCCAAGCCAGCGAGAGCAGGGTAGTCTATAAGACAATTACCTCTAATTAACCATCAAAAAGCTGGAAGCAAAACTGTGGCTCAAGTGGGCGAAGGCCAGACTTGAAAAACAAAAGTTAAGAAAAAAACATCTATATCCTGGCTTCAATCACTAGTACCAGCACAAAGGAAGAAAGTGAATGAAAGGCATGTAAGCATATATTTTCACAAAGACTTCAACAACTTTCCCCAAAGAGCAACAAATATGAAACAACCCCAGTATGCATCTAAGTATGTGATCAAACTAATAGATTGTGACATATCAACACAGGAATCATGTTCAATCATAAAATGAAACAAACCAGAGTCAGGCCCCACCTTTAGATCAATTGTTTTAAAAATGAGTTGTGTTCAATGTGTTTACAAAGAAGGCAATATGCATGTAAATACACATACACACACAGATGAACTGTGGAAACAGCAAGAGAGGAGTGCATTCCTAGAGTGGATTGATGATGACTGGGCTGGGAAAGAGAAGGAATGGAGAATGCATAAATCAACTTTTGAGGATGAGAGAGATATTCTTTATTTTGATTGTAGTGTGCACAGGTGTAGACACTGCCCAAAATATATCAAACTTCACCCTTAAATATGTTCAGCCTATTACTAGTAATTTGAAGTGCCATAAATTCCAACAAGGTGAGCAGACATGATGTTCATTGTGTTTGGCTACTTCAGAGCAGGAATCACACAGGACCAAGAGCGCATATTCAATAAACACTATTAAACCGAATTGACAGAGGGTCCATTGTACAAATTAGCAATGGCTTTCTTATTTCTGGTGAATTTGAAGAAAACTGGGCTTATTATAAAGTTAATGGATCCAAGGTAATCTATAAACAGCTTTCACATTTGACAGTAGTTTGCATGCCATATCCAAACCTTATTGTTAAGAAAAGTGAAAATATTTTTTTTTGCCAGTCCTGGGCTTGAGCTGAGGGCCTGAGCACTGTCCTTGGACTTTCTCAAGGCTAGAGCTCTACCACTTGAGCCTCAGCACCACTTCCGGCTTTTCTCTATATATGTGGTACTGAGGAATCGAACCCTGGTCTTCCTGCATGCTAGGCAAGCACTCTACCACTAAGCCAAACTCCCATCCTCGAAAATATTTTTAATCCAGAATAAGAAAATGAATACAATTGGGCAACATATGATTCTAAAGAGTAGTTTGCGTACAGTGTATATGTCTATGTGCGTACACTAACATCATCCCCTCCCCCATACACACTTTGTCACATTCTTTCTTGCCAGTCCTGGGGCTTGAACTCAGGGCCTGGGCACTGCCCCTGAGCTTTCTCAAGGGTAGCACTCTACTACTTGAGCCACAATACCACTTCTGGCTTTTTCTGTGTATGTGGTACCAAGGAATGGAACTCAGGCTTTGTGCATGCTAGGCAAGTCCTCTACCACTAAGCCACACTCCTGGCCCATATTTGTCACTTTTTTTATTCCTTAGGTAGAAGTTTCCATATTCACTTGTGTATTCTGAACTTCCCCGGTGCACAAAACCCAAGATTTGTTTGGATTCTCATTTTAGGCTCTTCCTCCTATTCTCCTCCTCCTCCTCTCCCTCTCCCTTCTCCACCTCCCTCCTCCCTCTCCCTCTCCCTTTTCCTCTTCTTCCTCTTCCTCTCCCTCTCACTCTCCATCTCTCTTTTCCCCTGCCCCTCCCTCTCTCACTCCTCTCTTTCCCTCCTCTTTCTCTCCTTTCCGTCTCAACATGCCTCTCTTTGTATCTCCTTTTCTGTCCCTTTCCTCATCTCTGCCCTCTCTCCAAAATGTCCTTTTCTTGCCCATTGAACAAACCCTTCCATGAATTACTGAATTTTTAATAATGTTTTATAATCCCCTTTTCTGTTTTATAATCAATTATGATGACTATGAGTAGACTATTAGTTGTTTTATACTTCCTTTCTAATCCCCTAGAATAATGACTGAGCTCAAAGAGTAAGGGATTCTTAGTTGTGTAATAGATTTGCTTTCTCTTTGCTGGAAAGCCAGAATAATCCAGCCATTGGAGTTGGAAACAGTTCTTTGATGGGTCTCCATTGCCAAGAGAAACCGCTTTCATGGAACTGGCCCCCTGATATACATGGTCTGAATCTTCCTGCAAACATCAGGAATGTCTGTATGATCCTCCAGGATGGTAAAGGTATCCCCACATCCTGCATCTCAGACATCACCTCCACTCCATGCCTGGAGGAGGGAGAGCCTGCTGATATTCTTTTTTTGGTGTTGTTGTTGTTGTTTTTTGCCAGTCCTGGGCTTGAGCTCAGGGCCTGAGCACTGTCCTTGGACTTTTCTCAAGGCTAGAGCTTTACCACTTGAGCCTCAGCACCATTTCTGGCTTTTTTCTATGTATATGGTACTGAGGAATCGAACCCGGGTCTTCATGCATGCTAGGCAAGCACCCTACCACTAGGCCAAATTCCCAGCCCCTGCTGATATTCTTGCCAGCCAATGGAGCCTTTTAAATTCTAAGTACAGTTCTCATGAATATGATTTAAAGCTGGGGCTTTGTTTTGGCCTTCACACAGGAATTCCCTAGTGTACCATTCTTCTGGAATTAGAGCCAGTGGAGTTTATTGACATTTGTGTGGGCTCAAAGGCTTTCTTTATAAACTCAGTGGTGGAGAACCAACCCGCATTGTTGATTAAACTCCTGACTTCTGAGAGTTCTTACAGACACACACATGTGGCAGTGCATGGCAGTGGAAATGGAGTCAGAAAACATGAATGTGTCCAATAAACAACCAGTAAACACCTCCTACCCACAGTTCCCCATACTGCACTAGCCAGGGCCTGTACTTGGGTTTGCTCTTTTAGTGCTAATGCCAGCTTAGTGTTGAATCGAATGCCTTGAGTCTATTTCAGCAACCCCACACTATATCAAAGACTCTGACATGGGAAGTTTAGTGGGAAATTTCACTTTCTAGATCAACATTTTGATTCCTTGTGGAATTATCTAACCTTTCCTCAGAACTGATGAGTTGATGCTAACATTCCAGACAGAATGTGAAAATGTACAGCGCACACATGGACATGGGAAATGTACCAGATAAATTCTCTTTCAGGAAAAAATTTGTCCGGCTGGCAGTATGTGTCAGGTCCTGGGGCGCCTCTTTGTCCACTCCTTTAGGTCTGTCTTGCTTTTAAGCTGAGGTCATACTCCACTCAGGCAAGGCCTTGCTAATGGCTGGAATAGTTTGTCCAATGGCCTAACCATTTCTTTCTAGTATGGAGATTTTCGAATGGGTAATTTACCTTGAAGCTCTCTACTGCACTGACAAAGATTTTTTTTCCCCTCAAATCTCTATCAGAGTCTGACAGAAATCTCCCTGCCACAAAATTTTACTTCTCTTTTCCATGCGTGGGCATTACTCTCCTTACCCTTCAAACTCCAGCCCTGTATCTGATTCCTGGAGGACTCACCATTCCAAAGAGTTCTACCTACAGCTTACAGCTTCATGAGGTTCTGCAGTATAATCTAGAACATCTTCTGTATGGAGAGTCAGCCTGGGTACATAGTCTCTTGCTACTTCTGGTGAGTGGTCAGAATTAGGGACCAGCTGAGACAAATGAACCCCCACCAATATCCTAATTACTGCCCGGAACACACTACAAAAGACTTCACTTGCTACTAAAGAATAGGCCATGGCTTGCACAATGTATGGGGTTGTTTTGGAGAAAGGCAAGTATTTAAATATCTAATAAGGCAGTTTTACCCTATGTAGATTTCAGGCAGCTTAGAATTTGCTTTCTGAATGCAAAGTATTTGTGTAAACAGTATACCAATTGATCTTTTATATATCTGTTAGTCTATTCACTTCTCTATGTGTTCTGGTGCTAAGAGTTGGAAAACACCCACAGCTTCAAACCTCAGTCTTTTTTTATAATTCCATACTGATTAAACAACTCACGGAGGGTTGCTAAGGTAAAACAGTATTCTGCCTAGAGCACACATAGTGCTGATAGATACAATTCTGAAGAGAGTCTTGCAAAGTCTTGCTTCTGTCCTGGGAACTTGATGAAATTCAAGCAAGAAGGAATTACTGCTGAAACAATTTTAAATAACATAGCAGAGAGAAGTTCAATCCCTTGTCAATGAATGATTCCAGCTAAGCAGAACTCATCCATAACAAGTTGGTTGAGTCTTCCTAACGCTATATGAAGAGCAGGAAAGAAATATTTAAGCATTGTGTTTGTTTTGCCAGCTTTCAAATTTCTTTCCCTTTTTATACTGAAAAATGTCAGGAGATTCTAGATACAGGGTTGATTTTGTTAAAAAGACTTTTTTGTGTGAAACTACAGGGTAAGTATGATTTGAAACAAGATTTGTAAACGTGACACTCACAAGCTTTTGGCATAAAATTCATGGATATTAGATTTTGTTCAAGAGTTTGAGCAACCCTGAGCCTCACCATCTTTAGCAATACATTAATTTATACTGTATGCCGGCTGATAAGATATATATCAAGCCAGCTTGAACCACATAAGCTCGTAATCCCACTATGTGGGAGGCAGTGATTGAGGGATCACCGTTCCAGGTCAGCATAGGTATCAAAGTTCATAAGACTCTATCTCAACCAATAGCATGATTCATAGGCACCTGCTAAACTACTCACAGGGGAAGCACAAGTTTGACCCTACACACCTGACATCCCCAGTGAAGAAAAGTACAAGCTAAGCGGATCATAGCCCAGGCTGGCCTGGGCATCAAGTAAGACCCTATCTTGAAAATAGAGCATGCCGAAAGGGGCTGGAAGCAGAGCTCCAGTGATAGAATGCTAGCTTAGGAAGTGCAAGCCTCTGGGTACTATTTGCAGTATTCTCAAATATGCAACTAATGTACATCACAAGTTGTGTGTGCATTTTAGAAGATATTTTTGTCTTTTGAAGTTCTCATGTATTAAAGGATGGAAACATGAACACATCCTCCATGGCTCCTTGCAGAAATATATGGAGATGTTTAAGAAAGTACGTGAAGATATTTGGTACAGGAAGAACCTGTGCCTGAGCATTCTCTACTTTGTGTTGGAGGAAATGTACCTGCTCTAAATACAAGTATTTGCTTTCTTGTTGTCCCTTTAGGAAAGTGGATGACTAGGGCTGAAAGTGTAGCCTAAAAAGTGGGTATTGTTTGTCAATAATTCTTCTTCCATTTCTATTATTTCCTTACATGTTGCTTATTTCCATGTTGCCCTTTCAGTTCCCGAACTCAATTCTTCAGCTATACCTGCTAGAATCTTTATCTATTAAACCAAAACCCACCAAGGAGATATGATAATAATAAGTATAGTTCTTAAGATCTCAACAGTGCAGTATTTCATTTCATTTCTCTTCTTACATCATGGAGATTAAACACTCCATGGAGTACTGATTGTTGGGACCCAGGAATTACTTCTACAGGTGTGACTTCTCAACACACTTGTATAAGAGAAAAAGCACATGACCAGACTTCACCCAGGCTCTAGCATCAACTTTGAGTTTTTTATGGTGGCTGTGGTCATGTCTCCTAACAACATTCAGCATGGCAGTGATGATGGGCCACAAGAGTGGGGAAGGGGCATTAATGTCTGTGCCGGAACCCCTTTGGTTTCTGGCAATTTTCCATGTCTTTGATTCTATAGTGTATCATATAGTCAAAGTCAGTTGTGTGGCTGGGCATGAAGAATTCCTACAGGCAGTCAGACACTGTCCAGGACACCACTGAAATGCTGGCTCTACACTCCACAGTAGCTTTTTGACCTCTTTTAATGCAGTGTACGCTGGTTGTTTCTTGCTGGTCATAAAATGTCTGAAGTAATGAAATAAGGCCAAAGTAGCCAGCACATATGCTTTTGAGGTAGTTTGTGTGCTAGACACTGCCTCAGGACACTTTCCTTTAGAAAGGTGTAGTGGGACCAGAAAGCATCAGAGGAAGGCATGAACTTGGTGTACAAAGAACTTGCAATCAAAGTACAACCACTCAGGGCATGGAAAACTTGTTAGAATCAGAATAATATATAAATGGCCTCTATTCTTCTCTATTCTTCTATAAATCATTTAACATTTGAACATGTTGCAATGAGCAAGCCTTCATACTATTCAAGAGCCTCTTGCAGGCAGAAGGGAAATATAGGCACACACATACACACATCTTCATTCCAGGCAGGTCCAGAAAAACTTGATTTGAAATGTATTAGGAGTTTCTATGATTTCTTAAAAGATGGATATGTAGACAGAGAATGGTAATATAGCACATAAGGAAAAAATACCTTGAGGCATTGAAATTAAATTAAAATATGATCTCCTTTTCCCTCTGAATACCTGCATGATTACCAATTCGACAAGGATCTTTCATTTTATCCCAACTCAACCTTACGAAAGTGCCTGAAGCCTATATTGTTGATAAAACAGTTGATGGAGCTTACATAGGGGAAAAATCTTCAAACCGCCTGATATACAAAATCATATTAGTAGTAAAAACAGATGTGTATTTACTTTTGTAATATTCAACAAATGTAAAGTACCCAAAGGACTGCTAAATTTAGATAGTGTAAAGCTCTGTAATTTTTTTCTACCATAAAAAGAGCACTATGGTGAAATTTACTGTGAAATACAATTAACATCATCTAGATGTGGCAGAAGCTTGTTGGATTTGAAGATAACATAAGCAAAGGAAGTGCCTAGCATTATAGGAAAGACCTCATCTCATTCTTCTCTATTTGATAGTATTCTCGCATTTTATTATTCAACGGCTAAAGTTGTTTTTCCACTCTGTGATAATTGTGCACACAAAAAACTATGGAATCTGGACTAATGTCCTAAATTGGGACAAAAAATCAATTTGTTGCTAACCAGCTATGTGAACAGTACCATTCTGCATAAAAGTAGGTATAAAAACAAACTTGATCTATCTGATGTATATCCCAAATGAATGGTACCTTGCCTTAAAAGTGGTTTCATTACTTCTGCTTGTGTGTGAAGGCATTTGGAAGAGACAATGATGAAGATGAGTGGAGATGAGGGATCATAAAATGGTAGCAATATACGCAAAGGTTATAGAACGAGCAAGGAATGAGGACACAAATGAAGGGACTGAAGTAGGAAAAATGTAAAATGCAAAGAAAGAACATTTTACATGCACAGGGAAAAGTCATGGGTAGATGGCTTTACCAAATTTCAAAGTAAAGAAAGATTTTTTATTTATCTTTTAGATTACAAATTATGAATGAGTGTATATTTGGATTCATGTCTTAATAAAATGAAGTAAACTCCAGGGGACAAATGTCATGACACATTTCTGTAATCACAGCCACTTAGGAGGCAGCAGTTCAACCTGTGATCTAATCGGGAAAAACCATAAAACACTATCAAAAGCAAAATAATCTAAAAGCAGATGCTAGGAGACTAGAGGCATGGCTCAAGTGGAAGGGTATTTGTCTAGTAAGCACAAAATTGTTCTAGTCCTTACTTCTGGAAGAAAATAAAACAAGAAGAAAGAGGTAAAGGAGGAGAAGAAGAAAAGGAGAAGTAGGAAGAAAAGAAGGAGGAGGAGAAAAAAGAGGAGGGGGAAAGGAAAGAAGGAGAAGGAAGAGAAGGAGGAGGGGAATAGAAGGAATTAGATATATATGTGTTTAAGGTGTTAAGGTGAGCAGTCAGAAAAAGAAGTGTCTAAAATAAAAACATGCCTAGAGAGTTCAAGAACTTTCAGCAAACAGAAATTCCATCTGAAGAAAATCATTATTCTTCCAGTCCTGGGCCTTGAGGTCAGGGCCTGAGCACTGTCGTTGGGCTTTTCTCAAGGCTAGAACTCTACCACTTGAACTACAGCACCACTTCTGGCTTTTTTCTATGTATGTGGTACTTAAGAATTGAACCTGGGTCTTTGTACATGCTAGGCAAGCACTCTACCACTAGGCCAAACTCCCACCCAATCCTTAAAAACTTTTAAGATAATGGCAAATTGAAAACTGGAAATGAAAAGTAAGAATAACTCTAGGGCTCCCAATTTGTTGGGGGAATAGCAATTTTATCATTCTAAGTGAAAGAGCTTTAGTTATATTGAGAGTAGGTATGTTCAATATTGCCTAGCCAAATCCATCTAATGGAGAGAGGCCTTTATATTAAGAGAGGAGTTTGGGAAATGTAGAAGTGAGGATTGTTATCTTATAGATGGCAACTGAAGTGTTGCAAATGATTGAGAAGATATAAAGAAAAGGGCTTGAATCATGGGATCATTTGTACAAAGCAGTTGGATCATTGCAATAATCAGAGAGAGGGGGGAGAGGGAGAGAGAGAGAGAGAGAGGGAGAGAGGTGGTGGATGAAGTATTTGACATAAAGTGCTGCAGAGAGATCAGGTGGGAAGAATAATGAAATTTACTAATTAATAATGGCAGTCAGCTAGGTACTGGTGGCTCATGCCTGTAATCTCAGCTAGAGATGTGAGGATCTCAGTTGAATCCAGCCTGAACAAAAGCAAATCCAAGAGACTCTCATGTTCAATTAATTAACAAAAACCAGAATTAGAATTAAAGGCTGGGATCAAATGGTAGACCTCCAGTTTGATGTATCAAAAGCTAGGCAACAAGTGACAGTGAAAGCCAGAGTTCAAGATCCAATATTAGCACAAACAAAAGTCAATGGCGATTTCTGGGTCCTTTGTCTCAATAGATAAAATGAGTTCATTACTTCTCAATGGTTGAAATTTGAGATGCTTTGCTGATACGTTTTCCCCCAGTCCTGGGTCTTGAACTCTGGGCCTGAGCATTGTCCCTGGATCATTTTGCTTGAGGATAACACTCTACCACTTAAACAGCTACACTATTTCTGGCTTTTTCTGTAATTAATTGGAGATAAGAGTCTCATAAACTTTCCTGCTCAGTCTAGTTTCCAACCATGATCCTCAGTGCTCAGCCCCTGAGTAGTTAGAATTATAGGCGTGAGCCACCTTTACCAGACTTGAAGATTTCTTTATAAACAATTTGTTCTAATTTTTTTCTGGCAGTTTGGTGCTTTTCATTCCTTTTCTTTGGTTTCTAGATGCTCTGTTTGTAAGCAAAACACATTTCCCCAACAGCCAGAAAACACAAAAAGAAGATATAACCCCTTTACAAGACCTGAGTGTCAGTAGCTCTGAGCATGGCACTAGTGAAAAGTGAATGACAATGTACGTAATCAGGTGATAAAAGACGAAGGAGACGGAAGTGAGTCTTTCAATTAAAGGCAAATATATGTCTGTAATCAACAGACTTTGCAAGCCCACATTTTCCCTGTACCTGGTGGCTACTAAGCCCCAAAGCCTTTCCTCAGATAGCAAATGTACAATTATTTCCTCCAAATGTTACATAAGCTTAAGCCAATGCTACTTATAATGGGAATTGTCTGAGTCTTCTACCCGATAGAGATGACCTTAAGGATGTATAATCTAGCACACTTTAGCCTCCACTGTTTCTAAATAACTAAGAAATAGACAAAATAAATTGTGCATATAACCCATGATATGAAGTTGAAATCAAACACTCTATGGTAACCTAGAATGTTCATTTTAGGCTCCTTTTGTTTAAATACTGGCCCCAAATTTGTGATGCCATTTTCTCCATGTTCAAATCACTCATACTTTGTCTGATCACTGAGAGATTTTTCTCATTTATCTCTTTCTTAGGATTCCATGCATATTTCTACTTTTTTGCTTAATAGAAGCATATTAAGTAGATAAATGGATATAACTTGCTATATAGATATTATGATATGCATATTTGAAAAATACCAATAAGTTCATACAATCCCACTAGTAACTGTATTGTAATGGAGATATATACTAATGAGCACAGGAAAATGGTCAGATTACAGAAAGATACATTTTTAAAAAGCATCCGTATGGAATCTCTTAATAATTACCTGAGAGTTAAATATGCCATTGTTTGTTTTGTGCCCATGCTAGGGCCTGAAAATAGGGCCTAGGTGTTGTCTTTGAGCATCTTTTACTTAAAGTTAACACTCAACTACTTGAACCAGAGCTCCAGTTCCAGATATTTGTTATCGTTATTGCTGTTGCTGTTTTTTGGTAGCATATTGGAAGTGAGTTTCATGGACTTTACTGCCCCGGTTGGACATAAACTTTAGTCCTCTGATCTCAGTCTCTTTAGTAGCTAGCTATATACAGTGTGAGCCTCCAGTGTCCAGCCATATTCACTTTTATATAATTTAACTTACTTGATCTCTGGCTTTTTTTTTAAAACCATGATTGTGTTGTGATCCATCACCACAGAAAAGAGATATCTGTGAATTTCCTAGTTTACCTTAGTGTATCAGTTCTTCATATCAAGGGAGTTTTTATAGCTTTATTCTGTTTCAAAGTTAAGTAAAATTAAAGTATTGTTTAAATGGTGATAAATTGTAGGAAATACTCCTCAGGTTAATGAAAATCTACTTCCTAGATATTGGGGCAAGTTGACTAGATGAGCCAGGGAGGAAAAAGATGAAGTAAGATGGTGAATCTGAATTGTGTTAGCAATTCATGGCTAGAGACGAGCACTGTAAAAATAAAATTCATACCATTCCACCAATTTGTATCCCACATAAACTTATTTGCATGGTGAAGCCATTACTTCAAGACAATATTAGAATAGGGAAAGCCACTCATATTATAAGCACATTCAAATTCAAGTCTATTTCTCTTTGGGATGTGATCAGAGTTACAAATATGTACTTTTTATTTTTTCATATATATTTATTGTAATTAATAGAAGGGTTACATTATATTCACCATATAGAAGGTGCATTACTTCACATACATTGATACCCTTTCTCATGTCTTGGTCCCCATTTCCCTCCTCCCACCCTACAAATATGTACTCTTAACCTCCTTTATTTCCAGGATTTACTCATAGACAAAAGTGAAGCTGATGAGTGCCATTAAAGGAAAAGTCTAAGTCATGAGACATGACTTACACACCACAAAATGTTAAATTTGAAACACAAATATGCATGCCAAAGAATGGTGATCGAGTCACTCTACTATATTTATGCATCTTGATTAAGATTACAATTCACAATAGACATAAATAATTGGATATTTTATTACTAGGATTCTTGACAATGGATACAATTTAATGGCTTTCAAGAACAGCTAATGAAGTCAAACACTGGAGTCTCACCCTTGTAATCTTAGCAACTTTGGAGGATGAGATCTGAGGATCATGGTTGGGAACCAACCCAGGTAAAGAAGATGTGAGATGGGCTGGGAGTTTGGCCTAGTGGTTAAAGTGCTTGCCTAGCATGCACGAAGACCCGGGTTCGATTCCTTGGTACCACATACATAGAAAAAAAAAAGCTGGAAGTGGTGCTGAGGCTCAAGTGATAGAGCTCTAGCCTTGAGAAAGTCCAAGGACAGTGCTCAGGCCCTGAGCTCAAGCCCAGGACTGGCAAAAAAAAAGAGAAGATGTGAGACTCAAGGGGAGGTGTGTCTTGTGTTATTATTTCTGTGCTCTAAGAATTTGATTTGATCAAAGTTAGAGAACATATATATATATATATATATATATGCTTTACAAAATTATCTCTATGGAAATCACAATTCTGGGGCATAAGAGGTACAATAGGGAGATTAATTGTTCACTAACATACATTGCCTTAGATACAGCTTTATTACAATGAAATGCTACTTCAAAGCAAAAGTTATGTTGAGATGGTTTTTTTATGACTATTGCCTGTTTTTATTATCCAGTTTTATGTGTAATACAATAACAGGAATCAGATACAGGTGTTAAAAAGCTTGTAAAAAGGGGATTTCTTCAATAAATGACTCACTCACACCAGCCTTATTCTATTATTTATTCAAATGTTCTGCAAAACTACTTATTGTTATATACTGTATAAAAATATTTCATGAAGAGTTAAAAGTATAAAAATCACACTGATATGAGTTATGTATAGAGAATGGGATTTTCTTCACAAAGGACCAAAAATAAAAAGAAAGACTAAAGGATATCCATCAGAGGAAAAGGAATTAACTCCTGTGAAGCATTTTGACCTTTGAGTTTTGCTACAAATTAAACAGGGATGCCATCTGTTTAGAGAAACTTAGCAATAAAAAGGAAAAGGTAGATCTGTTATTCAGACATAGATACAGGGTAATATAAAATTAATGGAATGCCTTTGCTTTTGCTAAAGTAATAACCTTAAATTTTTATAAAGATACCCTATAATGTTTAAGTTGGGGCAGAGATGAAGAGAAATTGTCACTGTATCACCCACAGTACCTTTTATGCTGGAAGCAGTGGTACTGCAGTTCTCATTCCACCTGAGATACATTATGATGATTGCTGTTAGCTATCCAGCTGTGTTCCTAGGAACACTGAGGAATCCTTTTGTTTTCCTAGGTCTAGATATGCTGACTGGACTAGGCATACCTTGTTCCCTCTCCCATGGTTCCTATATAAGCCCTTCTGGTCTAAGCCATTTTCTTAAAATCATTTTATAACATCATGCTCAAGGTCTCTGAGCTAGATTTATTTTCTTCCATTTGACAATTTACCTGATTGAAATAGGTCAAATTGCTTTAAAACAGAAAGACAGTTCAATAAAAATAACACCCCTGGACAGAGTCATTTAAAAATGATTATATATGCAAATAAATTTTTAAAAATTAAAGATACATAATTATGTATTTGTGTTTATGTGTGATCATATATATTTGTGCATATAGATGTAAATATATCTACCAAATATGCATATGTATGTACTAGGAAGCATCATAAAGAAAATAGTAATATCAGAGTGATATTAGCAGCAGCACCACAATTGGGTAATTTTCTTTTTTCAATTTTGGGATTTGATCATTGTCTGTCATTAGCTGAACAGATGCTTTAGCACTGTGCAGCTACATTCCCAATCTTTTTTGGTTTTAGTTATATTTCAGATAGGATCTTACTATTTTTTGCCTGGGCCTGTTCTTATACTTTGGTCTTCCAACCTATACCTCCTACAGAAATTTAATTATGGATGACACCCCATTTCGCTTGCTTGTTGCAATAGAGTTATGCTAATTTTTGTCTGGCCTCAAACCTCCATTTTCTGAATCTGTGCCTCCAGAATAGGTTATGATTGCTGATGTATGCACCATTATATCTTTCTGCATGCAAGCTTTCAAGATTAGGATTTTGTCTTTGAGTATCTGATGTTTTGAGAGGTAGTATTTATCTTAAAGGTATTTTTATCTACTCTAAGCCAAATACTTAGTCTTCATGGCTGAGCAAGACCAAAATTCAAAATAGTTATCAAAAGATTAGTGTTGCTTCTTTTCTGGGTTTTTTAATTCCTCATGTAAGTCATAAATTCTGGTGGAAAAATTACTAATCCATAATTAAGAAAATTGTTTTGCTATTGTGGAAAATAAAAAGGAAGCAAGAATATAGGAAAAACACTTCTATATATAGTAAATCTCTGCTATTTCAACTATGTTGTAGTTTCATCCATTTGTCAGTAATTCCATTGAATGTATAGTAGTATGAGATGTGTTAGAAACCTGAATCATGCAGACCTGAGTGAATCACATTGCTAAGAATTGGCTATATTTTCAGACACAATTTTTTATATTGTATTTTATTGTCAGGACAATATGTAGAGGGGTTACAGTTACATTCGTAAGGTAGTGGGTATGTTCCTTCTCATATTGTTGTCCCCTTTCCCTCCCCCACCCAACCCCTCCCAGTCATCTTGTTTTCCCCTTTCCTTACCTATTTCAAATATACAAATAAGTGCATATCCAGTATACCTGTATACAAATTCAGATACAGTAACCTCATGAGATTATCCATAAGTGGAAGAAAATAAAAGAGAAAAGAAATTATGTCACATAGTACATTAAAACAGTAATCACAAAGACAAATCTCTTATTTCATTAATCTAGAGTTCATTTTGTTTAGACTTATCCTGTAGGACCTTATGTGCACAGCTTTTGAGCTACTGTGATCCTCGACTTGGAGAATCCTAGTTTTGTACTAATTATTATAAATGAGGGAAACCATGGAGCCTGTGCTCCTTTGGGTCTGACTTATTTCACTTAATATGATTTTTTTCCAAGTCTTTCCATTTCCTTATGAATGGGGTGATGTCATCTTTCTGATGGCAGCATGGAATTCCACTGTGTATAAGTTCCACGTCTTCTAGACCCGTTCATCTACTGAAGGGCATCTGGGTTGATTCTATATCTTAGCTACGGTGAATAATGCTGATTTAGTATGCCCTTGTTTCTGGATATTTGGGTAAATGCCAAGGAATGGAATTGCTGGGTCATAGGGGAGCTCTATGTTTAGTCTTTTGAGGAATTGACATACTGCTTTCCAGAGTGGTTGAACGCATTTACCTCCAACCAACAGTGCAGCAGCAATCCCTTCTGGCCATATCCCAGACAGCATCTGTTGTTATTAGATTTCTTGATCATGGCCATTCTAAGTGGAGTGAGGTGGAATCTCAGAGTTGTTTTGATTTGCATTTCTTCTATGACCAGAGATTCAGATACATTTTTAAGTACCAAAGCAACCCTGAATTGCAGCCTTGACATATCTATATTGTACTGAGTAGTGCAAAATAGTTTCATGTGTGTGTGTTAGTACATGGGACAGAACTGGGGGCCTCATGTTCTTGCCATTTTTTTTTGCCCAAAGCTGGCATGCTACTACTTGAACCACACCATACACTTCTAGATTTTGAGTGGTTAATTAATTTCCTGTTCAGTCTGACTTATTAATCGTTGCTTCAAATCCCAGCTTTCTTATTAGCTATATTTACAAGCATGAGCCAGCAGCACCTAGCTAAAATAATTTTTTGAACTTCTCAGAAAACTTTTAGGGAAAATGATTATTGAAGAAAGTCAACTGTTAATTCTTATGATGGAATTTTTCTTTGAAAAGGGAGGGGAAAATGTTTTTTAAGTTGGTGGTCTGGGACAGAAAATAAAAATTCTGAATAAATTTCTTGATGATTCAGACAAAAATGAGTCTACCATATGCTTTATAGGAGAACAAGAAATGTAATGTTTAAAATTGTTTCAGCCAGTGCCTGATTCAGAATTTATGTTAATTGCATTATAAATGACTTTAGTTCTGCTCCTATAGAATAATTAAGCAGCTACAGGGATCTTTTAAATATTCCAGTTATATTTTACTGCTTTTTAGGAGGGAAATTATATATTGTAGTGCTACTTGGGGATGTGAAAAAATCTTGGGCCATATCTCTCATGAATATCTAACTTTCAGCAGGGGTAGATTTCTTTTTCCCATATTATTTCTAGTTAGTTCTTTAGAAATAACTAAAATTTGGCTTACTTAGCTGACTACACAACTCTCTCTGTGTATTTTTAAAGAGGGATTTTAATGTTATGTTTAAATTTGATGGTAAAATGCCTAGAAACTTAAGGAATGATTTCTGTAAAACTGCCACCTTTCCAAATGTATGAGTGCCAATATGAGCTGCAGTTAAGGTTCCATTTGTTGCTATTGCTATTTTAGGCTGGTTTTTTTTTGTTATGTTCAACCCACTTTTCCGTGTGTGTGTGTGTGTGTGTGTGTGTGTGTGTGTGTGTGTGTGTGTGTGTGTGTGTGTGTATGTGTGCGTGAGAGAGAAATGTTGCTACTGGGGCTTCAACTCAAGATTCAGGACCTAGGTTGTCCCTTAGCTTTTTTACTTACTCTATCACGTGAGCCACAGGTCCACTTCTGGCTCTTATTTTTGGTGGTTAATTGGAAATAAAACTCTCACAGAGTTTCCTGCCCCAGCAAGCTATGAATTGTGATTTTCAGATCTCAACCTCCTGAGTAGTGAGGAACATAGGTGTGACACACCGATGCCTAGCTTTTATGCCCCATTGCAAACAGACATTACAGTTTATTACATGCATATATTACATGTCATCTGTTCATAAGTAGATTGTATCTAGGTGGGAAGATAAAGTGAAAGTGATCAGAGTGCAAGTTCTACGGAGTATGGCACGCTTGGCTGAATGGAAAGTATGTGGACTCAGAATCAGCTAGATCTTTTCTTTCCTGGTTCTGTTTCTCATAAAAAGATGCCTACCACACTCAAGAAGTCCAAGAAATTACTATTTTAAGATAAATGGCAAATCACTTCTGTAGAGCTTTGGGATGAGATCAGTTAGTTGAGGCAGCAGAACTCAATATAATTAGTTGTATACCTTAGGATAAGGCAGTTTGACTGGATAGATAGTGCCAGTTGTCTATGCTACTACCAAAAGATAAACAAATGTGCGGTGGGGAACTAGAAAATCTGGTCTTTGCCAGGTTAAGCAGAGTGTGTAAGTGCACTATCCTCTGGGTCGTATGGAGTGGTGTGGGCAAAATCAGACCAAATATCTTTGAAGGAAAGAAGATGTCTCATCTTTGGTAAGTGCCTAAAGAAAATAATTTCTTTGTTTTCATCAGCTTTCCTTTGAGACACACACAGGAAAGTAGGCTTTCAACTAACAGAGTGGTGATTTCCTATATTTAATTAAAAGTTGTTTTATAATACAGAAGCAGAGCCGTCCCCACTTCTTTCTATAGTTACAATTCAGCTAATCAAATGTAGTTAATCAGATTTCCAATTTAGATGTTTTCAGCACTGAATCACTTGTGGAGTTAAATACAAACACATACACACCCTTACACATAAACACAGGCATGCACACATACACACATGCATATGAAGGCAGGACTGAGGTCTACAACTGTGAAGAATTTCAAGGAAGAAAATTCTATATCATCATCTTTTCAAATGATCTTCATGGAAAGGGAAGGGAATGAAAAACATGGGATGAACAATTTTGAAATAGATTATTTGCAACTATGAATATATAACAAGGAAATCTGTTGAATTGTTCTTTGGAGGGGGGAAGTAGAGCAGTAGAGGAGTGAAATAGTTGGAGTATAATGTAAACATGGGAAAATGTAACAATAAATCCCTTTATGTGTAACCAAGGTAAATTAATAATGTCATATATAGAGACATGTATTTACATACATTAACATATAAGTATATATGTATATATAGTTATCATACTTCACAGATGAGTCTAATATTCAGTAATCATTAAGGTAGAATGTGAAAGTACTATATTTTCTTTAAAATTCTTTAAAATATGGGGTACAAGAGGAAACTTGATCAACTATGATTGCCCTCTTGTTTCTCTTAGCAGCAGTGTGAATTTTGCTTCTGGAACATCAGCAAATGGAACTAGTTGCAAAGAATCAAGGAACTGGTTCTGGCTCCTCTGATTCACCAGATCCCCTAGTTCTGTGCATTACCGCTCCACCTGGCCAATTCAACAAATAGGAGCCAAGCTGAACTTTATAGTTCTGATATTTTCAGTCAATGTATTGGAAAATAACTTAGCAGTATTGCTGCATTACCTCAAGACTCCAAGAATGGAGAACAATGAACAAATGTAGAGTAAGAAGAACATTGTAACTTGGCAGCCAATCTCATTCTCAGATTTCTATGGAGAATGTAGGAGAAAGGGAAGAGAAAAGACAGAAAAATGTACAATGTAAACCATGGGGAAGGATAAGATAGAAAACAAAAAGACAAGATCTGGATTTAGCTCATGGGGAAGGACTATGGTCACTTGAAAAGGAGTAAAGGTGCTTCTATCCCTATATTGAGGATGACATAGAATGCTGGCTAGAAAGAAATATTGCCGAGAGAGACAGCAGTGAGGAAACAATCATCTCCATTAAATAACTCCCATGGAATTCCCTGTGCAGAAAAAAAAAGTTAAAACATGCTAGAATACATCAAAACCTACACTAACTAAGAAGCTTTTGGGTTCCCCCAAAGCGGAGATCAAGTTTGAAGTATCATTCACTCACCTTGGGAAGGACAAAGGAACAGAGAGGTCTGGACCCAACAGACCTAGATGTAATACTGTGGATTCCTAGGGCATTAGAGAGAGCCAGCTCAATTTTTTTCAGTGGAACTCCAATCAAACAAGAAGAGCACAGCTGTCATGGTTTCACATAGCCTTGCAGGAGGCTGCTTTGTCCTGCTGGCCCAGTAGTTTTGAGAATCATGTGAGGGAGGGTTGATTGCTCCAAATATTCATATTTGTTTGGGAAATGAAGGGCCACTAGACTTACCCCTAAAGAGTCTGAGAATGGGCCTCATTTGCTCCTTGGTGAAGGAATTCAGGTAGGCCAGGTTGCACCTGGTAGAGCACATTAGTCCACAATATCCGTGCCCTTCCTAGAATCTCCAATCCTGACTTGTTCTTTTATTTTAAAACCTGTATTACAAGACAGTTCATGGAAAATAACTACCTATGGCATGGACTGGGTAAATGGTGGGAGAAAGGTCAAGCTGAACAGTGAGCTATTTTAAGGGAGAGCAAATGAACGGGATGGCAGAATGCAAATTTAATGGAATGAATATTCTCCAGGGCTAGCAATTACAAAATAAAAAATGCTAATCAATTGGGTGAACAATAGTGATTTTCAGAGTTCTAAAATCAAATAGTAGAATTGAGAATTGGATTAGTTGCCTGAGTGATCAAATTCAAGGGAAAAGGAGAGATAATTAGTGATAAAATAGGAAAATTAGAGGAAGATCCAGGTAACATAAAAGGCAAATGAAAGGAGTTCTAGATGTGGAAGAATGGAGAAGGAAACTGAAGCATTAATCATAGAAATAATAGAATGAAAATTCCCTCAGTTGAAGATGTGCCTTTACTGAATGAGCTCACCAAGACTCAACAGGATTAGATTTTACATAAAGCCACATACCTAGATATAATCAGGGGAAGTGTCTGACCTCCAGTGCTAATGAAAAACTAATCTTTCTTTTACCCAGAACAACAAAAAATATTTTCCTCACAATAGAAAGCATATCTGACTATGGTATTAAAAGCAAATCACTGTGATCTAAGGAACTTTATACCACACATGTCCAGGAAAAAGCACAATGGTTTTATACAATCAAGAATTCAAAAACTATGCCACCTATATACTGGAATTTTTTCTGAAGAAAATACTCAAGGAAATATCTTCAGTTCATAACTTCTTTCCCAGTAAAACATGCAATGTAATTTTGTTAAGTTTTTTAATTCACATGTTGATGACTCAAAATGAAATTGAGAATAGAAACAATGAAGAGTTCTTAAAATGTATGTGCTTATAAATTTAATGAAAATTTATAACTATAAGATTTTCATGTATTCAGTATACCCAAAGATAATTATGGAGGGAAAAAACGGAGAAAGAAGAAAGAAAAGGAAGAAGGCATCTCAAATTATTCCACATGCTAGAAGGAAAGACAACAGAGTAAAAAGGGGAAACAGGTTTCCTGATAGAGCTACTATCATTATTGAATTTGGTATTAATCAAGAAATAGAACTTCAAGTGGCATTATGAGTGACAGAAGAACGAATAAACGTTTCAAATTAACAGGGCTTAAAGAGAAGTTCAGCTAAGTAAATAAATAGTAAACACAAAGTAGAAAAAACCAGATCATTAACCAGTCTATGTTTAAAAAAACCTGAATACTCTATCAAAATTTTAAAATCCAGATTAGGATAATAAATACACTATTGTAAGGAAAAAAAACATGTTTTTTTCTAACTTGTAATCATTAGTATACATCTAAGATTCTCCAAGTAGGGGATCACAGTAGCTCAAAAGTTATGTACATATGACCATATAGGATGAGGCTAAGCAAAATGAACTCCAGGATATGGAAACAAGAGGTTTATCTTTGTGATTGTTGTTCTTAATACACTATGTGAAGTTATTTCTTTTCTCTTTTTTTCCCCTTGTGGTTTATTTCATGTGGTTACTCTATCTGACCTCGTATATTATATATTTCATTTATTTGTTTACTTGAAATAAGGAAGGGAATGGGAAAATAAGACAACTGCTTCTATTGCAGTAATGTATCTCTTAACAGTAGCAATGTGGTGTGTAATATGATTAAACAATATTTCAACCCTTTACTCCATGTGGCCTCAATGAGCCAAAGGGAAGAACTTGCTAAAGCCACAAATGGCTTCCCTTTGTGATCAGGTATAAAATACAAAGTCCCTTTACTGCAAGAGATAGGTAGAAAGTTGCTAGTGAGTATCAATGTTCAAGAAGCAATATGCCCATGCCCACTATCTGACAAATGTATCTATAACATTCTATACATCAAGCCGACAATAAAATACAATTTTTAAAAAGAGCAACTAATTCATGAATGCAAACACCAATACTAAAAAAACAAAGAAACTTTGGAACAAAAGCACTGATAAAGGCAAACAGGGTAGTATAAAATGTATACACCTCTATTTTCCAAAGGTGCGTGTTTAACCCTATATCCAATGAGATAATATATTTCAAAGCATACCATAAGGCTTACAATAAGAAAAATATGGAAACATTATACAAAAACTCTAAAGGGACAGTTTAATATACTTTTTTTTGTGTATGATTGTTCTAAGGCTTGAACTCAGGATCTGGGTGGTGTTCATAGCTTTCTTCCTCAAGGCTAGTGATCTAACACTTGACCGACAGCTGCATTTCTGGTTTTGGAGGGGTCACAAGCATTTAGGCAGCTTTTGATTTAAAGCACTGATTTTTTACTTAGACCCATATGGTAACTAAAAGCACGATAAACACTTTACATAGCATACTCCACTTTTTGTATTTGATTTCTTTTTTCTGAGCCATTCACTTTACAGTGTCCTTGGAAGACAAGAAGGAGAATACTTACCCAGGACCATCAATAATCTCTCTCTAAGCCATCAGAAAATCTGGGCTGAGAATACTAGTCAGGCGGTCACACTTCTAACAGGAAATGTTTTGGCACACCATTCCCCTCTGCCCTAGTTCTTTGTCCGCTTAAATAATAAAGCTTATGTTTGTTTTCAGAAATGGCCAAAGATGGCCTTCTTTCTTTGGTAACCATGCTGTATTCAAAATCTCCTCTTTCTGTCCTTCCATTTACCATCTCTCATTTACTTTTTAAACTGTATTTTATTAATGGGGTGATGTATCTGGTGTTCAGGGAGAGGAATCTAATTCTTTGGTTGCAGTGGAGCTACTACACCAGCCAAGGACTTGCTTTCCTTCAAAATAGTTGAAAGACAAATGTTAGACATAGAGTAGTAGTAGGCCGGAGAAAAGCTAGGAAAATAGACCCATCAGATATTTATTATGTTCCTCTTCAGTTAATGAATTGAAAGTCACATAGTTCTTAAGTTAATAATTTATGGAAAGGGAAAACTGTGGAAAATCATCTGAGAAATATATTTTGCTTTAAAACAAGTTAAAGGCACAATCTGCTCTACTTTCCTTTCTAAAAAAAACCTCCCATGTTCTTGTAGTAATGAATCTTTCTAGTTTCTGCTTCCAAGAACAACTAATTTAATTTTTCAAAGGATAGTTGAGATGGCATTTCAGTGAATGAAAATATTTCACATAATGTCTTAGTAAAATTTGGGGAATGGTTATTATATGCAAAAAATATTATCAAAGGTCTCATTTCCTGACAAATCACTTTAGCATATTCATTACTTTATAAAACTTAAAGAATGAAAATCCTCACTCACTGTACTCCTAGTGGAATTAATCCACATCTGGCCAATTATAACAAGCATTAGATTTGGAGATGGCAAATGTGCCTATCAAAGTCATGTATGATAAAATGAACTGCAATCCCTAAAATATCCACAAAAAACAGGTAACTGTACTCAAAACTAAACCTGGACCATGTACCAATGACAAATGTGCATTAGTCTACAATGTTTTTGTGAGCTGGGAATTGAAGTCATGATGAGAGGGTTGTCAGTTGCATGCAGAGCTCTGGTTTTCAGGATTTCAAATTGTTCTTACTTAGTGGTCTTGCAATTCTAGGTTTTGCCAGCTTATTTAGAATCTTATCATAGGTCCCTCATACCACTTATTCTGAGAAGGATAATTCAATTTATTTCTATGAGACAGCACAAGTGGTAAAGTCTGCATGAATTGTGCTGCATACCTTCTATTCCACTTAAGAATTGTGTGTGTGTGTGTGTGTGTGTGTGTGTGCAAACGCTGATAAAACAAACCAACAATAAAGAAATCCTAATAAAACTGTACTGTGATCAGTATATTTCCTGAATATAATATAGGTCTTTTGAGATTTCTGTGTGTGCGTTTTGTCTCAGCTATCTCCTATGAACTGAGAAAGGCCCTCTTTTGTTTGAATGTCACATGTAAGTCAGAATTGTGGCAAGTACCATTTACAGCTATTGATTTCAATGTGACATTCAAGGCTCCAAAATTCAGCTATTATTCTCTTCAATTATCACAAACAAAGGTTAATAATAGTTGAGTTTGGACTGAAGGAGTCAAGGCAAGATTGCTAACTAAAAATTAGCATGTTGCTTCTCTCAAAGGCAGGAGTGAGGAAGGGAGTCTCTCCTCTCTTGTACTTGGATATTATCATCATTTAAAAAAATGTGCCTTTTTGCAAAAACAAATATTTAAAATATGGAATACGAACATGTCAGGTCATAAGAAATCATGACATTTTAAATAATAAAGAGTAGACAGGATTACAAGTGTAAGCCACTCCACCTGGCTGATTTGTAACTTTTTTATTCCAATAGTAAATTGTGAGAACATTTCATGTGCTTTGTAAAGTACAAACTTATTGCAAAAAAGTATTACATTAAAATATTGCTCCAATAATTTCAAATGTTAGTGATTAACACACTCAATGTATAGAGCAATTCTAAGATCACATACCTCTTTAGAGATAAAAATAGTCATATATTAAATATCATAAGAAATCATTAGGTTAAATAATTGATTGATTATAATGTATCATTATTCAAAATAAAAAATTAAGATTATTATTTATCATTTTTTTCTAAAAAGAAAGATCTTTGAAAAACTAACTTGCACTTATTAGCAACTATTTTAAGGAATACCATTATTGGTCAGAGTTCAATATTCTTCTGGTTTACTATGATACCTTAGATATCAAGTGTTCATATATGTCTGAATAGTGTTGAGTTTTGTGACTTTTCTTATTTTATTAAATCCTGTGTCCAAATCACTCTTTCATGAGTTGTAATATTATAAGAATTGTTAGTAGCAGATGAGGACAGTTAAACATTGCCTAATACAGAGAGCAGTGTCTTAGCTTGATGGATATAATTTAAATCTCTTGCTATTATTACCATTATTACAGACTGCCTTGGCAATTTTTTAGGTAGGTTCTATATCATAGGTTCTTTGAGGCCTTCCTTTCTTTTTCATCAGAGGCATGTGAATACTACCACTAATAACTTTATATTTGGGAGGAATCTGGGAAGATAGCAGAGCTTCAGGGTGAGAGTTTCTGAGCTCTCATCAAGATACCAGTTTTACCATTGTAGTGGAAAGTTTATAGCTAAAGAACGACACCACATAAGATGTAGCAGCACAGAGATCTCAGTCAGAGATGAAAAAGTCAGGCAGCCTGCTGAACAAGACAGTTTGGTGCCCACTTGAGTTGCAGCAGCAGTGGCGCCTGCCACTCCCCAGAGCAGCTGCACCAAGACAAAGGCAACAAGACAAAGGCACCAGAGCCTGAGCACTCAGCACCTCACCTACCTGCAGTACAGACCAGGTGACTGAGCAGACATCTTCATCCTGCCGGCTACAGATGCACATGGCCAGCCAAGGGGAAGTGTGAGTACCTTACTAAAGACATTATCACTCGTGCTTGCAGAATGGTATTGGGAAGGTGGACCCTCCCCCACTAGCTGACAGCAGTGTCATTTTGGGTATGGGCAAAGACCCTGGCAGACCAACTAGCAGATAACTGGAGTCTGAGAAGTGGTAATCGCAGTGCCATCTCTCAAAAGGGCAAAAAATCTGACCAGTGTCAGCTTTGCCGGGCAATTGATGCCTAGCTCTGAAGGAAGCAATTCCTACCTTGGTGGGGTGGCTTTCCTCTCAAAGTGAACAAAGCCAGAGGCGGCTCCATCCCAAGGCTAATCACTTCTAAACTGGCAAGAACAACAGTGGCTCCAGGCTGGATCAGAGAGAGCTCTGAAGCTTACTTACCACAAACTACAGATAGAATACAACTTCATTCACAATCAAGCTATTGCAAATAGCCAAATTTCTCCTACAGGACATATAAAGCTCATCACCCTACCAGTAAATTAACCTGGGTGGTCAATCATAAAGATCCCAAGTCAATAAGGCAGAATTTTTTTCTGCCCACTCAAGAAAACTAACTGGACAGATGGGCGGATGATGGCGGTGGTTCAGTGTGAGTCTTTCTGAGCTCTCGCCAAGATACCAGTTCTAGTATCATAGGGGAAAGTTCATACCCAAATATCCATCCTAAGTAAGCTTTAGCACCACAGAGATCTCAGTCAGAGAGGAGAAAGGCAGGAAACAGGCGCAAGAAGACAGTGTGGAGCAACACCAGCTCGGAGCCAAAGTGGAGACAAAGCCTCCTCCCTCCTGAACCTGAGCAGACAGCACTTCTCAGCAGAGCAGACCAGCCGGCTCCAGACAGAGCCACAAAAAACATGAGCGAGCCCAGAGCCGTCACCTGGCCGTGGCGCGGACCTGCCAGCTTCATGGAACCAGAAAACCCAGAAATTAGTGAGTACCTTCATGGAGAAGTTTCCACTTCTGCTCGCAGAATGGCATTGGGAAGGAATCCACCCCCCAAAGGGCCGACAGCAGCTCCATCTTGACTGCTGGCAAAGACCCTGCCAAAAATACTGGAGTCTGAGAAGTGGTGCTGGCAGCGCCATCATTCAAAAGGGAAAGGTTTTCCCAGAGGCATCTTAGCCGGACATCCTCCCCCTGGCACTAGCGGAAGTTCCGCCCCATGGGCAGGGTCACAATTCTGGCAAACAAAGCCACTCATGACTCCATTGTTTTGTTTTTCTGCCCAATCAAGCAAACTGGACCAGAAAAACTGCAAAGCCAAATCGCGAGAGAAAAGGAGTTTTTGAAGAGTCTGGATCCCGAATTTAGTGGAGACACAAGTTTTCTATCCTGTCCCCACCACCCCCACCCTAAAAAAAAAAACCCTTCAGAATACCCTTTTATTTTTTCTTTCTTTGTTTTATTTTCTTTTTTCTCCCTTTTTCTACCCTTTTCATTCTACTTTTATGTGTTTGTGTTCTTATTTATTTTTTTGTCATTTTATCTCCACCTTTTTTTTTTTTTTGTCTTGGGCTTGAGCTCAGGGCCTGAGCACTATCCTTGGACATTCTGAAGGTTAGAGCTCTACCACTTGAGCCTCAGCACCACTTCCAGATTTTTTCTATGTATGTGGTACCGAGGAATTGAACCTGGGTCTTTGTGCATGCTAAGCAAAAACTCTACCACTAGGCCAAACTCCCGCCCCCTCCACCTTTTTTTTTTTTTTTTTTGCCAGTCCTGGGCTTGAGCTCAGGGCCTGAGCACTGTCCTTGGACTTTCTCAAGGCTAGACCTCTACCACTTGAGCCTCAGCACCACTTCTGGCTTTTTTTTCCCTATGTATGTGATACCTAGGAATTGAACCCAGGTCTTCGTGCATGCTAGGGAAGCACTCTACCACTAGGCCAAACTCCCGGCCCTTTTTGTTTTTTTCTAATGTTTTGATTCTTTCCTTTTTTTTCCCCTGCTTTCCTTCTGTCATTGTGGTCGTTCCTAGACACATAGTGACAGCACTGGGCAGTCTGTATACAAATGATATTTATATTGATACAGTCACCTGCTTTTAATCTGTTGGTTCTTAACACCAGTATTTCTTGTCTAAGAACTCATAATTGTGTGGGATCGCCCTCCACCTTTTTTTTATTTTTCTTTTTTTTCTAGTTGGTTTATTTTAATTTTTTAATTTTTATCATTGAACTCTCATATATATACCATCCTCTTTTCTCTATATAGCCTTTTATTTTCATAAGTTTTATCTTATTTTTTCTAAATTTTGTACTCAATTATTTTACCTTTCTATCACCTTAGGTCAGTTAACCTTATGCTATCCCTTTTATTCATTACAATATTAATCTTACAGTCCTACATTAATCTTTTCTTACCTCCCCTTTTGTCTTTCATACTGTTTTTCTATCTCTGGTCCTCTGTTCATTCTTCAACTTTTATAATGCATGGAGCTATAGTTGATGATTGTTAAGCAATACTGTATATCTAGGTGTTCAATTATACTGTAGGTCCAGAGGGACTTAAATACAATAGAGATTGGATTCACAGGTTTATTTGTTTTTGGTCATAAAAGGTGAACAGTGGTGGTATTAGATTTGTTTGTAAGTGCACAAAAAAGAGAGATAGAGTGATACCAATCTAAAATTGTGAACATCTGTTGTCAGGCCAGCTAAAGAGCTCTAGGTTGGTTATATCTTAAAAATTGTAATCTTGTTCAGTATTAATCTTGCTCCTGTTTTCAAATAGACAGCACAAGAAACTTAAGAAAAATTGCAAATCAAGGAATAGCATCTCCCATGCAATATAAATAGGCAATGGAGCAGTCTATGGCAAAACTAGAGGAGAGTCCTCTAAATGCTACACAAATGCAATTGATAAACATGATTAATGAAAAGTTTGAAAACATGCAGAAAGAGATATGTGAGGAAGCCCTATCTAAATGAGATGAAACCATAAATAATACGTGAATGAGAGTAAGCCACAAAGGAGAGCATAATAAAAGATTCACAAAGAAAAATGGATGAATTCATAGAATCCAAAAACAAAAACTTCAACTAATGTCCAATGAGAATAAAGCTACTGAGTTAACCACTCAAATGGATTCAAGGAGTTAAAGAGGAGTTGGAGTAAAGTTTATCAAGCTAAGGGCCCCCATAAACAGGCTGGACTTGCCATCCTCATATCAGATAAAATAGACTTCAAACTAAAATTAGTGAAAAAAGACAAAGAAAGTTATCACATACTAATAAAGGGATCTCTGCTCCAGGAGGACATAACCACCTAAATATCTAAACACCTAATCCCAGAGCAGCGAACTTCATCAATGAAACATTACTTACACTAAAATCACACATAGATCGAAATACCGTGATTGTTGGTGACTTTAACACACCACGCTCAGCTATGGACAGATCAACCAGGCAAATACTCAACAGAGAAACCTCAGAATTGAACAACTGTATAGACTAACTAACAGACATCTGCAGAGTATTCCACCCAGCAACATCACAATATATGGTATTTTTTCAGCAGCACATGGAACATTTTCCAAAATAGACCACATTTTAGGACATAAAACAAACCTGGGCAGATTCAGAAACACTGAATTCTCTCAGACCACAAGGGCATCAAATTGGAACTGAACACACAACTCCACCAATGAAAACCCTGTAACTCATGGAGATTGAACAACACATTGTTGAATCACCAATGGGTCATGGAGGAGAACAGAATGGAAATCCAACAGTTTATGAAATTTAACAAAAAGGAGCACACAAAATGCAAGCTCCTATAGGACACAGCAAAGGCAGTACTCAGAGGAAAATTTATAGCTCTGAGTGCATACAATAACAAATTGGAAACATCGCAATCCAACAATTTAATGTGTCACCTTAAGCTCCTGGAAAAAGAGCAACAAACCAACCCTAATCCCACTAGAAGGAAGCAAATTATTAAAATCAAAGCAGAATTAAATGAATTGGAGTCCAAGAAAACTATAGAAAGAATCTACAAAACAAGGAGTTGGCTTTTTGAAAAAAATAACAAAATTGACAGGCCCTTAGCAAATCTTACCAAAAACAGAAGAGAACACACCCAAATAAAGAAAATCACAGATGAGAATGGTAATATCACATCAGAAATAACCAAGATTCAGAGCATCATGAGGGAATATTTTCAAACCTTTATGCCAACAAATTTAAGGATCTAGAAGAAATAGATGAATCTCTAGCCAATATTAACATACCCATACTTAACCAAGAAGACCTAATCCAACTAAACAGACCTATTTCAAGCACTGAAATAGAAATGGCAATAAGAGACTTCCCACCCAAGAAAAGCCCAGGGTTTCACAGCTGAATTCAATAAAGTCTTCAAAGCAGGACTCACAGCTGAATTCACAGCTGAATTCAATAAGGTCTTCAAAGCAGGACTCACACCAATACTCCTCAAGCTCTTCAACGAAATTGAAAACGAAAGTTCTTTGCCAAACTCATTATTCAAAGCCACTATAACCCTCATCCCAAAACCAGACAGAAACTCATCAAAGAAAGAGAACTATAGACCCATTTCTTTAATGAATATTGATGCAAAATTTCTCAACAAAATACTGGCCCACCGCCTTTAAAAACTCATCAAAAAAATTATGCACTATGATCAAACAGGATTCATCACAGGAATGCAAAGCTGGTTCAACATATGCAAATCAATTAATATAATACAACACATCAACAGGAGCAAGGACAAAAATCACATGATTGTGTCAATAGATGGAGAAAAGGCATTTGACAAGATACAACCCCCCTTTATGCTAAAAGCTCTGGAGAAACTAGGAATCCATAGAACATTTCTCAGTATAATAAAGGCTGTGTATGACAAACCCACAGCTATACTTATACTTAATGGTGAAAAGCTAAAGCCATTCCCTTTAAAATCAGGAAGGAGACAAGGATGTCCACTCTCTCCACTCCTCTTTAACACAGAATTAGAATTCCTGGCCAGAGCAATAAGGCAAGAAGCAAGCATAAAGGGGATCCAAACAGGGAGTGAAATTTTCCCTCTTTCCAGATGACATGATTCTGTATTCTATATGACGTGATCTGATTCAAAACTTTGGCAAGGTAGCAGGGTATAAAATTAACCCTCAAAAATCAACTGCCTTCCTCTGTGCCAATAATAAGATGAAGGAGGCAACAATCAGGAAAGCAACTCCTTTTGTGATAGCCTCAAAGAAAATAAAGTACATAGGAATTAACTTAATTAAGAATGTAAAGGACCTTTTCATGAAAACTTTAAAACCCTAAAAAAGGAAATTAAAGCAAAACTGAGGAAATGGAAAAACCTCCCATGCTCCTGGATTGGAAGAAGAAACATCCTGAAAATGGCAATCTTGCCAAGGGCTATTTACAAATTCAACGCAATATCCATCAATAGCCCAATGTCATTCTTTAAAGAAATAGAAGAGGCAATCCAAAATTTCATATGGAATAATAAATGACCACACATAACAAAAAACAATTTTTACCAGAAAGACAGCGCAGGAGGAATTTCAATACCAAACTTTAGACTCTATTACATAGCTATAGTGACCAAAACAGCTTGCTACTGAAACAAGAACAGGCCTGAAGACCAATGGATTAGAACAGAGGACCCAGATATTAACCCACAGATCTATGGCCACCTAATTTTTGATAAGAGAGCAAAAAAATATAGAATGGAAGAAAGACAGCCTCTTCAACAAGTGGTGCTGGCAGAACGAGTTAAGCAACTGCAGTTGGATCATTCTTTGTCACCCTACACAGGGATTAACTTCAAATGGATCAAAGGCCTCAAAGTAAAAGCAGATACAGTGAAAACTTTACAAGAAGGAATAGGAGATACACTAGATCTCCTTGGCACAGGTCAAAACTTTCTTAATAAGAACTCAGAAACACAACAATTCAGAGAAAGTCGGGATAAGTGGGACTGCATTAAACTGCAGAGCTTCTGTATGGCAAAGGATATAGCTAGTAAATTAACTAGAAAGCCTACAGAGTAGGAGAAGATCTTCACTAAGCGTACAAGGCCTCATATCTAAAATATATCAACAACTCAAAAAACTCAATCACTCCAAAACTAATCTCCAAAGAAACAACCATCCCATTTAAAGATGGGCCAAAAACTTAAAGAGAATCTTCTCTGAAGAAGAAACAAAAATAGCCTATAGAGACATGAAGAAATGCTCAACATCTCTGGTCATAAAAGAAATGCAAATCAAACAACTCTAAGATTCCCCCGAACTCCAGTTAGAATGGCCATGATCAAGAAATCTAATAACAACAGCTGCTGGAGGGGATGTTGCCAGGAGGGATCACTACTACACTGTTGGTGGGAGTGCAAACTTGTTCAACCACTATGGAAAGCAGTATGGCAGTTCCTCAAAAGACTAAACATAGACTCCCCTATGACCCAGTAATTCCACTACTTGGCATTTACTCAATCGTCCAGAAACAAGGACATACTAAATCCACTAGCACAATGATGTTCATTGCAGCACTATTTACCATAGCAAAGATATGGAACCAACCCAGATGTCCCTCAGTTGATGAGTGGATCAACAAGGTGTGGTATTTATACACAATGGAATTCTATGCTGCCATCAGAAAGAATGACATTGCCCCATTTGTAAGGAAATGGAAAGACTTAGAAAATAATCACATTTCTGGGTACCAAGACATGTGAAAGGGTATCAATGTATGTGAATTAATGCACCTTCTATCTGGCAAATATCATGTAACCCTTTTACTAATTACAATAAAAAAATTAAAAAAAATCACATTAAGTTAAGTAAGTCAGACTCAAGGAAACATAGGCTCAATGGTTTCTCTCATTTGTCATAATCAGTAGAAACCTTGGGCTCTCCTAGCACAGATTTACAATAGAGCAAAACCTAGATACATAAGGCCATATAGAATGACGCTAAATGAAAGGACCTCCAGGATATAGAAAGAAAAGCCATATAATGTGTGATTGTTTTCCTTAACATACTATGTTATCTCTCATCTGTTTGCTGTCCCTTGGTTATCTCCTATTGTTACAGTATTTCACCTGGTTATCTGATATATTGTATATATGCATATTTGGTTATTTGAAGTCGGACAGGGAAGGGAGGAAAACAACATGAGGGGTGGGCTGGGGGGAGGGAAATGGGGACCAAGACAGGAGAAATGGTATCAATGTATGTGAAGTAATGCACCTTCTATCTGGTGAATATAATGTAACCCTTCTATTAATTACAATAAAAAATACATTAAAAAAGAAAACTAACTGGAAAAGCAAACTAAGTGAAAAGAAAATGAATCATCACAGGAGATAAAAGACTTCAAAAAGAGATTACATGCTGAATTCAGTGGAGACATAATTTTCCCTAAAAAAAAAGCTAAAGAATATGTTTTCTAATCCTAATTTTTTAAAGCTTACTAATTTTTTCATTCTCATTTTTACTAGTTCCTATTTTTGCCATTTTTCTCCATCTTTTTTTTTCTTTTTTCTTTTTCATTGTGGGTCTGTTCACTCCTGGAAACAGTGACAGTAGACATCCTCATTCACTGTGTACATAGTTGTTACAGATTATATTTTTATTCATTCAGTCCTCTATTTTTAATCTTTCAGTTTTTAATCTTAGTATTTCTTTTTAAGTGCACATAATTATGAGGTTGTTAATCATTGATCTCTTTCTATATTTATTCTCTTTTTTACATTCTTTATTATTATTCTTTTTTCTTTTTATTAAAGAATTTATTAACACTGGTTTTTACATCATATTTCAACTGACACATTTAAAAAATAAGTATCAAGAAAGGAATCTCTATATACAATCACTGGCACTTAGTTTTTCGAATATAATCAAAATTAGGCTAAGGGTTTGTATATCATAGATACATATTAATTTATGAAATAAAATTTTATGTCTATATAAACATAACTACGTAGACATGATAACCTATGATTCTTTTTCCTTTTTAAGTTTAATTTTTTAAATTTTTTATTCATCTATTTTCCCTTTTTTCATTTTAGGTCACAGTTAATCTTCACTCTATTCCTTTCTTTCATTACTATATTACTCTTACATTACTACATTACTCTTCTCTGATTTTCCTTCTTATTTTTCATAATATTTTCTATCCCTGGTCCTTCGTTCCTTCTACTATTTCCATAGTTCCTAGATCCACACTTCATTGTTGTTGACCCAGGCTGTATATGCATTTGTTGAATTATACTGTAGGTCCAGAGTGATTAAAATCTTATAGGGATTGAATTGTATGTGTGTGTGGTTTTTTTTGTTGTTTTTGGTGTTGGTGGTGGATTTGTTTGTAAGTGCCCCAGTAGAGAGAGACAGAGAGAGGGGAATTGCCAGTTTAAGAATGTGATCATCTGTAGTCTGGGCAGCTGTAGAGCACTAAGTTAGTTATTATCTTAAAATTGTAATCTTGTGTGGTATATTAGTCTTCTTCCCATCTTTAAATGAGTAGAACAAGAAACTGAAGAAAAGTTGCAAATCAAGGAATTGCCTCTCCTACTGAAAATAAACAGGTAACAGAGCACTCTAAATGCTCTACAAATGCTATTGGTAAACATGATCAATGAAAAGTTTGAAATCATGAAGAAGGGTATACATGAAAGTGAACATGATGAAGCAAATCAAAAAATAATGGAGGAATTAATGGAATCCACAAACAGAAAGCTGAATGAAGTCCAACAACAGTCCAATGACAGTAAAGGTTCTGAGCTAAAGGATTTCAAAGAAAACACTCATCAAAATAATGGGGATGGAACAACACATTGATGAATCATCAGTGGCTCATTGAGATCAGAACAGAAATACTACAGTTTATCATATTTAACAAAAGGGAACACACAAAATACCAGCTCCTTTGGGACACAGCAAAAGCAGTACTGAGAAAAATTTATAGCTCTGAGTGCCTACATTAACAAGCTGGAAAAAAAATCTCAAACCAACAATTTGATGGTGTACCATAAACTCTTGGAAAAAGAGCAACAAACCAATCCCAATTCCAGTAGAAGGAAAGAAATTATTAAAAGTAAAGCAGAAATAAATGAGAGTCCTAAAACAACTATAAAAAGAATCAACAAACAAAGACTTGATTCTTTGAAAAAATTAACAAAATTGAGAAACCCTTGGCAAATCTTACAAAAAAGAAAAGAGGGATCACCCACCTAAACAAAATTGTGGATGAAATTGGAACTATCATGACAGAAATTACCAAGATCCAGAGCATCACAAGTGTATACTTTTCCAACCTTTACACCAACAAATTTGAGAATCAAGAAGAGATGGATGAATTTCTAGCCAATATTAGCATACACAAAATGAACCACAAAGACCTAAACCCAAGGGATATCTAGAAACTCAATGCAATACCCATCAAAATCCCAAATGCCATTCTTAAAAGAAACAGAGGAAGCAATCCAAAAATTCATATGGATGAATAAAAGACCCTGTACAGCAAAAACAATTCTTAGCAGAAAGAACAGGACTGGAGGAATATCAATGCCAAAACTTAGACTCTATTACATAGTTATAGTAACCAAAACAGCTTGGTACTAGCATAAGAACAGGCCTGTGGACCAACGTAGTATAACTGAAGATTCAGAAATCAACCAACAGACCTATGGCCACCCAGTCTTTGGTAACAGAGCCAAAAAAGTAGGATGAAAGAAAGCCTCTTTAACAAATGGTGCTGGCAGAATTGGTTAAGCACCTGTAGAAAACTAAAGTTGCAACATTCTATGTCATCCTGCACCAGAATTAATTCCAAATGGATCAAAGACTTTGAGGTAAAAAAAGATCCTAAGATTCCACCTCACTCCAGTTAGAATGGCCAGGATCAGGAAAACGAATAATGACAGATGCTGGAGGGGATGTGGCCAGGAGGGATCACTACTACACTGTTGGTGGGAGTGCAAACTCGTTCAACCACTATGGAAAGCAGTGTGGCAGTGCTTCAAAAGCCTAAACATAGAACTCCCCTATGACCCAGCAATTCCACTACTTGGCATTTACCCAACCATCCAGAAACAAGGACATACTAAATCCACTAGCACAACAATGTTCATTGCAGCACTATTCACCATAGCAAAGATATGGAACCAACCTAGATGTCCCTCAGTTGATGAGTGGATCCACAAGTTGTGGTATTTGTACACGATGGAATTCTATGCTGCTGTCAGAAAGAATGACATCACCCCATTTGTTAAAAAATGGAAAGTCTTAGAAAAAATCATATTAAGTGAAGTAAGCCAGACTCAAAGGAACTTAGGCTCGATGGTTTCCCTCATTCGTCATAATCAGTAGAAACCTTGGGCTCTACTAGCAGAGATCTGCAATAGAGCAAAATCTTGATACATAAGGCCATATAGTATGAAGCTAATTGAAAGGACCTCCAGGATATTGAAACAAAAGCCATATAACAAATGATTGTTGTCCTTAATGTACTATGTTGTCTCTCCTCTCCTTTGCTGTCCCTTGGGTATCTCATATTGTTATAGTATCTCACTTTGTTATCTGATATATTGAATTTATTTGTATTTGGTTATTTGAAATTTGATAGGGAAGGGGGGAAAACCAAGATGGGTGGGGGGTGGGGGGGAGGGTAATGGGTACCAAGACATGTGAAAGGGTATCAAAGCATGTGAATTAAGGCACTTTCTATCTGGCAAATATCATGTAACCCTTTTACTAATTACAATAAAAAATATTTAAAATAAAAAAGATACTGAAAACTTATCAAGAAAGAATAGGAGATACACTAGGTTTCCTTGGAACGGGTCAAAATTTTCTAAATAAAGTTCCAGAAACAATAAATTAAAGAAAGTTTGGGGGCTGGGAGTTTGGCCTAGTGGTAGAGTGCCTGCCTAGGATGCACGAAGACCCGGGTTCGATTCCTCGGTACCACATACACAGGAAAAAGCCGGAAGTGGTGCTGAGGCTCAAGTGGTAGAGCTCTAGCCTTGAGAAATCCCAAGGACAGAGCTCAGTCCCTGACCTCAAGCCCAGGACTGGTTAAAAAAAAAAAAGTAAGTTTGGAAAATGAGACTGTACTAAACTGCAGCTTCTGTATGGCAAAGCACATAGCTGGCAATTAAATAGAAATCTCACAGAGTGGAATAAGATTTTCACTAGCCATACATCCGACAAGGATCTCATATCTAAAATATATCTACAGCTAAAAAATTGAAACTCTGAAAAACAAATATTCAAAAAACAACCATTCCATTTAGCATAGTGAAGATATGGAATCAACTCAGATGCCCCTCAGTTGATCATTGGATCAATAAGATGTGGTATTTATACACAATGGAATTCTATGCATCCATTAGAAAGAATGACATCGCATCATTTGTAAGGAAATGGAAAGACTTGGAAAAAATCCTATTAAGTGAAGTAAGCCAGACCCAAAGAACATAGGCTCAATGGTTTCCCTCATCTGTACACAGTAGTCCACATCTAGAACTCTTCTAGCAGAGAATTACAATGGTTCAAACTGTACATACATAAGGCCTCCAGGACATGGAAACAAGAGCTTAATTATGAGTGACTGTTATTCTTAATGTACTGTGTTTTTCTCTTCTCTTGTGTTGCCCTTTGGTTAATTACATATTGTTACAGTATCGCACTTTGTTACCTGATATATTATATAGATGGTTACATTTTTATTTGAAATAGTAGGGAAAAATGAGGGTAGGGGGTGAGGGAAAGGAAATGGGGAGAAAAACATAAGGGATATCAATGTGTGAGAAGTAATGCACCTTCTATCTGGCAAATATAACTGTAACTCTTCTACACATTAAAATAAAAAAATTTAAAGAACAACTCTAAAGAAGAAAAATAATGGCCCACAGACACATGAAGAAATGTCCCACATCTCTGGCCATAAAAATAATGCAAATGAAAACGACTTTGAGATTACATCTCACTCCAGTTAATGGCCATGATCAATAAATACAATAACGACAAATTCTGGGGGGGATGTGGCTAGAAGGAATTGCTAGTGAGAGTGTAAACTTGTTCATTCACTCTGGAAAGCAGTATGGAAATTGCTCAAAATACTAAACATAGAATCCTCTATTGCCCATCAATTTAACTCCTTGGCATTTACCCAAATGTCCAGAAACATGGGCATACTAAATTAGCATTATTCACTGTAGCTAAAAAATGGAATCAACCCAAATGCCCCAAGTAGATTAATGGATCAAGAAGATGTGGTACTTATACACAGTGGAATTCTATGATGCCATCAGAAAGAATGACATCGCTCCATTTTTAAGGAAATGGGAAGAGTTGGAAAAAATCATATTAAGCCAGACCCAAAGGAACATAGGCTCTCTGGTAATAATTAGTACACATCTAGGACTCTCATAGCAGAGAATTGCAATAGCTCAAAACCTATGTGAATAAGGTCATATAGGATAAGACTAAATGAAATGAACTCTAGGATAAAAAAAACAGGTTTATCTTGTGTGATTGTTATTCCTAATGTAATAACTTCTCTTTTTTTCCCCTTATGGTTAATCTCATATTGTCACTATGTCTGACTTTGTTACCTGATATATTGTATATACATTTATTTGTTTATTTGAAATAGGTAGTGAAGGGGGCAAAAATAACGTGATTTGTATGTGGTGGGAGGAAGGGAAATGGGGACAAAAACATAAAAAGTGTATTAATGTGAAGAAGTAATGCGCCTACTACCAGATGAATGTAACCATAACCCCTCTATACATTATGCTGACAATAAAATTAAAAAATATTTTATAGGTTTGTACATGTCTTATTTTCCTAGCTATTCCATATTAGTTTTTATATTTACAACAAAGTAGGAAGGATTTGCTAGTAAGAGACCCCTTTTAAAAATATTTGATCATAAAGAATTCTACTATTTTCCTATTTAATTTTACAATTTAGTTTAAAGTTTTCTACAGATATTTGACAAGTCTTGATTGTTTATAAAAAATACGAAGATGTTAAATTTTATCCTTTTTTCTCTATGCTTTTTCTCTCATAGCCTGTCAATGTAATGATTTGATTTGGAGGTAAAGGAGCTCAAACCAACCTTGCCCAACGGGACATTCCTCCAGTTTCATTCATGCCACAGTCTCCTTTCCATAGCATATTAACTTTAGCATATTAACATTTCTTTTATCATTATTCATCTATCTTTCATCCACCTTTGCGAGAGAGATTGGCTTTTATTTTCTTTTTCAGTTTAATCTTTTAAGATAAAATTATGCTGTCTTATTTTTGAGGGGGTTGTAGAGCTTTAACTCTGGACCTGCTGGGTTTTTTTAAAATTCACTCAGTTTTCTTTTTTTCCTTTTCTCTACAATAACTCAGTCTTTTTGTGAATACCATTGATCTTCTAAAGAATGTCTGGAAAAGCTGCTTTCTTCTATACTAAAAACCAGTCAAACTGAAATTCTGGACAGCCATTCTACAGTTAAAATGGAAATTAGGACATTTTTTTTTGTCTAATTAGGTTTCAAACAGTCTTGGCTTGTATGGCATATTCATGGGTGTTAAGAAGCCATTGTCACAATTCAGGTTTTTCAGAAAATCCCTTCGAAGAGGATGCTTATTTCAACAAACAGAAGCAAAATTAAATACCCATTAGCAAACATAATGTCCTCTTTAATAATTCTTAGTAATGCTGGTTAATATGACTTAGCTATCTACGACTCTTTCCTTTTGTTTCATGCTTTGAATAATTCAATTATAAGCCCGACAAAGCAAAAACAAGGGATTAAATATTGTCAAATTGTAATTCAAAATAAAGACATAAGCTCTTTGGGAACATTTTTTACAAATTTGACAAAAACCTTTCCAAGTATCTAAGATTGTTGAATTCCACAAAATAAAACAGCTAACTACTTAGCCAAGTTATCTGCCTTCCTGATTTATACCCAGTTCCTGCATGTGAAGAAAATAAAAATTCATAAAACAGAATGAAATTCATGCAAAATAGAACTCTTTAGAAGGAGTGCAGGATGTCTCAAGTTTGAGGTCAACCTGGGCAATTTAGCAAGTTCCCATTTTAAAGCGCAAAAAAAAAAAAGGAAAATAAAGATGGGGCCTGGCTTTTGGGAATGTAGCTCAAGGGTGGAGTGCTTGCCTGCAGATCCTGGACCTATCCCCAGTACAATCAGCACCACAAAAATAGAAGTACTTAATTTTAGTAAGGAGATCATATTTGTCAGATGACACAATCTTAGGTGGTGCAGCAAGGACACTATCGATCAATGATGGGGGAATTAACCCTGTACTCCAATGTGGATGTAATCTGTGACAGTTGTCTAAAGTCTCAGCAGAACTCATAAGGAAAATACAATTAAGAAACCCATAATTGGATCAGCAATAAAAGCAAGTAATGTGATCTGGTGTCATTTCCTGGTGGAGCCATGATGTACTGCAAGCCTCTGATGTAGAATATCTAGAGCTAGTCACTCCCTGGATGCAAAACTGGGTCATGTGACTCAACTACCTGCACTTCAGTTCCTTGGCAAAATGGTAATCCCTACCTCAGAGGGATGTTCTGAAGATTAAATAATATAAGACACTTCTTGGCATCTAATAAAATCTCAAAACAATGAAAGAAACTTGTATTTAGTCTTGCGTTTTTAAGAACACTACAAATTCTTATTAAAAACATAATAATGATCCTCTGCAACAGAAACAGAATCATAAAAGCCATGAGTTAATTCAAATCAGAAAAAAATGCCAGGGCATTTGAGTAAATAAACGCTCGGTCATGAGAAAAAGATTTAAAGTTAGTGAGAGAAGTCAGTCCTAGATGGAAACCATGAATTCTTTTTTTTTTTTTTTCTTTTTTGCCAGTCCTGGGCTTGAGCTCAGGGCCTGAGCACTGTCCTTGGACTTTCTCAAGGCTAGAGCTCTACCACTTGAGCCTCAGCACCACTTCCGGCTTTTTTTCTATGTATGTGGTACCGAGGAATCGAACCCGGGTCTTCGTGCATGCTAGGCAAGCACTTTAACCACTAGGCCAAACTCCCAGCCCCAACCATGAATTCTTATAGGCTTGGAAGTTGTAATATAGGAATGAAAGGGTAGGCAGCAACAAGGAATGACACAAAACCATGAGGAAACTGTAACCTCTTTTTAACAAAGTAAACTTTAGTCCCAAATGGAGCATTAAATAGGAAGAATGACATGAATGTAAAATCATAGTAATTAGAAAGGTGGTTCAAGTTTTACAGTGCCAGCTTTGAATGAAAAAGTCAAGCAAGTATGTTAGGCCAATTCAAGCCCAAGGACTGACCAACAGATGAAGAAGAGGCAGAGGAGTAGGAGGAAGGAGGTGGAGTATGGAGGAAAAAGAGGAAGGAGGAGGAAGAGAAAGAAGGAGATGAAGAAGGAAGAGAAGAGGGGGAAGAGGAAGATGAAAAGGAGGAAGAAGAGGAGAAGAAGAGAACCATATATTTAATATAAAATGTTTTTTTAAACTTTTTCCAACCTCAACTTTGGCACTGAAAATAACCATTTTTTAAGTAATGAATTTTTCCTCTTTCTATTTACGTATCACACTGAAATATAGGTGGCTCATAATATTTTATATTTACTTATCCACTTTTAGGACTCAATAACTTTGGTAGGCATCTAGATTGTTTGACAAATACAAAGTAATATAAAAGTTTAGATTGCATGGATCAGAAAAATGAATGAACTTGTAAGTAAATAGGTTGTAACTAGAGAGTTGTTTGTAAAGATAGAAAACTTTGTATAAAAATGGGCACTAGTTAAGGGACAGCCAGAACTGACTCTCTATTACTAGAGGAAAACAAAAACATTATAGCACAATCACTCAGGATTTCCTTGTATATAGACTTTAAGTTAGGTCCTGATATACAACTCTTTATGCTATAGATTCAATCCAGTTCATTAAAAACCCCAGGAAATTGAAAAGAGACTGCTACTGTGCACTTCATGAATTAATAAATAGGGCTGTACCTATGGCTCATGATTTACAAGCACAGGGCTCTGAGTTCAATCCATACTTCTCCCCCCAAAAAGTAACTATAACAGCCAACCAGCCTCAGTGGCTCATACCTGTAATCCTATATGCCAAGGAGGCGGAGACCATAAGGGTTAGAGTTCAAAGTCAGCCTAAGAAGAAAAGCCCATGAACCCCCATTACTAAATAAACACCACAAATCAGGCTGAGGACATGGCTGAAGGGTCACAGCATTCTTCTAAGTAAGTATATCAAGCAAGCTTGGGGCCCTGAGTTCAAGCTCAACACCTTAAAACAAACAGATTAGAATTAATGTACAATGTCAAAAAAACCATGAGAAATACAAGCAGTTCCTCACCATTGAAAATCATTTAGCAATGGGGTTGAATGAAATGCCAACACTCCATAAAGTTCTGGCTCTTAGGACATTACCCAAATTCATGGTACATATTTCCCCATGATATCCTTTAAAGCTGCAAATGTCCTAGTTAACCCATTCACTTTCTCACTTTCAACCTATCATTCCACAGTTTTGCTTGTCTGTTCCTCCCTCTTCATTTCTCCTCTTAGAAAGAAATAGTTAAATATGAGAAGCATGAAATACCTGATAGATAAGCATGAGCATTTAACTGTATCAGAAAGCTGACAGGACAACTGACTTATTCCGGCGGGTTCCCTACAATGAGCTAGATTACACCTTAGAGGCTTTCCTCTGAAAGGCCAATTAGCAGAACTAAAATAGGAAAAATTGTTCCCATGGAAGTTGCACAATGATATTACAGGAACCAATGTTTGCTTAAAAAACAAAACAAACCTAATATAGGAGGAAGATGAGGTTCAGAATTCAAAGAGGGGAGAAGAAAAGAAACCATGCAATAAAGGAATGTTAAAACATAAATTCAGAGACATGAGGGACAAAAGGAAGATCAAAAGCACAAAGGTAAAAATAACAGTGTAGAAGACATTGTGGTGCTGGAGGAACTAGTAAATTTTTTTAGTTTTGATAGCTTTTATTAAAATTGCAGTTATAGTAAAGGGGATATATATAGATATAGAGTGATCTATCTATCTATCTCTCTATATATATATAGTGTGTGTGTGTGTGTGTGTGTGTGTGTGTGTGTATGTGTGTTGTGCATCAGTACTCGTACTTGAACTCAAAACCTGGATGCTATCTCAAGACTGGTGTGCCACCACCTGAGCTATAACTCACTTCCAGCTGTTACAGTGGTTAACTGGAGGTAAATGCCTCATGGACTTTTCTGCCCAAGCTGGTTTTGAACTGTGATCCTCAGATTCTCCAGAGTAGCTAGTATTATAAGTTGTGAGCCACAGGTACCCAGGTATTAATTATGTATTAATACTTTAAGTACAAACAGATAAAAATAACAGTTAAAACAAAATAACCTAGAAATCCACTGGAAGAGGGAGATCACAGAATTCAGGATGATTAAAACGACACACAAATTTATAAAAAGAGAAAATTAAACAGAAAGATGAAAAAGATAACAAATTTACAAATGTACATATGCACACACACATAAATAAGCAAATACTGTGAAAAGAAGAGTTGAATTTTGTATATTCATGTGGCTCACTACTCTATGATAAATATACTTGTCAGTTTACTTAAATTCATCTACTGAGAGTCTCACAAAAATCTACAATCACAAGGGAACTGAGTTTACTGGTTTTTCTGTTGATGCGTCAACTGCAATGTAAAAATGGCATTGAAGAACTTGGCACATTCTTGAGTGTTTACTGTCAAGAGGTTCAACACTTTCGAAGATGATGCATTGAATCAGTAGTAAAACCAAAAATTTAATGAAATAAACACCGTCATTTGCTCTAAATAAAAAGTAGGAGCTCCAGGGTCAGAGACCATAAGAAGAAAATGCAGAGGAGGATAAAGGAGCAAAATGATGGGTCCATGGCAAAAATAAAGAAATGGAGCTTGACAGACAGGACCAATTAAAAGATTTAAAAAGACAGAAGAAAGCCAGTCTCCTGACACCTGACTGATGTCTGCCTTTCCATAGATGCTCAATTAATCATTTGTGAGTTATAGTATTCAGTGGATGCTCCACTTACTAGACCTGTTTTCTCTTCTATAGTCATGGGTACAAAAACAAAGGAAGAATGAAGAAAAAGTTGAATTTGCAAAGCATGGTGTCAAAACACGGCCACTTGGGAATAGACAGTACAGAATGATCTGAAATTAGTATGACCAACTTCCAGAGTCTGGGTGGTGAAAGGCTGTATAGAGAAAAAAATACGTCTGAGCTGTTCTCAAGAATTGATTGTCCAGGTTGCTTTGATTGCTTTTCATTGCCAGCAGAACTCTACAATCCCTGGGACATGTGCTTGGAGTTCCTGGAAGCGAAATGAATGGTGCATACAGTAAAGGGCGCCTATTCCCAAGGGGAAAATAAATGACAAGTATGCCATGCCATGTAAAAGAATGCAGACAAAAAGAGAAGTTGTTTTTTTTTCCTGTATTCTGTGAAACAATAAAGCAAGAAGAGAAAGAGAAGGGAGGCCAAGGCCTGCAAGACAGAAAAGCAGAACACACAAGATCAAGAAAGGAGTTGGGGGGGGCGGGGAGCAGAGGAAAAGCCCTGGAAGGTAACACAAAAAGGACAAAATCAGCAGCAGAAAAGAACTGTCACACACAACCCTCAAAACAATAGATGGGGGGTGCATAAAAGGAACCAGATGACAGAAAAAGAGCAGCATGCAATCTCGTAAGGAAAAGAAACAAAAAAAAATGTCAAATAATAGAGGCAGTAACACCCAGGCGGCTCCTCCTGAGCTGAGTCACAGGCTCACTGAGAAGCACATAATTTATTATGGTCACTTGCTGCCAGGCTGCCATAAAGGGCAACAGCTATAGGAATACACTCCCCACAGCCTGGATGGCTTTAGGATCCACCCTTTGTACAGCAGAAGGCTGGGGACTGCCTTACAGGGCTGGATGGCACTCAGCTTCCCACCATTTGAAGGAAGGGTGAATTCTCTCTCAGGAAGGATCCCAGGGCTTCTTATTGCCCCTCTGCAAGCTTTTCCTAAACAATTACTATTGCCCAGTTTTGTTTCCTAAAGCCTCTGTCATGGGAGGCTCGAAGTCAAAGGTGAATAATAAATAATGTCCTTCCAAGTAGACACGAGCTCAGGAATGGACATCAATAACTGGACAACTGAATTCTCTTTTAATTGTGTCTAGACATTTGTCTTTCATTGTTAGAGGTTTTCTTTAGAAAAGAGTTCCCATGTGGAGCATATTAAAATCATATAAAGGCCAATCAAAAAAATTATCTGTCTGTCTATATCATTTTGCCAGAAAGTGCTCTTTGCAGGCAAGAATGCTTTTATAGGGGAAGTTTTACTTTGTTCATGTTTAAATTTTACTTTTATTCTCTAGTGCTGGGAATCATACCTAGGGCTTCACATTTGCAAGATGAGTACCCTACCAGAAAGCCATGCTCTGAGTCCAAGTAGGAGGGATTTCTTGGCCTCCACCAGACCAGTAGCACTGTCACCATACTGAGATATGCACCACGGATCTGCTTAGATGGTGAGGCCAGGCACAACTTCTGTAACCTTCTTTTCTGAGAAGCTCAGGAAAACATGGTCATGAGTCAAAGAGCCAGGCTTGGGATCTGACATGCCACTCACTTGCCCATACTTAGCCTCCATTCTCCTATCTGTAAAATGGGGCTGTATCTGTAAATCATTCAGACTTGTGGAAGTATCAGGCAACTTAGCCCTTGCTTGGGTCAGAGGCTGGTCAGCTCTCTGAATGTAACAGGTGGAAACTACTTCCTGTGTTCTCAAAGCAGATGGAGGCCATGAAAGGCATGTGTGGACAAAGCTGGTCTTCTACTTGAGAGTGGGCTGAAATCATCTGAGAATGACATTCCCAGGGTACAATTTTCTTGCTACAGGATAATAAGTTTTAACGAAGGAGCCACAGTCTCCCATTTTGATGTCTTGCAGTCTCCAAACTCTCCAAAAGACTGCTTCTTAACAAAAGTGATTATTAAGTCCCAATAAGAAAAAAAAAACTAAGAAGGAGTTATGCTTCTATCTAATGGACAGAGACTTACTAGTAATATGTACTCTTAAGTGTATGTAGTTTGGGACAGACATAGGTAAGATGGATTTGAGAAGCATGCTAGAGAAATCATATATAGGAAACACCAAATAGTTGAGGTAAAAAGGTAAGGGTGAAAAAAATCAAACAATGAAGTACTGACTCTGGTCCTAAAGGAAAAAAATATAATTTGAAATGCACAGTTTCCTGTTTATAACAGATGGCACTTTCTTTGTGAAGTCATAATCATATAACACAGCCCTCTTCTAGGACCCTTGCTGATGGTGTTAAAGAGCTTTATCTGGAAGGATTAATTCATTCATTCACTCACTCATTCATTCAGACATTCCTTCCTTAGCCTGTCCAAAACTTGTTTGAAAAAATCCAAGTGCCAGAATTGCACTGGCCTATAGAGAGATTTAACAGGAAGTAAGTTATGTGGCCTCTGTTTTTGAGCTTGTTTGTTGTTGGTCATGGATCTTCAACTCAGGGCCTGGGCACTGCTTTTGAGCTTATTTTGCTCAAGACTAGTACTCTACCACTTTGAGGCACAGCTACACTTCTGGTTTTTATGTGAGTAATTGATATCAGTCTCAAGAACTTTCTCCCGGTGCTGACATTAAACCATGGTCCTCAGATCTCAGTCTCCTGAGTAGTTAGAATTAGATGCTTAGGTCACCATCTCTTAGCTCTGTTTTGTGTGTTTGTTTGTTTTTTTAACATGGAGAATGTTCTTTTTTCCAATTGGGAAGTAATTGTGATTTCATCAGTAGAAATGCTCAGCATAATGCCAAGAACACAACCAGAGCTGAACAAATGCATACAATTTCTATAAAAGCCTTTTATTTGTAAAAGTTTATTACCTTGGTTTACTTGCATCGTGATAACCATATTTTCATTGCTGTTATCTCAAAAGTACTATCTATTTCATTTAGTCTTCTATATACTATTTCTATAAAAATAATGAGTATATAAGACTTATAAATTTGTGTTTGGATATGTACTAGTACTGGGTATTGAACTCAGAGCCTGGGTACTTTCCTTTGGCTTCTTCACTCAAGAACAGTGCTCACTTGCACTATTACACCATTTCTGGCTTTTTGGAAGTTAATTGGAAATAAGAATCTCATGGATTTTCCTACCTGGGTTAGATTTAACCCACAATCCTCAGATCTCAGCCTCCTAACTAGCTAGGATTACAGGCATGAGTCACTGAAACTAGGCTGGTTTTGTTTTGTTTTGTTAAGATTTTTGGTTTTCCTTCCAATTTCTAGATTATAACAAATAGTAAGCACAAAATTCAATACCTTCCCTGAAACAGATTGTCAAGAAACAATCCCTATTTATTACTATATATAAGGTTCTTAGTGCCATATGAATGACCACAAAGAACAATAATATTTTCTGAACTGTTATTTTTACATGGTGTTGCTTCCTAGACTAAAAATATATTCTTTCTAATGAGTAAAGCATGGTATATCACCAACAACCACTAATAACTACAACTGAAAAACTCATAAGGATCCAGTTTTAGGCAAACATATTAGCAATCACATAAATACTTCTTATAGATAACATACAGTTGTCCACTTGTGTGAACCACCTCCTCTATGCAAATGGCTGAGATTTAAAATCATGTAAAGACTGGAGTAACACAATACAGCACCAATCACCTATTTCTTTTTTGAATCCAGATACTTTTACTTATAAACATTGAAGGTGATGATTTATCTTAAAGCACTTCAAAAATTGCAATGCCTCGAAGAAAATAAGAGAGAAAATAATCCATGCATTTGTCTTGTTTCTTCACCAGACTATTATTTCAATGTGCACTGATGTCCAGATTTATAAATGGATCTTATTAAAGGACAAAACCAATGAGGTCTGATTGGCCCCTGCCACATTTACCTACCAGATCCTAAGATTCAAAGTACAACCCAAGCCTAAACCTGCACATACCCTTGTTGGTCAGAACAGAATCAGACACTTTGTGACTTCACCACAAGCATGACTCCAAGAGGCTAAAGACGAAAGTGATGAGAAGAATCAAATATCAGAAGGTGAAGAGGTTCCATTTGATAACTAACCATTATCCACAAAGTAAATAGAACTCAGCAACACTCTTCCAAAGGAAGCCAGATTGTGTTTCACTACCAGTGGAGCTCTTACTTTCCTATCTCTAACCTCTTAAACTTCTCATATCCCAAGTTATTGAGTTTCTGCTCTCTGAGAAATACAGGAAATAGGAAATAGAGTGAAATTCCAGTTTGGGCTTTAAAAGAGTATTTTTTTGATTGTCCTCTCTATGGACATTTAATAGGGAGCTGATCCAAACTGTGTTTTGGCCATCACTCCCTGGACAATGTACTATGTATGAGACAGAGAGTCTGTTAACCCAGCTGTTGGAAGAAGGCTATATTTCCCAGGAGAAATCCTAGCACATCTGGGCCAATGTAGTCTTCACACTTTATTTTGGATTCTGTTCTTCATATCAGACATCTGCTCACTGGCAAGGGTAAGAGAAATAATCTGTGGTTAATGTCCTAGGGGGAAAACAACGTTGGCATGATAAATCAGAAACAAAGCTTTTCTTTCTCTTGTTGTTGTTTTTATTTTTAACTTAATAAGCATAGAGTTTGTGCACTTCAAGTTCAAGCAGAGAAAACAGATCCAGAAGGAAATAGCAAAGTAGAATGGCTTTGGGTTATCTTACCCGAGGGTAATTATCATTCAAGATCTTAAACATTTTAAGATTTTCTACTTTTAAATCTTTTCATTCTTGCCTGGCTAAGTCATCATGAAAACAGTATAATATATGCCTTCTTGATGACAACATAGATTAAGAGACTGGCTGAAAATTTCAGTGTCTGGAAATTCTCTGCAGAGGACATATAAGAAGAGGGAGAGCTGATGAGGTACCAGAAACACTCCATCTTTATTCAGGTCCTTGTTCCACCTGTGAGCGATCTTCCCTCTCACTATGCTACTTTTTGGGGACGTTCCATCCAGAGAAATCTTTATTAGAATAGTTGCAGTTATCACCTACAATGATGATATTCAAGTCACTGAACTACGAGAAGCCTACAAGAATCAAAGGGACAAACAGTTTTTATAGCCTCTTGAGAGTATTCGGTAAAGAAACTCACATTCATAGACAGGATTTAAATTCTCAGTCACGACAGATTCAAATGAGAGTATGCCTCTGTGTTCCATCTTTGCAACTCTTCCACTTACACGCTTCTTTCTTAAGGAAATTTTGGTTGATTGATGCAATTGGTGAATGAGGGTGCCCTCTGAAGTGATTTCTAGTTGGATGATTTCAGTCAAAAGTGTATAAATTCCAGGCAGAAAGAATATTATAAAAGACTTTGATTCTATTTGTCTTTTAGATTCTATTTGTCTTTTTTGGGGGGTTGGAGTGAGGACAGGAGTGTCTTATTTGGAGATGGAGTCTTGGTGCTACAGTGCTCACAATGGATTTAGATTTCTGATCCTCTGACTTCAGCCTTCTAAGTGGCTGGAATTATAGATGGATGCCATGCCACCATAAACAGATACAATAATGTCTTCTCCTCATCCTCTTTCTTCTTCTTCTTCTTCTTCTTCTTCTTCTTCTTCTTCTTCTTCTTCTTCTTCTTCTTCTTCTTCTTGTTCTTCTTCTTCTTCTTCTTCTTCTTCTTCTTCTTCTTCTTCTTCTTCTTCTTCTTCTTCTTTTTCTTCTTCATCTTCTCTTCTTCCTCCTCCTTGTTCTTATTTTGGGAGTGCTCATTATCAGATCTAGGACTGCATACATGCAAAGCAAGCATTTTTCATTTGAAGTATATTCAACCTTCATTATTCATATAAAGTAAGATATGCAAAAAAGCTCGCAGCATGGCTGGCAAGTAATAATTGGAAATCACTTAAATATTGCAGTCAACTTTTGATCTGTGCGGTTTGTGTGTGTGTGTGTGTGTGTGTGTGTGTGTGTGTGTGTGTGTGTGGTGCACATGTACCAGTATTGAAGTTTGAACTGGCTTGGCTTTTTTTTTTATGCTGAAGGCTCATGCCTTATCACTTGAGTCAGACCTTAACTCCCCACTTTTTGCTGGTTAATTTGAGATAAAAGTCTCCTGGACTCATCTCTCTGGCCTCTCTGGCCTGGACTGGTTAATCTGTGCTGTTTTCTGTGGTTTCAGTTACCCAAGCTAGCCACAATCTCAAAGAAGAAAGCGAATCATAGGCTTTAAATAATTGTTATATATGGTTATAATTGTATGATTTTATTAGTAGATATTGTTGTTGATCTCTTCCTGTGCCTAGTTTATCAATGAAATTTTATCATTAGTTTGTGTATCTCCAGGCCATGGTACTAGCCGTGGGTTTTCGGCATCCCTGGGGGATCTTATGGAGACTACCATAAACCAGAGGAGTTATACAGACTAGAAAATTTGGAAATGTTTTTTAAAATAACAACCCAAGATGAATTATTAATTTCTTTAGAGTAGATTAGAAATGACGTTTTAGCCTGCTCTCTCTAATGTTTACATTCATAGAATATTAAAGTTAGAAGATTTAGAAATCAACTCATTCGAATCCTATATTTAGACACAGACAGAAGCTTCCAAAGAGGAAATGATTGTTCAAGGTGATATGTATAGTTAATAGAGAGAAGGGGGAAAAAGAGCTATTGGCAGGGACAAAAACATGAGAAGGGTTATCAATGTTCGAGAAGTAATGCACCCACTAAATGAATGTAATTGTAACCTCTATCTATTACCCTGACAATAAAATACAGTAAAAAAGAGCAATTTCCATTAAATATAACATTGCAAAGTATTTATTTAAATTTTATTGTGTGAGAGCAATGACTCAATATTTGAGTACTAAATGTTATGGACATGATCTTGGATATAAAAACATAACTATATAGACATAAAAATCTATGATGAGCTATCTACTCTATATACATAATGTTTTATTACATAGATTAATATGTATCCATGACATACAAACAAACCCTCATCTTAATCTTAATTTTGTTCTAAAGCCTAGTGCCAGTGATTGTATATACAGATTCCCTTCTTGAATACTTTTTGTTAAAAAATCACATTTGAATTATGATGTAAAAATCAATGTTGACAATTTTTTAATAAAAAATGTTATTGTGTGTGCTAGTACTGGTTTTGAACTCAGGGCCCACTCTCTCATTTTGGCTTATTGCTCAAGTCTAGTGCTATAACGCTTGAGTCACAGCTCCATTTCCTTTGTAAGGGTTTATAAGCATGTTCATTTTACATGAAAGACACAAGTCAAATTATCAGGGTCACCTTGAGATTTTCCTTTTCTCCAAGTCTTATAAGTAAATATAGTGTCTGCAGTTAGATATTGAGTTTTTTTCCTGTTCAAACTGGAAGATTTTTGTTCACTTATTTTATATATAATTAATTATATAGAAATTATGCTTGTTATAGACAGGCAGAATCTCCTAGGTGCACAAACTATCATGGATGAACTTATTAAATATTTGTGAGAAAAACCCGAGATAGAAAAGCACAAATGTTAAAATATGAAAATGCAGTGTACCAGAAAAATGTCTGTTAAATAAATATTTTTTTCTTTCTTTATTTGTTGAGTGAGGTTAGTACTAGGTTTTGACAGAAGAGCATTTGGGTTGCTGCAGTTCCTTGCTAAATGCTGGTGCTCTACCTCTTGAGCCAGTCCTTTTGCCAGCATTTTGCTGAGTATTTTGAAAATGAACTCTAGAGGACTTTTCTGCCTGAGCTGGCCCCAGACTGTAATACTTCAGATCTCAGCTTCCTGAGAAAGTATAATTCTTAGTGGGAGCCAAAGGCATCTGGGTTTAAACAGGTCAACATTCTAGCCACGAAGCCCATGCCATGTCTTACTCATGCAAATATCGAGCTCTGACAATTCAAACATCTCTCTGGTTGGCACACAGGGGGAAAAAAAGGTGCAAATCCATTTGGAATTTCTCTTCTTCTCCCCAGCACTGGGTGTAGATTTCCATCAGATCTGTGTGCACATGTTCCAGACTTTGGAACTTAGGTGAAGCCAATCTGGGCTGACTGATCTAGGTTGCCCCCTCCGCAACTAGCTTTAGTTTTAATTATATAATTTATTAGAGAATATAGTTCAAGGAAGGAAAGTTTAATTTGTTTGGAAGGAGAAATTGGCTCTTGTTTTAGAGATTATAACTATTAAGTGAAATGGAAATATTCTTGTTTCCTTCTGCCAAGATATATTATTTTTAGGAATGTGCTTTCCAGGAGTTTTAGAATTCTTAATGGTATCTCTGACTGCAATTTTTCTTTTTCTTTTCTTTCTTTCTTTCTTTTTTTATATATAGCATTTGGCACTCTCTTTCAGCCACAGGCTGGGGAAAAATTTATGTGGCTAAATAACTCTCTGGAGAGGATGAACCTTTAGACATTTCACAGCTGAATGGGTTCAAATGAATAAACAATAAATAATTAACATTTTCAAGGTATTTATATTTTATCAAGGGCTAAATATTAGAATGTATGTGTCCTTAATAAATGAGACTATAGACATACATTCTCTTGAGCTATTTCTTTTTGTTTGTTTTCAGTGGTAGTGTTGTTCTTTAATGAATATAACTTAATAGTATCTGGGTTCTGAGTGTCAAAATAAGATGGAAGGGTGTGGAAGGGTGTTTTAACTCAGGTCAATTGCAGGTGTTCTCATTGCTCCTCTTTGAATGCGTCTCTTAAATTATGTGACACCTCTGAAGATACTGTTCTTTCATCCTGTGATGCAGGATGAGGGCCCACTGAGTTTTGAAGTCCATTTACCACCTCTGATGACCTCTGGGCAAGTAGATGTGAGTTGTGAGTAGAAGTTGTGAGGAAAAGCACAGAAGCAAGTGGCTTTACTTTAAAAATATTTGACTAGTGTCTTCTCTCCTGCTGCTACCCACGAGTGATTTCTTCTCGAGTCACAAATCTATTCTGAATGCTAATTAAATATTTACCAAGTCCTTTAAAAACCTCTTTGAATGCAAATTTTGAAAATAGCAATTCATGTTCATTTAAATAAGCAGATTATTTTTCTCCTCCCAAATTAAAGGCCTCTGAGTTTGAGTCGTATCAATTCGATGGCTTGAGAGAAAGGGAAAAAAAATGTTGTGTACTTACTATAAACAAGGCTCTGAACCAGAAGTGGACATGAAAGTAGTTTTCATAGTACTGGGAAACCCGTAAGAAACTACAATACCCCAATTTATTCCATTTACACTGTTATCCCTTGGGCTTTATAGTGAAACTAGATGCAAAACACTCAGCTTTTTGACATTAAGCTTTTCCATTGCTCCTTAACATACAACACTATCCCTAGGTATATTAAAGTTGAACGATTTTCTATTTATTACCATATCTTCTCACAGTTTAAAATTGTTTTAATATTTCTGTATTTGTTTTCATCAAGCAGTTGCCCCAATGAATTTCCATGCAACAGAGCAATTGTCATCCCTTTCAACATTCTCACCCACCACACCCCACCTCACTCCTTCCCTTACTTGTCTTAAGTTTTAGGTTATAGGAATTTTTGTCATTTACCAAAGGAATTGATGTAGACAATGCGTCTTGATCTGTGCCATCCTTTCAACATATTCACCCCCTTAAACTCATCGCTTCCCTTATTTTCCTGTGGTATATACAATGCATTCTTGCTTGAATCCTATTCATTTCCCCCATTCATTCTTCTAAGAGGAGAGGGATAGAAGAATCTTCTCATTTTTTATTCATTACATTTTTGAAAATATTTTAGCATGAAAGTTTCATTTATTGTATCCAAAAATAAAAATAGCATCAAAGTCTTTTGGCAACTCCCTATACACAGTTAGGGAATAATGATCATATGCTAAAAAATGTAAAGTGCAATTTGTGCTGTGCCCCATTTACTACAAAATCACTAGGAACAATGCATTTTGTACAGTATATTGCCCCAGGGAAACTGGATCAACATCAGGAATGAATAAAGAACATTGCATCTGAAATCAGCTAATTCTGCTTCAGTGCCTTTAAAAACTATTTGTTATGATATTGCTTCCTGTCAAGCACATAATGTGATATTTTCCTCAATGAAACTAAACAGTGACTATAATTCCAGCTTTCCTCATTTTCCACTTTTTAAGCACTAAATATTTAAACAATACAGACCTCGAAGCTTTAAGGCAGTCCTGTGATTTTTTTTTTTTGGTAGGTTGTGGTGCTTGAACTCTGGGTCTGGATGTTGTCCCTGAGCTCTTTAGCTCAAGGCTACTGCCCTACCCCTTGAGCCACAGTGCCACTTCTGGTTTTCTAGTGGTTACTTGGAGATAATCGTTTCACAGTCTTTAGTGCTAGACTGGCTTTGAACCTCGATCCTCAGATCTCAGCCTCCTGAGTAGCTAAGATTACAGGTGTGAGCCACTGCGTCTAGCTAAGGTTTGGATCTAAATCATCAGTTACAGGGTCTGTTATGTCATGCTGATGCACACACATACATCCTCTCCAGTTCCTTACCTGTCCACAAGCCAAGCCCATTCCTCTTTCTCCCATGCCATGTGGACACGACAAATTTAACTCCAGGGCATCTGCTCCAGAAGCCTTTAAAATATGGGAAGAGAAAAGAATGAGAAGGAAAAGCTTTATTCACAGGCCAGTATTCCCACTACTGGTAGAAAGTCACATTTGTCAAGTTCAACTACTCACATCATTTCACTGCCTTCTGCAGTACATTCTAATTCCCGCAAATTAAAAAGTGTACAACCAACATCACAATAAGAAAACATTTACTGGATGAGTGAAACTCTCTCCATATGCTTGATATTTAGTATCATCAACTCTTGGCATCTTTGTATGTATCTCAATAGCAATCTCAGACATAGATCTCAAACACAGGAGATGAGGTGACAAGTTTGGTTATTGAGTCAGTAGAGTTTTTCTCAGTCAGACATCCTCTTTATCCATTTGTAAATAACTTCTATTTTTGTAGAAATTTCTGGCTAATTTGATACAAAGACAACGGGGCACGCAAAAAAAAGACAATAGGCCAGCTAAATTAATGGCTAAAATATAAAATGTTTTTGTTAACATAAAAACCAATTTTATCATATTTAAAAGCAAACCACAATTGGACATATGAATTATTGACAGTTTTGTCTGGTTTTATTAAGTCAATAGAAAGACTTCTTATATGCATCATTAATTGCTCCATATGAAAATAAATTCTGTCAGAATGGATAAAGTAGTTGGGAATACTCATAGTCTTAAAATGCTTGGGAATTCTTCTGTTAAAAAACTGATATTAAACAAAAGTACATTAAAATTTTAATATAATAAACTGAGGATTGTTGGATAAACAACTGAAGATTTATAGTCTTTTTAAATAAGACCAACTAGAAGCTTGACTAATTTTTTATTAATATATCATGCCTATTAAGTCATGCCTATTTAAGTTTACTATTTATTTGGGCACTGGTGGCTCACATCTGTAATCTTAGCTACTTAGGAGACTGATATCCAGAGAATCATGGAAGAAAAGTCCATCTCCAAAATGAGAAACAATAAGTCAGGCTAGAGATGTGGCTCTAATAGTAGAGTACCAGCTAAGCATGTACAAAACTCGAGTTCAGAGTCTGGTAGGTACACACACACACACTGCTAATTTCTAAGTATCCCAGGTCTCTTCTTTATTGAATTGTCTAATGTTTTAGCCTCTTTTTACTTGCTTTATGAATTTTAAGAACTCATTTGTGATTTTTCTGTGTACTTTCTCTCTCATCTTCACTCATTAGTGAATGGCATTTTTTTCTATTTGCAAAACCTACTCCATCAATCAGTATGTTTTCTAAAATGGACACATTATGTTTTCTTGCTTTTGTGTTTGCTACCCAAATGAAATTTTGTATTGCTTCATGTTACTGAAAGTGACTGCAAATTATACTTTCTTCCTATTGGTTTGGTAGAGAACATAAATAAAAGCCAGTCTGCTGAACTATGAGTTTGCTACCTCCCAACAAGAAGGTTTTGGACAAGTCAATTAACTTTACTTGTCTGCAGCTGCTCAAATAAAAACTTCAGATAATATATCCTATGTCAAAATTCATGCCATTTGGGAATTATTCACATAAGATCTATATTGTAACTATACACAATACTCCATTTTTCCAGTTACTTCACATATTTTCTTTAGACTTCTTTATTACAATGTAGCAAATAATATCAAATTGATGTCATGTTGGGTGAAGTAAATTTTAGGTGACACTCATATACCTACTTACATTATGAATATTCTGTTGTAAATTTTCAATGAACTGCCACAGTAGATAATAAAGGATTATATTAATGGAGTATTACTATTAGGATATATTTCAAGCCTTCTGGTATGTTTGAACTTATTTTATCCTCAGAGTAACTCTGAAAGGAGTGTCTATCATTGTTTCCATTTTATATTTGATAATCCAAAGCATAAAAAGTTCAAGTGATTAACTCAGCCTTCAACAGATTACAATAGCATCCAGGAATATGATCCCAAACATTTTGACTCTAAAGCCTATGTTCTCTTATCACGTATTAGGCACCATTCATTCCATAACTGGAGTTGCTACCTTCTGTCAGGGGGACAAAAAAAGAGTAGCTTGATGTTCTTAATGGCTTTGAAACTTGAAGTAAGTTAGTACTTGTCCAATAGACATCTAGTATGGGTTTGTGCTTATCTAATACAAAGTCTCATCAGGACTAATTATTAAAATGTGCAATATGTTATACATACCTCCGAACAACTACTAACCAGACAGACCTGGGATATCCTCTGAATCATACAGTTAGACTTTCGAAAGACTGCAGGTGAAAGACACAGCCAAGTAGTGGGGGCGTCCCTGTATCTCTCCTTGAATCTTCTTGTCACAGGATGCATACCACCTTACAAAAGCAGTTAATTCTATTTCCAAGCAACTATAGCCATTCAAAAGGCTTAATTGCTGAATGGGCATGAAATGTTAAATTATCTGAAACTGGGTATTTATTCTGACTCATGTTAGTCACAAGCCTTTTAGTTTACCTAGCCCAGAATTAACTCAGCCTCATCTAAATGACTGTAAAATAATCTCGTGAAAGAAGTGTCAAGAAACATTTGGTTTCTAATTTCTCACATTTTGTAATTACTATCCAGCTATCCACAAGAAGTAGGTGTGGATGTGTGTCATTTCTACAGCCAGAGTTCATAGCTTTGAATTCTACTTTTTTTTTTACCATATACATACTGTGTGGACATGAGTGAACTATAACTGCTTTCCCTTCATTACTTGATCTCAAAGAAGTGGAAAAGAATGGTACTAAACCATAAGGGTTGGAAGGGCTAAACATGTAAGTGACTTTCAACAATGCCTAGAATGAAGTTAGTACTATATAAATCTATGTATATCCAGGTATTTGTGTCTATGTCTCTGTGTTTATCTATCTATCCATGTTCCATCTGTTTATATTCATCTAACACAAACCTTTGACCTACACCTTATCTGCCTTGATCTGAAATGAATTAATCTATCTCCATTACAACATTAAAAAGTATGGCAATAGCTGGGTGAGGTGGCTCACATCTGTAATCCTAGCTACTCAGAAGGCTGAGATCTAAGCATGGAGGTTCAAAGGCAGCCCTGGCACTAAAGTTCCTGACACTCTTATTTCCAGTCAACTACCAGAAAACCAGAAAAGAGGTGCTGTGGATTAAGGGGTAAGGTGGTAGCCTTGAGCTGAAGAGCTCAGGGACAGCGCCCAGGCCCAGAGTTCATGTCCCACAACTGACCAAAAAGAAATTGTGGCAATAAGTGTAGGGGCTGGGAATATATTTAAGATTCATTGGCCTTAAGGTGAACTAGTCACTGAAGATAAGGAATGTGGGACACAGAGGTTTAATCTCCCCTGACAATGAACTTGGGAAGAAAGAATATTCTCAGGCAAAGGAATGGCAAGAACTTTAGGCTCTGAATATGTTTCAAAAATGAAGAAGGATTGGGGATACAGCTCACCTAACACACACAATGCCCTAAGTTGAATCCCCAGCATAGTAAGAATAGACAAAGGCATTTAAAGTATGTGAATTCTAAGGCTTGAGTAAAAAATATAGTTCAGTGTGATTTTTACCTTCAGGAAATGAAACAAATCTTTCTCAAGAATATGAGTGTGATAAAGAAAATAGCATGGTTGATGGGTGTAGGTGGCTCAGTCCTATAATCCTAGCAATTGAAGAGGTTGAGATCTGAGCAAACTGGTCCAAAGCCCAGCAGGGCTAAATCCATGAGACTATTTAACAGAAAAAGTCAGAATTGGATGTGTGGGCCAAAGTGATAGAGTGACTAAAATTGCTAAGGAAGAGCATGAAGCCCTAAATGTAAGTGCAAACACACACACACACACACACACACACACACACACACACACACACACACACGGAGAGAAAGAGAATGAGAAAGAGTAAAAATAAAGAGACCATAAAACAAAATAAGATAGCATGTGCATATTGCAGCATTCATAAACATGTATTGGAAGTAAATGTAAATGTATTTGTTTTCTTTTGCCAATTCTGGGGTTTGAACTCAGGGTCTGGGCACTGTCCTTGGACATGTTTTGCTCAAGGTCAGCACTCTGCCACTTGAGCCATAACACCATTCCAGACTGTTCTTAGTATGGGGTACTGAGGAATGGAATCCAGGGCTTTGTGCATGCTAGCCAAGCACTCTTAGCACTAGGCTACACTCCGGCCCAAGAAGTAAATATTTATTTTAAAAATTCTACCTAAGTTCATTAAAAACATTACTCATGTAATTTTATACATCTACTGAAAATAGTAAGCAACATGGTAAACTCTGACTAAACAAACAGGTAGACAGATAGATACCTTCCCTTGCATAAATTTTATTTCTTACAGATTTTTTCATTTTATTATTGATCATTTATAGTTACATTTATACTTCTGTAACATACATGTCATACCTGGGTTCATATATAGAAGTAAAAAGCTGATGGTAAATTTCTTCAGCTCTCTATTGTTCAGTTCAAAACTGATTCTACTGTACAGAAAGGGACTTTATAACATAAAATATACACTCTGTATCAAGTCACTTGTTAAATCTCAATTAATTGGCACACAGTTGGGCAGGTGTTGTGTCTGAATTCATCCATCTTATGATCATCACAAAACTCTCAAGAAATATATATGCTAGGTAGTAGAGCAACTTTAGCTGGAACACATTTTTATTTGTCTTAGATGTAGTCTCTTACATTGTAAGAAAATCTTCTAATATGTGCTTGGAAGTTGTGTTCATAAAAGCAGAACAAGATAAAGACTCTATAAAAATGTTATTGGGTACTTTCCACATGAGATGTGATAGAACTGTGCTGCTAATATTGCCTTCAGGGAGGCTAGGAAAACCTGGAGCTATTTCCTTCATGTGATACTTCAGATTTAAGATTATAGGAAAAGAGTTTTTGGTTTTTAATTGATATTATCGACAAGCTAGATCTTTCTGATAAGTACATTTCTCTCTGTAGAAAGTTATCTCATCTTCAACTCCTTCCTTCCTTCCTCCCTTCCTTCCTTCCTCCCTTTCTTCCTTCCTTCCTCCCTTCCTTCCCTTTTACCTTTTTCATCCCTCCATCTTCATGATTCTTCCCTACCTCCTTTTATTTCTTCTTTCCTATTTATTTTCCTATAGAGTACTGAGGTGAGAGCAAATAAAACTGCAATTAAAGGAAGATAGGCATGCTAGAAGTAAGTTTTCATTACATAGTGTGTTTATAATTTAATGCTTTTGGTTTTGGTAAGTAAATTTACCAATTTAAAATTTAATGTTCATTACTGAAGGAAGTAGTTTTTAATGCATTTTACTCTTGTAGAAAGGCAGAGAAGCACGCCATGTGATAAAGCCATTCATCATAGTCAGCTTAAAATTGGTGAAGCTCATGCCAAGCACGGGCTCTGTGGAAGATTTCATGGTCAATTAGGTAAATACATGTATAAAATGGACCCAGCACAGGAGATCACCAAGCCAATTACAGATCACGTATAATTTCACCCCCACCCCCAAGTCCCAGAAGTAATTTTTCCTCCCACAGTTAACAAATGCCCAAATAAAATGGACAATCAACAATTTCTGAACATGATAGGGTGTTATAATTTTGTGAAATGTGAAGCCAATTGTTTCAAAGGTCTTGTTAGGGTCAGTTCTCCTGTGTTGGAAAAGTTGTTTAAGAAATCGCCCCTAAGGGTATCTAACCTAAGTTTCATGACAGAATGATGGACGTGTCTACACTATTCTAAGGATGCATTTTCCTTTTTGAAATACAAATTTGAGGCGCATGGTTAGTTGTTTTGCATTTGTGCAAGATGTAATTTATACTATGGAAAACCTGCTGGCTAGTGTTCTATTCAGAAGCATTCTGTCCTACCATTTTATGCATGTGTGTATTCAAACTAGAACAGTATTAAATGAACCTTTTATATTTTAAATATTCAAGAGTTTTATATTCAAAATTTCTTCGCTCACTGTCAAACTATTTTGCCTAAAGGCAAGGTAAGATCAAGTTAGACTCTCAAAGGTAGAATTAAATTTTATCATGGCATCCATCATAATATATAGTTTGCTTAATATGCAAATAGAGACTATATGGATTCAAAGAATAAAGGATTTGTAGGTACTGTGAAATCCCAGGGACCACTTTTATAGAATAAATTCCTTTTAAATTTACATTTCCATCATTTTAATGAAAACACAGGGTAAACAAATTATAATAGCAATGTTTTAACTTACATTTTCAATTCAATTTTACTCCTACTATATTATTTTTTCATGGCAGCTCTTTATTTCAAACTAATAAAAATAGGAGAAATAGAATAAATAAATATGATATTAAAGTAAATATACCTCAGCCATTCTGGAGAGCTCCATCCAATCATTTTTGTCATAACTGCACATGAGACTGGCAATCACAATCTACAAAAAGAAAACAGGAAGAATGTCAATTCAAAGGGTTATGCTATTCTATCCAAGATGTGTATGCATGCATTTATACCAGCAAACTTTCCTATAGGAATTAGTTTCAATCTTTTGAACAAATGACATCATCAGAATCACACACAGGATGGCATTTGAGATTTCAGACAAATGACAGAGATCTTTCCATTTTATCTGTGACTACTTGAGCAAGATATTTAACTCTTCTCCTCTTCTCCTTTCCAAAGTGGATTTAATAACACTGAATTTACCATTTTACTAGGTGACATAGTGGGGAAGGGCTGTCTAAATTTTATAATGTGCATGGAATGTAATGTGCATGGAATGTAATATGACTACTGGTCCAGGAGAGAAGTTTCCACCTGAGAGAGAGGGGGAAAATAATTATCTCCTCTGCCATAACTTAGGACACTATAACTGGTAATGCCCAACATATTCATACTTCATGTAGTTTTAGATGATATTCAGTGTTGCCTATTTAACTGCAGGGTACATGTAACAATAGTTACTCACAGCTTCTTTCCAAAGCAAGAATGCCTTAGGATAGAAATTTGACTCTTATCATCTTAGGGTGTGGCCCCAGAAAGGGCATGGAGCTTCTCAATTAATAAAATGTGGGTATACTACTCAGACACACAAGAATAGAAATGTATAAAAAGGTAATCATTTGACCATCTGGTCAATTCTATTTCAAATGTGTTCACTTTATGCACCTGTTTCACAATTCCTGGCCTCTTTTGCCTCATTTTCTGATAAGGAAGATGCCAACACATGTGTGAATATGGATGATGGAAAAAGCAGCTGTCAAGACCACAGTGCTCTGAAGGGAGAGACCAGGACTGACACAGTCTCTGCTTTGTAATCATCAGCTTTGCTCCCCTAAAGTAAGATGGCAGTGATTTATTATTATTACTACTATTACTATTATTATTATGACCATTTAAAGACTAGGAAGCTGAAACAAGAGTTTATACTCAGCCTAAAGTCACAGAATCTGGTGGCAGGGTGCACTAAAAGCCACTGTGTCCCCACATTCAGCTGTGTCAGGGGATCTGTGGTAAAGGGGAGAGGAATTGTGTCCAGCATGGAGAGAAGGAGGGGAAGCTGGACAGAGGTGTGAAAATCAGGGAGAGAAACGATCTTTAGTTATGTGCTGATCTGATTTTCCTCACAAAGCATTAGGCACAGAGGAAGGACTAACACTGAGTGCCTCAAAGGTTTAAGAGCAAAGAATTGTTCTATGCTTGAACTTATAAGTTTAAATAAATAGAAATAAATTTGTAGGGTTAAAGAAGAGAAAAATATAGAGAATTTCACCAAGCTCTTTGCAAGTTATAGAAGGTGGTGTGCTAAATGACTAATCATTGATGAAGCAGGAATCAGTCTTGGTGATGTAAAAGGATCAGATGTCAAAATACACAGAAGTGTCAACTGGAGATGCCAGCTGTGGAAGAAATCAGGCGATCTGCTCTGTGGATCTGGGTGATAAGAAAACATCCCAGAGCATCAGATGAAGGTAGAAGGGAGGCTGGAGAAATAGTGGATTTGGATAGATCCCTAAGAAAGAGAAGCAAGAAGATAAAAGAGGATGTGGATGCTCAGGATTCAAGTTCGGTATCTGGGGAAGCCTAGAATTTGAAAATGCGGGGAGAAGAGGTGGAATGGTAGAATGGTTGTTCCACAGCCTTGTCCTGGAAAGCATCAAAGAAAATGGGTAGTCATATTCTTCCCGACTCTGTTAGCAAATAGAAAAGGCTCACTTATGCTCTTCCCATTCTTTCCAAGTGATCTAAGAGACCAAGGTTGCACTGCTTCACCCTCCCGAGCTAGAAAGGGGCACAAGGGACTGGGGAGGAGGCAGAACAAGGGATGGCTTCTGGAACTAGGGCTCACACTTTCTCCTGGAGCTTTGCTTTCTTGGAAAGAAGGAGTAGAGGAGGAAGAGGAAGAGGAAAAGAAAAGGCAGCAGGAATTGTGTATCTCACTTGAAGGAAAACAACTGAGGTAAAGCCTGGCATCTGGTGGTAAGTTTTTATTGTCTTTCGTGGACTCAAAGTAGAGGTAAGGTAAAAACAAATCAGATAGCCCCCCACTTCCCTCCAAGACCAAAATCAATAGCTTGTAATTCCAAGGGTGTTGGGGTGGGCTAAGCCCTGAGACTTGTTGATAAGAACTCCAAGGAACAGAGGATACAAAGATATAGACTCAAGAAATAACTTTTTATTTATTACTCTTCCTCCTAAGGTGAAGCTGGCAAGCAAGACACTTCTGTTTTAAGGAGTTTTATTGCTTAACACAAAACAAGATGCAAACCTCAAACCAAATAGAACCCCCCCCCCACACACAAACAAAACAACACTCCACATGTAATAAAATGATCACCCAAGTGGCCTTCACATATATGTGTGAGTTGACTGCTTTGTCCTTCAAACACAGTGCTGGGTCTTTCCTCCAGTGCCTCTCAGGGTCCTAGGAGGGAAAGGAAGGAATTTCTCCCTTGTGGATGGGACACCTAGGCAAAAGGGCTGACCAGAGAAATCCACTGTCAGGAAAAAAGGTTTCCTACCACTGACAGCAAAATATGATAGATGTTCTCAACTAGGGAGTATCATGGTTTCACTTTGCTAAACGACAATGTTAATTTTGATAACGCTTTTATTTGCTTCAAATTTATATTGATTGTGCCAGGATCAGTTAAAATCAGCATCTGCCCTATAGGTCCCTGAGAATCATGAGGAACTACAATTGAGCTCGATGTAGAAGACAAATATCACCCAGAATATTGTCTTGGGTGTCTTGCTGTGGAGGCAGCAGCTGGATTTGAGTTGAAGCAGAGGTTCCCTGGGAGGGGGAGATGGGTCGATGCACACAGACCCAGAAGCAGCCCAGAACTGTCCTGTTCTAGTCTCCCCATTTTCTGAAAACAAAAATCTATTCTCTTGCCCCGTGGATGGGGAATAACCCCATCACCCAGCTGATCAAAATGGCTGGTATTCTATGCCTATCAAATCTCAACATTATTTTTTTACACAGTGTGTGTCTGCTGTCTTTTTTTTTCTTTTCATGTGGGCTCCAACTCAGGGCTAGAGCACTGTCCTTGAGCTTTTGTGCTTTGTACTTGAAGGTAGTGCCCTATCACTTGAGCCACAGATCCCCTTCCGGCTTTTTTGGTAGTTCACTGAAGATAAGTCTCACAGACTTTCCTGACTGGGCTAGCTTTAAATAATATTCCTCAGACCTCAGCCTCCTGAGTAGATAGCCACCAGTACCACCAAGTAAAAGTGGGTTTTCTTATTGGTCCCTAAGTTAGAATGAAGTATGTTGGGAACTGCTAGTGGCCTCTGACTCCTTGTTTAACCTCCTCCCAATCTTGCCCAAAGCTAGATGCACAGAGGCAGTGGGGCCAAAACAGAAGTGAAGACAAAGGACCATGGGAAAGTAGAAATCGTGGAGATGCATAACTCTGTTCTACCTGTGAATTTCAATTTACACTCTGATTTCTACCACTTAGTCTTAACAATTACACCATGCCAAATAAAACTTGTTACCTCTGACAAGCTTCCCAACCAAATTAGCATAAGCATTTTAAATAGCATGGTATTTCAAACTAAGGAATGGCTTAAGAACTTCTATAATCACATGCTAATTCTGAGAAATCACAATGACCAAAATATTGTTTTATCTTTTATTAAACTATAGTGGCATTTGCCTGAGGGTCAAAAGAAATTAACACAAGAAGAAGTACCCGGAGAATAATTTAATCTTTCTCTGATGATTAGAAAGTCTTTTAGCATTTTGCTCTACTCAGTTTTTAATCAAGTAGTAGAAGACAAGTCGTTTTTTTCTAAGAAAGAAGAATATTGATGGATATTTTATAGTGTGGAATATTACACAGTGATCCTAGAAATGATCACCCACTAAACCATACTCTTAACATCATCTTTCTCTTTATCAATATTTCCTTCAATTTATTTTATGTGGCACCTATTTTGAAAGTTGTTCAATGAGGTAATAAGTAGAACATTACATGGCATATAGTACTTGAACTTCATCTCCTCCTGCCCTCCATCCTGTGATACTATCTGGTGGGAGATACTAACTGAGATATGGAAGCACTGAGTTTGAGACATTTACTTAAACTCTATCCATTCACTATTCAACCAGTATTACTAAACAATCTTAATATGAGGTAGTATAGTTATTCTAATTCAGAAGTGATAAATAAAATTAGATAGCAGGGATTTTGAGGATCATGTAAAAATTTTAAAAAGAAAATAATAGGCCAGCTTGTAAGTCAACCTTATTGGATGAAAGCAACAATAGAGGAAAGAACAAGAAAAATGGCTGGGTATATACACAGAGCAGATTGTCTAAGAGATAGGCAATATAAGATAGGGGTTGTTTCATTGGAAACTGAGATGAGAAGGTTATCACACATTGAGTGATGGAATGTGGAATTGAATGAAAGTTGGTACCCCATGGTAAACTTCATAGGCAAAGGAAAAGCAATAGGGGTGTGCATGGCATATTCTGGGAAAGAAAAGGATAATGTGCTAGAAGCTTCATGGCAGGACAAGAACAGCATGAGAGGATACAAGAGAAGCATGTAATAGCCAAGCGTCTCAGAGCTTTGAGTCCTGTAGGAGTTTGGATTTTATTGTAGTTGTAATGGAAGTACATTGCAAAGCTGAAAAGACAGTGATAAAATGATCTGACTGTGCTGAGGGTATAACTCAAGTGGTAGGGTGCTTGCCTAGCAAGCTTGACTCCCTGGGTTCACCTCCCAGGACTGCAACAAAAGAGCAAAGATAAAATTTAGAGTTTTCGAATATGCCTTTGATAGGAAATAAAACAAGAGAGCTAAGAGTAAAAGTAAGGAGTCCATCTATAAAAATAGAAGGCTAATTTTTTCAAAGTGCTACAATTAGTAGGCCAAAAGTAAGAGACATCATTAAGTGATGGTACTTTGGAAAAACAAAATAAATTAGTGAAAGATAAAGTACAAGATGATTTACAAATTAGAACTTATAGTATACAGCTGAACCAAATTTACAGATTTTATATAGCTGACATCTGTTTCATTAGTTTCTTTTTGGTGGACCAGTTATTTGAACTTGATATGTTTCATGATAGACTCTTACCTTAAGTTGTGCTTTACAGACACAGCTTTGACAGCATTGTCAGTTGTGGGGCTTGAATCAGGGCCTGGGTACTGTCCCTGAGCTCACTCAGCTCAAGGCCTTATCCCTGGAGCCACAGCACTACTCTTTTTTTTATTGTTAAGGTAATGTATAGAGGAGTTACAGTTACATTCACCAGGTAATAGGTGCATTACTTCTTGCACATTGATACCCCTTCTCATCTTTTTGTCCCCATTTCCTTCCTCCACTCCCTCCCAATCATTTTGTTTTCTCCCTTTCCTTTCCTATTTCAAATAAACAAATAAATCTATATACAATATACCACGTAATAAAAAGTCAGATACACTTTTTAAGTTACAGAAACAAAGCAGTGATTACTTTTTAATTTGATTCCTTCATTTCCTTATTTGATACAGGCAATTATTTTATGAAAGACTTTCTTAATGAAGGAATTTCTGGATATGAATTACCATAAAATTCACATATTAAAAATTAAGGAGAAGAGTGACATAAAACTCCCAGTTGGTGATGAGCAGGCTGTCTTGTTCCCATTGATTCAAAGTCTATACTTTGAAGCACACATTGTCAAGACAGCTTTTGTACTCTGTAATGGTGCTAAGAACTACCCTGGAAATCTGATAAACAACTCAACTTCATGACAGCCTAAATTAATTCTTTTTAGTAGGAAAATCTGAGCTGTGACAAAGGTGAACCACTGTTAAATTACAAGCAGCAGAGGTAGGTGTTGTCCAACAGTTTAACAAAATCATTCCCATACTGCCACTGGGATTATACTGAGCATGAAAATATTGTGAAAGGACATGTGACTTTTCAAAGACACCTAAACTAAGAAAACATGTTTATTAATATGAAGCATGCAACATTTACATTTTAAAGGTCCTTCCTGTCTTAGTTCTGATTCAGTGATCTGAGTTAGATGCTGTTTTTCTGAAAGATCTTCATGCACATGGAACACTTGGAGAGAAATCTGTCAAGTGCAAAGTTTAGTTTCTCATTGTTTATTTAATGGTAAGTAAGAGGAACGGTCTCTCAGTGGGCTGGCTTTGAGCACAATCATCGGTTCTCAGCCTCTTCAGTAGCTAGTTCATAGGTGTGAGGTACTGACTCCTGGCTATTGGTTCTGTTTTCATTTTGCTTTCTACAAATCCTTCACACATCAAAAATTTCAGAAGGATTTATAATACCAACCGCACACAAAATGTTCATAGCCTGTTTATCTCAACTGTGTCTGCTTCATGCAAATACAGCAGACACAACAAATCTTGAGTACCTACGTCCAACTTTCCTAAAACCCAACTTAGAAAATGTATCTGAATTTACTACATTTGTTTATTTATCCACACTATCTATGTTTATGCTCTATTCTCTTGGCCCAGAATAGAAAGCTAGTAGGCCATTTATTTTTCTCACCTCTCTCTCTTTACATTTCTCTCTTACTCTCCACCATCTAATTACTATCCTTCCATAACTCATCACCCATTGTCAATTACTTCTCCAATCACTGGTTCGTGAACTTCCCTCACCAAGTTACATAGAATGCTAAATCAGAATTCCAAAGGTTCTGGGTGTCTGTGCATCAGAGTCTGTTAAGGGGCTCCAGCAGTTCTCACTGTTCAGGAGAGCAGTTCTGGTCTACTTGCCGTTTATCTCCTGGTTTTTCCTCACACTGCCTCAATGAGCTATCCTGGGTTATAACTGAAGGGCTCTTTTTAGTTGTCTCATCTTTGACTACAGCCTCTGCCTTCTGCCATGATCTTCTACAGGACACAATTCTGAGTCCAATCCAATTTCAGGATTAAATATAATCCTCAGTAGGCTGTACAAATAGAACATAATGCCCCATTGGCTCTGACCATAATAAATTACTTTGCTTCCTGAATGTAACATGGATTCTGCATCCTTTTCACCATATGTCTATCCCTTTGATGTGAGTGCATAAGGAATGCTTTCTGTACTATAGGAACATATGGCATAAGAAAGGAGACACATGTAAATGGATACAACAAATAATTATCCCTAATAACCAGGATATATTGAGAGTAGGAAGGATGGCATAATTATGTACCTATGTACATCAGGAAAGGCATTGTACAAAATAAGACATGATTCTGGAATCATCCATAGAAAGGGACTGGAAAATGATTAAGAACATGGCAAGGATACTGTCAGCAAGGTAAAGCCAGCAAGAAGCTGTGTTTATGCAAACTCAGGGCACTCAGTTTGGCAGAATTGAGGAGAAATGAATGGACACACTCCACAGAAAATCATAGAGAAAGCAAGTAGAGACACTAGGTTTGGGGTTTAAGGAAGGTAGGTAACACCCTAAAGCAATGGTTTCTAACCAGCTGACCACTTGCATATGAGTTTCAGATCATTCTTACTAGTAAACTTCTGTACAGCATCTGGACATGGACTATTATGAGACTTTTGTATTACTCATTCCTTCAACTGACCATTTTGGGCACACCACTTCTGAGATCCTTCAGTATCCTTTGCTTTTTTCTGCTATAACATTTATTCAATTAATTGGTTGCTTGTATGTTTCATAAAAATATTATTTAACTTTTGGGCAACAGGGGAGTATATCTACAGATCTCTAACATTTAGTATCACATCCTGAACGCAGTTGAGGCTCATTAAACACTTGCCAAAATAAATATTAGAGACTGGAGAGAAGGAACACCAAGTGATGCATATTTTATTAGAATTCCAATATTAAAATATAAACCATCTCCATATTCGAATGAATAAAGAACAGGAAGGTGATATGGGTAAGTGGGTCACGAACCTCATGTAATTTACAAAGTATGACTTCTATTAAAGAATAAGTTTCTTATATGTGACTCTACATTTGTGCTCAAATACATGTTTTGATATCCATAATCTCATTTATTTCCCACAATAACCATGAATTTACAGTTCCTTCTACTGAGACAAAGATAATTTAAGTTATTTTCCTAGGTTAAGTTAATCAATAGCAGAGTCAGGGATTAAGCTCAGATCTTTTGATTCTAAATTCTTCCTTGCTACAGGACTGCACCATATTGATTACCTATCCCTTCAATTTACATTAGAGATTCTAGTTGACTTTACATCCCCAAGCCCCTTGAGGTAGATTGAAAAAGAGTGTTTCTTCCCCATGCCCAATCCTTCTGTGGCTACTGCCAACAACAAGTGAAGTTTATTTACCCAACTCTCGGCCTGGGCTGAATTTGTGACTTGTGTTAATCGATAGAATGTGGCAGAAGTGATGTTATACCAGGGCCAAATCAAGCCGGAAGAGACCTGGGAACTCAACTGCTTACTCGGTTGAAATCCTGTCTAGCCATGAAAATAAGACTGGTTATAACAGCTGGAGTGGAAGAGCATGTGACACAGAGCCACTCTCCAGGTTATGTCATCCTGTATCTCACTCACCTGGAACTTGACTACAGGGAGAATGAAAACAGAAGAGACCAGAAGGAGCACATGGTTTAACCTAGATATGATAATTCTTGATGTGCATAACTGTGAACTTAATTAATAGCTGTTTCAGTCCTATATTGGGAGTATTTCTTATGTAGTAAAAGTCGACTTATGTCACTTTTAGTAAATACAGTAGTGAGACTAACATATGCTATACTTGTGAGAGCTCTGCCGTGTGACATTTCATATATATTAATTATCTCTGGTCTTTGGAATAGTACGTTGTAGAAATACCAGCTCTAAAAAAACCCCTCATTTTAAGAGTCTAAATAACTTCACTCTTTAAGAATGACTTAAAAAAAAGAAGAATAAATACAGAGTCTGACTTTTCTGGCTGTAATGTGTTTGCTCTGAATCATTTTCTGTGCTCCTTAGTCACAGACTTTAGAAAACTTAAGGGTTTACTTTGACAGATGGTGAATGTTATCTGATTGTGTGTCAGCTGCTATTCTGTTCATTCACGTATGCTACGGAGGTTTAATTCACACATATATAATTTTATATTAAATTTACATAATCAAGTATATTGTCATAGCTGTTTTGATCAATTCTATATACAGTCTTATAAACTTTGCTGCTCAGACTGCCTTCAAACCACAATTTTCGGATCTCAGCATCTTGAGTAGCTATGATTATAGTCATGAGCCACGGTCACCTAGCTTAATTCATAGACATTCTAACTGAGGATTTCAATTTCACTGTGAAACCCCTCAGTTGACTTACCATCTCAACATGCTTAGCCTTTACACTCTTCCTTAGATACACACACCTGGTGCTTTTTTTTTACCTTTTTAGGCTTCAGCTCAAGCATAATATTCTCACTACTCATTATTCTTCAAGATTGCAACTAACCCACACTTGGTTATAATATGTTTTTCATTGCACTTCCAATTGTAACATTCTCTTATTCAGTGAATTCACTGCCTTTCTCTTTGCATATGGAATGGTAGTTCAACTAGAATAAGAAACATTGCTCTGAATCTCAAACTCTACAGGTACATAGTATATCAATATATTCAAAATTAGTAAATATAAATGTACCAGCAGGTATCTTTTAACAACAGTTATCTAGAAAACAGGAGTCATTTGGACATAGTCATTTTTCATAGAGATTGGTAATTACTGGGTAGTGTGTACTTTACATTAAGTACTCTTTGATAAAGTACAATTATTTTTTTAACTGAAAGAATGTCATTCAGATTTGCCTTTTTCTACAACTTACTTTAGAGTGCAAGGGATGACATTTTGATGGTGAATACTTTGGTTTTAAACGTCCACAGATAAGACTTAAAATATGTCATTGTAAAGGGCAGAAAGCATCATCTTCCTTTGCCCTTTGATCTTTCTATAGACATTGTAAGCATATTAGACTAGCAAATGAATGCGGCTTTTAAAAATAAGTTCATGGACAGAACCAAATTTTATGGATGTGTATTTTATTAAAATATTTTCAAGAATTATTTTTAGATTTAGTTAAAATGCTAGGAAATTCACTAATATCCAGTATACTTTAAACTTTACTTTGATTTGGCAGAACTGAGATTGCAACTATTTTCCTGCTTGCCCAAAACATATTCTAAAGAAAATGTGAATCTGAGACAGGTGCCTCCCTGAACTGGAGGTTCCATGGGCAGCCTAATACAAATAGATGTCATGTCAAGGACATAGGACTGAGCTAGCTCCAGCTGCCATATTGGAAAGAAAAGATGGTGAATGGAGTGGAAATTAGTAATTCTACTCAGCAGTCAAAAGACAAGTACTCTAAACCACAAAGAAGACAACATCTTTTTCACTGGAGAAATAAAGGTTTCATTGAACATCTCTTTCTCCCATGTACCTGTACAATTCCTCATCCATTCCTACCCACTTTTGAGGTGATCCCCATCTACAGTGGCTCCTGTTCTGAGCCAGGTATAGAGGATCTGACCGAAAAAAAAATACATGAAATGAAAGAATATCGAAGTTCTGGTGTTTTCTGAAAACATCTGCACCTTTTTCTACTCCTCTCCTTCTCTCTTTTTCATATGCCAACTATATCAGGATGTTTCTCAGAACCTTCTCTAAAAAATGTTAATTCCTGGTTTAGATCCATATACTTTTACCTCTCAGTTTACAATTCTGCCAACAATGATCCCTTTGGTAATCCACAATATAAATAAAATGTTTACTGTATTTCTCTTTTTAGAATAAAGATTCATGGTATTAAAAAATAAAACATTCATTTTAGGATTAAATGTTGATAAATTGTTTCCTTCTCTCAATATGCTGTTGATACTAAGGAAGAAAATAAAGTAGTTCCCCTACTGGGTGAACATCTTTGGATTTCATATTCATTATAAATTTCAGTTCAAAATGTTTCTCCTCAGAAGTCAGGCAAAGTAGTTTACAATAGGAATTATGACAGGACCTTTTATTCAAAGTGATTGGAACCTTTCTGGTATAGACTTTATGAAGTATAATGAATGTGATGACATTTGTTCCCTTATTTGCATACCATAAAAACAAAGCAGAGTGCACAAAAACTACCTGTTAAATTCACATCACCTGTTAAATGAGCACATTCAGAAGACAATGTACTATCATTAAAATGAAGAAATAAATGCTAATCTGTACATAACCATAAACTTCTTTATTTCTAATACATCATTATGCAATAACTTCAACATGCACACAAACAGTAAAGAACTTACTAAGGAATCCTAGGGGAAAAAGATGCCCATATTTCACTGGTCTGATTTTTTTTATTTCATAAATTTGTTCTAATTTGAACATAACTTATCCAAGTGATATACTCCATCCATTTATAAGTTACTGAATTCACAGAAACCTATGGCAGATCATTGCAGAATGTAAGAATGGATGTTTTTCATGATAATATGTTGAAAACACATAAACAAGATAGTGTTTTTATCTTGGAAACATGCTTCTTATTGTTCATATTTTCCAGCCTGAATACCTAGGTGTTGATATCAATATTACTTATAAGCAGTAACAATGAGGTATTTGTTTTATAATCCTTTCTCTCCCTTCTCCCACACATAATTACATAATCTTTGCGACTTTCAAAACAAGTTATATAAAAGTAGCCTTTCAAAAGGAAGTAATTGTATGTCTGGGTTTGTAATCTAAATTAAAAGCAATCTATGAGGTATTTCAACTTCAACCTTTGAATAAAAATGTAGTTATAAGCACATATTTACCTTAGGGGTTAGTGTGAAAAGGTGCACACAATCAAGTTAGGAAAAATACAATATGGAAATTTGGATATCACTAAATAGCTCCTGCTTTGATAACACCGTTTGCATCAATTAAATAGAGTTAGGCAAACAACAAACTCTATGGAAACAAGAGGCTTCTATTAGTTGTTTTAATATAGTGTATAAAGTTATTTCTTTCTTGTATTCACCACCTCCCTTTGGTTTATCCCCTTCTGTGACTGTACTTGATTTTGGTACCCCGTGTCTTGTATATATGGTTTTTTTTTAATTGGGGAAGGGAAGGGGAACAACAAAATAGTGAGACAAAGGACAAAGAGTGAACCAGTACAACAGTGATACTCATAAGACAACATGTTGGAAATAAGCTTTACAACTTGGGGGTGTGTGTTGGGGGGAAGGAAAATGGGAGAAAAATGAGGGAACAGGTAACAATATCTGATAAGAAATGCACTCATTACCTTACTATGTAACTATAACTCCTCTGTACATCAATTTGACAATAAAATTAAATTAAAACAATAGAATGATTTGATTTAAGAGAAATATTCTGGGTCAGAAACATTTGAATTATTTACAACCAATTGGTCCATCATTTAATGAAAGAATAGAGAAGTATTCTTCTCTCCATGTAGCTCTAAGGAAACGTTCTGGTAGAATACCATAAAGGCTTGTGAAGAGGATTTTTGTCTCAGATGCAGCTTATGCCCCCACATCCGATACAGTTTTCTAATGCATTTTCACATGCATGATCATCAATGCCCATTCAAGGAAAAAGTTTACCATATGTTACATTTTTCAACTAGCAAGAACAAAGGGCAAATGGGGCCTGGCCTTGTACATGAAACAAAAATATATAAAAGCAAAACAAAGGCGCCTTACATTTTTGCTCAATAAAAGAGTGAATGCCACATGCAATGGCTGAGTGGAAGCTTCTGTAGGCACCATGCTGTTCTTTCTTGAGACAAGTGTTCAGCAAGGCACAGATAGAAAGAAAAGAAGATACAAATACAGTAGACCTCATGTGTCCCTCAATCTATCTTCTCCCCAGTTGAGAATTGTGCACTACAGTATAGCAGCCAATGTTTCCTTTATATGCTTTATAAGGGATGGAGATCTTTGCTGTTTATTGAAGAAACATTCACAATATAGTAGGTATTTAATGTCAAGAGATTTCTTTTTTCTTTTTGTTTCCCCCTGAAGAGACACTTAGTTATTCCTCTTCAACCAGGGCCATGTCCTCTTCTCTTTCCTTTAAACATATTCCAAATTCTCAAAGTATAATTTCTCATGAGAAATAATGAAACCAGAGAGATTTTTCTGCAATTTCTAAACTGGTATGTAGCATACCCCACATGAGGAGAAAATAATTGATGCATAAATACAAAAATTACAAGCTCTTATGCATACATATATGCCATATATGCGTCCCTCTCAAGCAACTCCCACAGTAACTCTGCCCTCAGCCATCACAGTGGCTAGATTGCTCATCCAAAAGAAACAAAACCTAAAATTAAAGAGTCACATATTCATAATCAAGATTTTCTACGTTACATGGAAGAATTATAGTATATAAATTTAACCTTACATTTTTGTCCTGTAGAGACAAACGTTTTCTTTTTTTTTTTTTTTTTTGGAGTTTTGTAAATCATGAAAGCTCATTTCTGCATCAGTTAGTTACCTGTCTTGATTGAATATCCTAAGCAATTTATATTAAATGATCCATTTTATCAAAATATCTCTGGCAGAGAGCCACCTGCTCATCCCTATCATCCTAGCTATTCATGAGGCTGAGATCTGAGGATCCTGGTTTGAAGAGGAGTTTCCTCTTACCTCTAATTAACCACTCAAAAACCGGACTCTTTTCTCTAATTAACTCCACTCAAGTGGTGGAGTGCTAGCCTTCAGCACAAAGAGGCTCAGGGACAGTGCCCAGGTCCTGAGTTCAATCAAGCCCCACAACTGACCAAAAATAAATAAATTAATTAATTAATTAATTTAAAAAACACAGTTGGGATGGGGATAGTAACTCAGTGCTAGCAGTTGCATAGCATGCTCAAAGCCCCTAATTCCATCTCCAGCACTGCAAAAGAAAAACACTTTGTAAAATACTTTGTAAAAATAAGTTGTAATTGTGAAGCTTCTTAATTAGATGTTATCCTTAGTTTATGCTCAGGGTCCTAATGAAAATATTCCATCAAAGCTAACGAGTGTCCATATTCATGTATTAAAGGATTTGTATAGTTTTGGCTTGACAGTGGCTTCACAGTGCCCTTCTGTGATAATCCAGAGAGGGAAAGGCCCATCCCATGCTGACATCACCACTTGGGGGGAGGCCAAGCACAGTGGGGCATGCTGATAATCCTAGTTAAATGGGAAACAAAGGTAAAGAGGACTGCAATTGCCTCCCATCTAGGCTAGTCTATCTTGATCTATGTTAAACTCTTTTCAACTGAATAACATTGACAGGTGGAATGTATTGTGAGAGCCAGAAGGGCAGGAAGTCCTGCCCTAAGAGGAAAGCAATGACAGCCAATAGATAGGAGCTAGGTGTTCCAGGGAGGGACCTGCCCACAATGCCCAGAAACTCCTGAAGCAGAGCCATGTCTGGGCCTTCAGAAGAAGCCAGAGAGCCATGCAGGAAAGCTCTGGAGCTGGAGGAGTGTCCAGGCCTGCTGGGAAAAGAGAACAGTAAGCCACAATGGGTCCTGGTGAGGCTACAAATGTGGACAGAAGTGCAGACAGGCCTGCACAGAAGCAAGGGACCTGCATTGAGGTGAGAAGCTACAGACAGTACTGTGGAGAAAAGAGGAGAGGAAAACACTTGCCTCCTTGGAGGTTGCAGCTGCTCCTAGTTTTGAGGTATTCCAGGACAAGACAGTTGCAAACTGATGAATAAAACTCCTTTTCTCCCTTTAACTGTGCCTCTGTGAATTTTGTAGTTCTCAGGTTATTTTATTTTCCCTGACTTATCTCAGACAAAGGCCACAGAAGAAAATTCACTTGGCTTTGGTAATTGTTGTTGGAGAATGTTCCCCTGCTGGGCATGTTCTTGCCTTATCAGTGTTTAATCTTTGCATTCACAGTCACTCTGCCTTTGCAACATGTCTTCCTGCTTTCTAATTTAATTGTGGAAGATGTTATAAGCCATTGCTTAAGCAAAACAAAATCATGCAGGTCTGTAGCAGGAAAAGATGGATTAATGACTCAGCCTACCTTTTTTTTTTTTTTTTTAGCAATGTCCTTTCAATTGATACCTGAGTGATTGTTTCTGCTTTAATGATCTTAAATGATGCCCAGCCTTAATCTTTATGTTTGATAAAATTACATTCCATTTACAAAACTATTATGCTCTCTGAGTTGTCTATATTTAAGTGAATACTTACAAGTACTGTGGGATCATTCACATCTTGTTACCAATAAAATTTCGTTGATAGACCTGCTGTAAAAATCTTTCCCATTACATGTCATTTTGTTATTTTAGCTCATATTATTTATTAGTCTCTACCTGTTTAGTATTTACTACTGAAACATTACTGCTAGTATAGGTATATAGTATGGCTTCTGTGAAATGATTTGGTATTGTTAAGGTTTAAATTTGTCCTGTATTTCCAATAACTTTATAGTCTTTATATTTTGTTGGCAAGCTTTTTTCTTATATGCTTTATTTTCCCATGTAGGGCATCTCATATGTATCAGCTTTACTTCTGATTAATGGGTGTGGTGACTATTCAATACCACTTGTCTTACTAAGCAAAAGATGGAGGAAATGATTAGTCTAGCAAGAAAAATCCAATACTATTGTTGTTTAAAAATTACTGGCTTCTTTAGTCCTCAGTTCCTCAGAATTGGCTATTAAAGTAATTTTATCCAGAATCTGAAAGCCTTGCCTCAATATAGTGTCTTTTACAGGGAGGGAAATCTAATACTGTGGAACTCTATATAGCAATGGGTAATAAATAGACATGGATCCACCTGTCATTGGTGCAGTGTAGTGTAGGAGCATATTGTCTTGTCAGTGGTCTACACTGTGCTTCACTTAATTTGGGGCAGATGAAGGACAGTAGTGACTATACAGTGTTAGATTTTTCCAGAATCAATGATTTGAGAAAAACACTCAACTCTTTGGTTTTCCATATCTATAAAGGTAGATAATGCTTTCATTTTTCATTGTGAAAATGCTATTTTTTTTGTTTTAGCTCCAAGAGCTACAGCAACGTCTTTCCTAGAATATGTTGGAACTCCAAACGTATCAGTTCTTTTGAAGAATTTCTCGGGTAATCAATAGCTCTTGTTGCCTGTGGTAGGAAGTGTCACATTCATGGTGAGTCAGAAAAACAACAACAAAAAATGCTATCTGGAAGTCATTAGGGATCCAGAACTTATAAAGTTAGTTACACACACAACACAATTTTTAACACATGTGCAAGTTCTATACCATGCACTTCTGAAGTGGGAACATTGTTCTACATCCACAGGTATATCTTTAATTTCAAGGGCCTCACCAAATGCCTCTTCACTTAGGTCTGGCTTCATCTACAGCCTTAAAACAAGGTCATTTTGACTCATATTTTTCTACTAGTGGTCCTTAGCACTTGCCTTCAAGTAATATATCCATATGCACATTCATTGGTTAATTTTAATTTTCTCAAATTATATGATAATGCTGGTTTCTTGATGATGGCCATTCTAATTAGAGTAAGGGAGAATCTCTAAGTTTTGATTTGCATTTCTTTATGGTCAAAGATTTTGAACACTTCTTCATGTGACCATTGGCCATATTTCTTCTTCCTAGAAGTCTCTCTTTAAGTCTTCAGCTCATTTATTAATTGGGTTGTTGTTTCTTTGCATGTTTATTTGGCGAAGGCTAATTCTTTTGACCTATATGGGTATTTTAGATATGAAGCCCTTGTTTGATACGTAGCTGGTGAAAACCTTCTCCCATTCTGTGGAATTTGTCCTTTGGTAAAGTTTGACCACAGGGTCTCCTGGTGACTAGGTGATTACTGGTAACAAATATATGTCCTTATAACTTATAATGGGGAGCATAGAGTGTGGTAAAAGCATAGGAGAATCAGTAGAGGGGAAGTGTGGGTTTCACAGATCTTTGGGTGACCTTCTGTGAACCTCAGTCTCCTCATCTGTTGCATGGAGCTAAGAGTACCTATGTTTTTTACTGAGTTAGCTTTCAAAGCAATTTTATTTAATTTCTTCTGTATCTTTGTTCTACGAACCTTTCTAACTTTACCTCCATTGCCATTTCTGTATAATTTCTAGTGGGATAGAGTATTGCAAATATTAGTTTGCTCTGTAATTATTTTAAATTATCCTACATTTGTTGTATTTCAACCAATAAACACACTATGGTATATGCCTCTGGACATCAGAAATGTGTTAAGTGAATATGTGAAGAAAATTCTGAATACAAAAATATTTCTTTCAAATCAAGATATATATTGTAGGCAGAATATTCTCAAGCCATACAATATTGCCTGGCATATTTGATTTTGATTCTACTATATTGTTTTCACTTCAATTTTTTTCAATATTGAAATACAAATATGCTTCTTATTAAACTACCTAGAACAGCAAATCCCATTCAATAAGAGTGTTAACCATTGTAAACCCTGTTATGTCTCTGAGAAGCAGAGGAATTATCTTGTTATCAATTTAATAATAGAACATTGAAGCAAATGATGTCATCCACTGACACCAGTAACACATTCTCTCTGGGGAAATTCATGTCTGTGAGAACTGTCAATCTAGATAGATACGGACATATTAAACACACTCACTCCAATCCATAAATCTACCCTTTCTGGGAGATCTTAATAAAAAGATCCTTATTTTGACAGAGAAGCTAATACAGGGTATCTTCAACTCACTGACCTATATATAATACCTTTATTTAAAAACAAAAGCTGGTGGAAATTTTCCTCTTCATTTTGCTTCAGCATAACTTATAAGTAAATATGTTTCTGGTGTCTCCTGTCTGAACTATTAATAACTATCTTAGATACATGAGAATTAGGATGCATTTTTACTTTTATCTGGGATTTTTTACAAAAAAAATCCACATAGTATTTTTGTTTTGTACCAAAAATGGTCTCTTTCCATCTCAAATGGATATTAAATGACTCATTAACACATATATGTTTTTCTACGAGAAAACATGACAAGAAGTGTAATAATTCTGAATGTAATATATCAAATACATAGTAGTAAAAAAAACAAATGAAAAGCACGAGAAGGAAGCAAGAAACAAGTTCACTTTTAGTGCCAAACACATTGCTGGCAACATGGATTTCTGATGCAGATTAAATTGCATTAATGGTCACAGGTTTTAGCTAAACCCTGAAGCAAGGAAATCCACTTTAGCAGCTGAAAAAAGATAAGATTCAAAGAAATTCAACATGGAAATAGGATTCTAAAACAGGCTCTGTAACCCTTCAAATGATTTTGAACTCTCCCTCCTCTTTTAGACAACATTTTAGAAAAAGGGAAGACTTACTTCTTATGAGCTCACCTCACTTTCTCTTACCCAAATGCCTTCTACAGACCCCTGTAGCAATTCAACCAGTACAGAGCCTGTGCCAATTTAACTCCTGACCCTCTAAAACCCAGCTCCTTTGCCCAACCATTATCCTTGTAGTGGTTCAGTTTGTCCTCACCTATTACCAGGTCCAACTATATACTTGATGCCAAATAGCTAGTTAAGGGTGTACACACACACATGCACACACACACACACACGCACACACACACACACAGGTATATATCAATATTTTCATTTAAAAGCATTTTTTGCAAATTAAAAATAACGTTGGTTAAAGAGTACACAGCTGAAATAAACTAGAGAACTGTAACATGAGCCAACCCCTCCCTTAGTATCCAGGCCTAGTATCCATTCCCAAGCACATTGTGTTAATATCATTAATCTCTATAAGAAATATATTTCATTCTGAAGAAATAATACGGTGTTTAATATTTTCAACTTGAATTTTTACTTCAGAATTTATCTTGGTGGTTTGTTAAACTGGTCTTTATGTATTCTTTAATAGTTGTGTGTGTGTGTGCGTGTGTGTGTGTGTTTAATCATTAAAAATATCACAATAAGACAAGCCACACTGCAATCCTAGCAATTCAGGTGGCTGAGATCCAGAGAATCACTATTCAAAGACAGATTGGGTCAAAAGTCTGAGACTCTGTCTCCAAATTATCTTCTAAAAATCCAGGCTAGCTGGACTTGGTGGCTCATGCCTGTAATTCTAGCTACTCAGGAGTCTGAGATCTGAGGATTGAGGTTCAAAACCAGTCTGGACACAAAAGAACCTGAGACTCATCTCCAATTAAGCTCTAGAAAACGGGGAAACGAGAAATGGGGCTTGGCTCAAGGGTAGGGCATTATCCTTGAGCTGAAGAGCTCAGAGACAGGATGAGATCAAGCCCCATCACTCACAAAAGATTAAATAAATGAGTAAATAAATAAAATAAAAATCTAGGCTAATTGGGTGGCTCAGTTGGTAGTGTACCAATGAGCAAGTATGGGTCCCTGAGTTCAAACACTGGAACCAAAAAAGTTACAATGGTACAAATATTTCCCTAAGTAGGTTGCAGATTATACATGTTATCAACCTATTATCAGTTGATTAAAATCATAATTGAAAGATTAAGTACTCAAAATTGTAATGCTAGGGATCAACTAAGGGCACACTAATTTATAACGTCCATAAAAGTACTGAAATAGCCATTTTTCTGTCTTCTCTCAAATTGATTAGATTCATGACAGGCAATAGATGGGCCACACAATTTTGGATAATTTTAGTGAAGAGGTAAAAAGGGAATAGTCTGAAAGATACAGGCTATGTAAGACATTCATAGGGGACAGTAGAAGACCCTAGGAGAGTTGAAGGAACCATTATAATTTCTAGATGATGAGAAAGAGCCACATACAGAAGTGAGATTTCAGTGGCAAATACACCCACCTCATACTGGTACTATGATTCCTCTGAGTCCAGCCCAAGTCACAGCTAGAGAACAAGTTAGCTACATGAGAAAAGTCAGTCTCCCAGACACAGGCACTTAATGGAAAGGAAAAAAAGGGATGTGCAGAACAAACTGAAGATGTCAGGGACATCTTCATGTAGTTTTCCAAAGTAGAAAAATCCACATTTATGAATATGTGACAGCTTATTAGTGTTACATTCTTCCATGTTTGGTTTCTGGTATAAGCTTCTTTGCTAATGGGTTTTGTCATATTCCTGTTCTTCAGATTCCCTAAGCAATCTTTCCACCAATAAAGTAGGATCATATATTTTTTTTCTGCATAAAATTCATTTATTTAGAGAACTAGCTGAAGGATTGAATAAACAAATGACTTATAGTGATAAGTAAGCCACATGTGTATACTTCTCCTGACAACACATTCAGTCATGTCTAGAGACAATGGTAAGTTGACTTGGGAGGAGGTTGTAAATACAAGAAACCTAAAGAATGGTAGAGTACAGTAACTTCTGAAATTTGTTTCTGATCTGAGTTTGTGAAGTGTCATTTACTAACTCCATGATGCATCATACACAGGTCTACTAGGTCATAAAAGAGATACAGGGCAGACACAGAGGGGTGCCTGTAGAATACAGGACAACATACTAGACCTATGGCTCCTTCATTCCTGAGGACGAACTATATGCTGGGAATGGAATAGGAATGAGTTTGTGGTATGATCATATGCATGTCACTACATGTGATGCAAGAATGTTTCAAGCTCACGGTCTAGTGGAAAAGAAAAACGTTCAAGAAATTTAACTGATGTGCACAAGCAGCAAATACTACAAATAAGCTGCTGTGTGCAGTGTATGGATGAAGGACTGAATACCTAAAGCATTAAGATAGCTTACTCTGTCAGGTAAGGTCTTCATGCTCAGAGATAGAAAAGTTTGGATCCTACAGATGAGTCAGGACATGTTGCTGGAAAAACAGCTCCAATCAAAAACAGAAAAATTACCCATAATAAGTAAGCATGTGTTAAAATACATTTTCAGAATGGGAGGCCAATTGCTTATAACCCTAGATATTCAGGAGGCTGAGACCTGAGAGTCACAGTTCAAAGCCAGCCCAGGCAGGAAAATCCATGAGACTCTTATTTGCATTAACTACTAAAGTCTGAAGTGGAATTGTGACTCAGTGGTAGACAGAGCATAAGGACAGTGCGCAGGCCCTGAATTCAAACCCCAGGACTGGTACCAAAAAAAAAAAAAACCCAACCCAAAGAACATTAAGAAAAAAAGCCCAACATTTTAAATGACAAGTCTAGCTGGATAGAAATGGCTAAGCCTAGCATGGTATAAAAGGCTGCCAAGAAAGCAGGAAGCAGTCATTTAAAAATGTTGATCCTCCAAGAGACACCATATTGTGATTATTTCACAAGGGATGCTATAGAAAACTTTCCAGTTCTCTTTTAGTAGCCATATGTGCCTTCACTTCAATTCGATGATAAATTTGAACAGTAGAGAGTTGGTGATTTTATTCATGTCTGTGGGTGTGAGCTTACACACCTTGTAAGCTCTTTTTCTGTCAAGTTCATCGTCTGGCCAAGAGGAAGAAGAGGCGTGATCATGGCTCTATGTAGTGGATAGAAGGAAAGCAGTAACTTCTTTTGTTCATTCCCTTTCAGAGCTGATATTATCCTAAAGAAGCGAGCACAAAATGACATGGTAGCCCTCCTGCTGGGGAGAGTGCAGAACTGGTCATGGGCAATTGTGAGCATGATGCTGACAGAGAGCCCTGGTGACCCCAATGAGTTAATGCATTGTCCAAAAGTTCTAATTTACAACCAGGAAGAATTTGGGCACTGAGAGGCAGATTGAATAGGACCATTTTTTACCCATTGTGATTTCAATGACAGGTCCAGTTTGCTCTGGTCTAAACTGACTCACCAAATCATGCATTCAGACAATTGAATCACCAACCCTTTGACATATTGTAGAATCTCTGCAATGTAACACAGCACTATCACTTCAGGTTGCAGTATAATGTGTCCTTTACTTTCTAGTTCTCTACTCTTTTTTAGATATTTCTCACTAAAAAAAATTTTTGATACTGATTTTAAGATATAAAAATATTAGCATTTCTCCTGCTAAAATATGAATTTTAAAATGTTGCTGATGAGCCCACAGTAAACTGGAAATATAACCTAAATTAGAGCCACTTCTCCAAGATTTTTTGTTATGTACCTGACTACCTACCTACCTGTCTGTCTGTCTGTCTGTCTAATCTCTCTGTTTATTCTATTTTTTAGGTAAACAGAGCAGATAATTTGAAAATGAAAGGAAAGCCATGGAAGAAAGTATTGAGACTCTACACAGAGAGAGACCTCAAAGATGAGTCCACTGCAGGCCTCTCAGAGGACAATTATTATATAGTACGGGGTTGCTCCCATAGGCCTTGACCTGGGCTTTGTGTTAATTGCTTCATGGCTTGTGTGCAGGCACCACCTGCTTCTGTTCATTGGTTAAGCAGGCATAACAGGAAGACATGTTTTAGTAGGAACTCAGAGCACTGTGGGAAGAAGAATGTGAGAAGGAGCCCTGAGGCATTGTGGGGAAAAACCTACCATGATAGAACATATGTTATCTGCCATGTATTATGTCCACCATTATTATTCCTATCTAACTAAAGATTCCCCTTTTTCTATCATTGCCCACACTCAGATGGAAACCCTAAGTGTTGGTAGGAAATAGGGGTGATGGTCTCTCCAGGCTACTTCCTACTGAAAGAGGGCACAGAAGGATACAGAAATCTGAAATATTCCAGGAAAGGGTCTTTTAGGCTCACTTGATACGATTTGTGTCATAAATGTTAGCTACATTGTATAGAACTTATTAGTAATATAATGTTTGTATGTGTTTTATCTACTAACCAAAATAAATGATTACAATAGAATCCAATGCAAAGATTTAACTTTAAAAGTTTTCCAGAGCTGTTCATAAAAATTTTTAATGACATCTAGAATGTTCCTAATAGTCCTCAGGTCGAAGGCTACATAGAAAATGGTCCCTAAAGTAACAGGTGTTTCTAGAGTGATTGCATGAGGATGCTCCAGACCTTCAGATAGAGTGTCCTTCAAGAAAATTCCTATCAGTTGCTACCAACTTGGGATACTAAACCCTAAAGGAGAAACATATAGCCAAGGATTTATCTTTCCATTTGTTCTTGAGCTAACAGTCTATTTGTTAATCCATCTATCAAAAAAGTAAGCTTTCCGATATTGATAGTTTTTTTTAAATTAGACAAAACTATCTTGATTTTCCTCCTTGCTTATTATCTTAAGAACTAGCACAAACAATACCCTTGGTTTCTGCTTGTTGAAATGATTGACATTTTGGTGTATCTAAAGATCTATATTTTTATCACACACAGGCAATAATACAAAACTCCTGTTTGTCTATTCTAGGAAATTACTAGATAAACATAACCCCAATCGTCTACTCTCTTCTAGGTCCCCAAATCATTTCACAGCTGATTTAAAACTCTTACTCTCCTCTTCATGCCCCAGGAGCAATGTGACCTGTCTGGCCAGGAAACTAACAGAGCATTCTCTCTTCCTCTTTCCACTCTGTGTTCCCCAGCTCCCAGCAGTGGTCTGCTCCCATTGTTAACGTCTCAGAACAAGATAAAGCTTTCATGCCCAATGAAGCAAGTAAGAATAACAATGAACATCTCTCCCTGAAAATGTTACCCATGTCTCAAAATTTTTTCCCAGAAATAGATATTAATCCTGCTCCTTGGCCAATGTAGTCAATAGTGAACGATCCCCCGAATAATTGTCAGTAATTTTCTGTTCTGCTCCCATTGAATTATTTCGCTGTATACAACTAAAATGAAGTAGGAAATAGAAAACACTATGTCTCCACCTCTGGAGAGATCTCAGACATTTTTCTGAGCAGAAAATACAGCTGCCAAAAAAAAAAAAAGAAAGAAAGAAAATACAACTGCCTTCTCTTTTGTGAAATTCCAAGATACCTAAAGAAATGCCTAAGAATTTGTGGTTTAGTTAAAATGGCAAAGCTTTTCCTTCTACGACTCAATATGCCGTGTAATAATATTGGAAGTTACACATTACAAAGGTGATTTCTGAGCTAAAAGATGGATTCATTTAATCAAATCATTGCCACAAGTACAGAGTCTCTTTAGGGTAGTTATAAGCTTGACCATCCTCTGCAGATGAAATTATTACTAGCCCAACTTCATATAGTTGTTTTCATAGCTGTGAAAAATTTAATGTCACAGATCCTGGGAAATGGATTGACTATTTATTACCTTATATTGCCTCATATTCCATGATTTCCCCCCTATAACTTCAACTCCAGAAGCAAGTTACAAGCCCACAAATGTCAGTTGCTTAAGCCTACTTTTTTTCATAAATTAGTTTTTCAAATTCTCAACATGAAAATGAAAAAAGAATTAACAAAATCACAATCAGCCTGGAAACTTCTTACAATATTAATGCTATTTAAGCAACAGAAATAAAAGTTTAAGAGTTTGAGGTCATTATTTTCAAGTAGCAAGGGGATCACATTCCAATAGACAGTTGCTAAGAAAGTCCAACCAGACAATAAACTGCTCTAAATACAATAATAGTCACAGACTCTACCTGCATCATTAAAAGTTACTTGGTAATACTTCATAAAATTCAAAATGAATATGCCCAACACTCACAAAAATTTTTCTCGCCCATACTGAGGCTTGAAGAGCTCTGGCTCTGTCTTTTACCTTTTTGCTCAAGTTGAGCCACAGATCCTCTTGTACTTTTGGCAGCTAATTGATCAGAGTCTTACAGATTTTACTGCTAATGCTAGTTTTGAAATGTAATTCTCATCTCAGCCTCCTGAATAGTTAGGATTATGGTCATTAGCTATCAGAATCCAGTTAAAGACTTGATTTTTTTTTTAAGGAATAAGTAGGTATTTTCATTCTTGTTCATGTGAGTAAAAAAATTCAGAATGTGAATATGATTATGGTTACTATAGTATTAAATTGGTTTTCTTGGTTATTTTTAGTAGAACATTGGTTATTTTAAATAATTGGGAAGATGGAACATTACAAATACTGAAGCATTTACAAAATTTTGGAAAAATTCAAATGAAATTAAATATTAGCTCATTAACTGTTAAGAATTAAAGTAGCAAAAAAGTAAACATTTGCAGAATATGATATTGAAAAATTTCGATTTCAGATGAATTAACAAATACAGCACAAATTATTAGTCTTTAACCACACAAATAGTAAAAATCTGTTTCAGTCAACATAGCACTGTCTAGAGCTTTGTTTTATAGTTAATAATTTTTTTATTGAATAGGATAACACAGAAGTGGTATGTACATGAATAAAAAGATAGATATGATTTATGAGTTGTAATATTCTTTGTTGCACAATTTGATTTTATATTTTACCTAATCTTATATGCTTCCTATACTTAAATCAATAATGAATTTATGAATATGTTCTTCTATAATAATTTATCATGTATTTATCTGCCTTAATATGAAACAAAAAGAAAAATCTACCATCATGGACTATAATTTATGATTTTACTCCATTTATTTATTTTTCTTTTTTGGGTGATTAGATATGATTAGGTATATGTTGTAATTAACTATGCTGTGTAGCAGAGATATTGGAAACTTTAGAATTTAACTCCTGGTTTTGCCATTTTTATAGTGTTGCTACCTCAGGTACAATAATACTTCTTCTCTAAAACTGTGCTAATTATTAGTGACAAATTATGTCTATTATTCAGCAGAGCAAACCAGTACAATGATGGATACATATTAATTAATTGGTTTATTAATTGATTTAAATAAATTATTCATGCTACCCTTACATGGGCAACATAGAATTCTAAAGGACATGAACCTGAAATGCGATACTATTAATCATTCTGTGTTTTGTTTATTGATGGTTAAGGAGAGATTAGATATAAGCAAAGAAGCTCATTTCATTTAGGAGAAAGGAGATGTTTAATAAATGTGGGTAAACTGAACACCAGTATTCACAACTTTGGATTCCAAGCAAACCAACAGAATGAGCCACATGATACTTTATCATTAATTGTTGAAAAATTCTGTGGTGTTCAATGACTATGATGAACAATTCAGTTATTTTTATGGAGAATACTAAATTACAGCAACTGCTACATTTTTCTACTATTATCAGATTCCTCTCTAAGATTCAAAGGGTGTTCTAAGCATGAATGGGAATACATCTTAACATAAGTCAGTTACTCATGGGAAACAGAGGTACTTAAGCTAAATAAGAACAGTGAGAAATAGAAATGGAATACTGGAGAATTCTGGTGTGACATGTACACAGACTTGGTGATGTATGTTTTAGACTCAGAAGATACACTAGAAGCATGTAAATTCTGAATATGAATAACATAAAAAAAGAATCATGTTAAAAGACGTTTGACTTCTGGTTGAATGACCAGACAGACCAGATATGATCAAAATATTACACATAGGGGATACTTTGATAGAACAGATAAGTGTGCATCATGGCATCTTAGTAAACCAAAAATTCTACTCTCTAGGCATATTTCATTTTATGAACCAAGTTTGGAAAATGTGCTATATACAGACCATTTTGGTAAGAACATATATTAATATAGGAAAATGATATACTCATAAAATGATATTCATCAATACAGCTATCATCATGTTTTTACTAAGGCAATTTTATCAAAGCATGTGGGAAAAACTTTCTTGTCTGTATTAGAAAAAGGTTTTGTAAAAGGAGATAGGAAGAAAGTGGAAAATCAGATATATTTTAGCAATGAGTTTTTCCTCAAAGCAAGCTTTGGCTCTAAATAGAAACAGGAAAAATAAGAATTAACAAGGGGTTTTTATAAATTCAAAAATAAGTATATTAATTTTACAGAGCTACTTACAGTAAAAAATGTATTTTCTGAGTTGGTCTTTCAATAACTTTGTAAGGAAGGTATAAATATCACCATTATTATACTTAATGTATAATAAGTGAAAAATGTACATTTCTCAGAAATGTATTTCTGAGAATGTCAGTGGTAGGGTGTCAAAACAATAATAGATCATATAAACCACACAGCCTTATCATTTTCTAAGATGCAGAGTGCCTCAAAGGAATTTCAAAAATAGGAATCAAAGAAGGAAAAAAATGAAAAGAAAAAAGGGAAAGAGAAAGGAACAGAAAAGAAGAAAAAGGTTTAAACAAAGAGCATGCACATATGCATACTGCTAACTGGAAGGTATGAATTATATTATTTAAAATGTCCTGTTTATTGTATCTTTTTCTTTTTACCTGATTTTTTTCTTTTGGTAGAGATGCTAATGAGCAGAGAAATGGGAAAGGTAATCAGCCAGAGGGAAGAGAAGAACCAAAGACCTAGAAAATTCACAAACTGGAAAATGAACTCAACTAAGCAAGGTTGAATTGTAAATAGGATAGAAAGAATTTATCCCTGGTATTGACCTGAATAGCATCTGTACCCAATCCAAAGAAATTCTTGTGAATTTTACATTTGGCTGCCCCCCAACTTTGAGATTTATTTTTTTCTGGAATTTTCCATTGTGTATAGGAAGCAAGGAAATAATTTATCATTACAGTAATTCATGGTGTCAAAATGTTTAGACTATTAATAAGGAATGAGTTAACTTTATTGATACAGCCTCCTTTGGAAATTTCTGATCTATATACTGTTCATGCAAAAGGAAATCCTCTGTAATATTTTATTCATGCAAAATTTAGGGAAGTAAGTAGATTGACTAATCTTTTCATAATATATTGATTTAATTTCATGTTATGCTGACTTTTGCATTTTATTTTTTTATGATGTGTCTTATAAAATGTTCAACACTAAAATGATAAGTGACTGTTTTGTGACTTAGTTTAACTTGTAAATATAGTTATGGCTCTTGGGTTATGAAATAGGGTTGCGATGTCTTTATATATAAAACAGAATTACTGGCTGAAAGCTGTGTGTTCAACGAAGTTTTTCATTGGAAGCAATGTAGAAATCAGCCACCACATAAAGCACTACATAACAAGAATTGTTATGGTTACCTAGGTTATAACTGCATCTCAACACTTGCAATTTGATATATTTTTATACATACTATTCAAGTCCCGTGTTGGTGCCTAATCTCTTGCTTAAAACCTCACCAATATCTTCCTTGGAAAGATTTTTCCGAACCTTTCTTTTTAAGATTCAAACTGAAAACTTTTAGATTAAATACTGTAGGACTGTATTAAGAACCTGAAACTCTGGCAGAAATTCTACATTTACTTACAATGGAGCAATCAAGAAGAGGTTACTATTTTCCCCTAACCAACCAGAACAAAACAAGTACACTGCACTACACTTTTTTTAAAAATATTTTTATTGTAATTAATAAAAGGGTTACATGATATTTGCCAGATAGAAAGTGTATTAATTCACATACATTGATACCCTTTCACATGTCTTGGTACCCCCCCACCTCCCCACCCGTCTTGGTTTTCCCCCCTTCCCTATCAAATTTAAAATATCCAAATACAAATAAATTCAATATATCAGATAACAAAGTGAGATACTGTAACAATATGAGATACCCAAGGGACAGCAAAGGAGATGAGAGATAACATAGCACATAAAGGACAACAATCATTCGTTATATGGCTTTTGTTTCAATTTCCTGGAGGTCCTTTCAATTAGCTTCATACTATATGGCCTTATGTATCAAGATTTTGCTCTATTGCAGATCTCTGCTAGAAGAGCCCAAGGTTTCTACTGATCATGACAAATTAGGGAAACCATTGAGCCTAAGTTCCTTTGAGTCTGGCTTACTTCACTTAATATGATTTTTTCTAAGTCTTTCCATTTCCTAACAAATGGGGCGATATCATTCTATAAGGACCAAGAATCACAACAAATCAGAGAAAGGCTCGATAAGTGGGACTGCATTAAACTGCGGAGCTTTTGTATGGCAAAGGACATAGCTAGTAAATTAATTAGGAAGCCTACAGAGTGGGAGAAGATCTTCACCAACCAAACAACGGACAAAGGCCTCATATCTAAAATATATCAACAACTCAAAAAATTGAATCATTCCAAAACTAATCACCAAAGTAACAACCATCCCATTAAAAAATGGGCCAAAGATTTGAAGAGAGTCTTCTCTGAAGAAGAAGACACATGAAGAAATGCTCAACATCTCTGCTCATAAAAGAAATGCAAATCAAAACAACTCTAAGATTCCACCTCACTCCAGTTAGAATGGCCAGGATCAGGAAAACGAATAATAACAGATGCTGGAGGGGATGTGGCCAGGAGGGATCACTACTACACTGTTGGTGGGACTGCAAACTGGTTCAGCCACTATGGAAAGCAGTGTGGCAGTGCCTCAAAAGGCATAGAACTCCCCTATGACCCAGCAATTCCACTACTTGGCATTTATCCAACCATCCAGAAACAAGGGCATACTAAATCCACTAGCACAACAATGTTCATTGCAGCACTATTCACCATAGCAAAGATATGGAACCAACCTAGATGTCCTGCAGTTGATGAATGGATCAACAAGTTGCACTACACTTTTAAACAGTTGTTTTGTTTTATTCAGATTCCTATCTGAGACATAAGATTACAAATAAATCCAAAGGAATGAAGTTTCAGCAAGTGATTAAGAGGATTGAGATTCCTAACTGTTGTGCTCTCTGGAGAAGTGAGACAAAGAGAAGGAAGTCAACAGAGGGAAACAAATTACAGTTTTAAAGAACATCTGCTGGGTGTGTTTGGGGTCTTCAGCTCAAGGCTACCACCCTACAGTACTTGAGCCAAGACCCACTTCCATTTTTCTAGAGGTTAATTGGAGATAAGAGTCTCAGGTCCTTTTGTGCCCAGGCTGGCTTTGAACCTTCATCCTCAAATCTCAGCCTCCTGATTAGCTAGGATTATAGGCGTGAGCCACTGTGCCCTGCCAGAACTACATCTTAAATTGTAATCACTCTCAATTACTTTGCTAAGTGTTAATGTCTCAGTAGAATTTAATTACCACATAAATTTTTCCAGTTAATCATTTTTAACAATATTTGTTGAAACTATTCTGTATCAATCACTAATAATATTAATATAGTCACTGTTATCATTCAATGGATTTTTCTCTAGAGTAAAACTTTTTCCTTTTATTGTTATGTTTTTCCTCCTTTTCTTCTTCCCTCTCTCCCTCCCTCCTCTTTCTTTCTTTGCATTCCCTTCTCATTCCATCCCTCCTCTCCCATCTTTCTCCTCTCCTCCTCTTCTTCTTCTTACTATTTTTTTGAGGGGGGCCAGTACTAGGCCTTGAACTCAAGGCCTTATGTCTCACTTGACACCCTGTCACTTCATGGTTTTTGGTGATTAATTACTAACAAGAATCTCACATACTTATCTGTACAAACTAGTTTGGAACTTGCACCTTATTTTTTATTCAAGTTATTTTTCAAATTATTTTAAGTTGTTGTATCAAGGGATTTCAAGTCATATATCAACTCATGAAAGAGAGAAATCTTGATCCATGTCATTCCTTCTATCACTCTCTGTTCCACCCTTGCCCAAAGATTTCAAATTTTGTCGATTAAACTGTGAATCAAAGCCTTAAATTAATCCTGAATGGAATGAATCATCAGACATAAATAGGGATTAAAAGGAAGTTATTAAAATAGAATAGATGAAGGGACCCCTTTCTTGACTTCCCGACATCCACTCTAGGCATTTTCCATCTTTATGACAAAGGACTTGACCTGAGGCAGGGGCTGCAGAATCTCTGATAACAGCTTAGATTACAAGAGCAGCTAAACCAGGTGGAGTTACCAGAATTCCTCCCCACCCCACCCCCCTTGGCCTGCCAGGGAATTCCCTCCCCTTCCTTTGTCGTCAGAGCAGTGCACCAGAAGCCCACCGAAATGATAGGTCAGTTCAAACAGCAAAGGTGTCAGTGGTTGCCCCAGCCATCAATCAACGATGCTGAATTCCATTGGCCACCTGTATATGTCCAGCCCAACCACATGGCTGGGGCCTATAAAAGTAGCCTGTAAGATCAGGCGGGGTCGCTCTCTCGCTCACATCTTAGAGGTGGCTCACATCTTAGAGGTGGCCCTGATCGGTGAGTATGATTCTCGATGCTAGGCACGGAATAAAACTCCGTTTAACTTAACTTCCAAATTCCGCTTTTGTGTCAGACTCGTTCCTTTGATCACGGACCCTAACATATATAAGCATTTAAATGGGCAATGTGTTGAGAATTTATTTTAAGGTCGGGAATGTAGCTTTGTGGCAGAGTGCTTACCTACCATACACAAATCTCTAGATTTGATTCCTAGTTACAACATATACAGAAAAAGCCAAAAGTGATGCTGTGGCTCAGGGGGGTAGAAGCCTAGCCTTGAGAAAGTCCAAGGACAGTGCCCAGGCCCTGAGTTCAAGCCCCAGGACTGGTAAAAAAAAAAAAAAAATATATATATGTATATATATATATATATTTAAAATAAGCACAAGCAAAAGAATAAAAAAAGAACATTCAAACAAGTGCCTTAGATGAAATAATGGGGAAATGTGAAGGTAGTCTCTTATGAAAACACATTTCAAAAAGTACTAATTTCACAATGTTTCTCCTACTAGTATTTTGTATTTTTTCTTGAGTAAAATATTTACAAGTAGATAAAAGAGAAAAACATTAGAGAAGAGAGGAAGGTGGTTGTAATTCAGAAGGAAAAAAATAAATTAAAAAATTAGATAAGTAATCTGTGATGAGGTTAATGGAACACAAACAACGTTAGGATCTTATTTAACAATCTTTAACTTGTCTGCTAAATTTTAACCTGTCCTACAATCAAGGTGCTTTTGTGTAAAATTGCTTTAAAAAATCAATGGATTAAATGGGCCTGTATGTATTTACTGTATGGAAAAATAATACATTTTAGTAATTTTCAAGGGTAAATAGGAGGAGGGTAATTTTAGCAGTTTTACTTCATCTTGTCTTTTTCCTGTCACCCTTCACTTTTGAAGAGAAGAAAGTTTTACAGTTTGAACACTACAAAATACCACATTGTCTGAATTAAAAGCTACCAAATTCATATTAAGTGAAGATATTAAGTACTGAACATATTTCCCAAGTTTTTGAATACTGACATTTTTTTAAGATTTCAAAATGATTTGGGTATACATTTTATATGCTGTTTCCATTCTTTGAGAGTTGTTTCTCTATCTCTCTCTCTCTGTCTCTCTTTTGTATCAGTCCTGGGGTTGAACTTGGGGTCTGGGCACTGTCCTTGACTGTCTTCTGGCATTTTCTAAATAGTTTATTGGAGGTGAGAGTCCTTGGGACTTTTTGGCTTGGGTTGGCTTTGAAGGGATGAGCACCAGACATGAGTTAGTTTCTATCCAAGAAGTATCTGAATTCAATAAAATTTCTTGAACCTCAGCATCCCTTTGACAAAAGTTTTTGTGTCTAATACCATATTTCCAAATCAGAGAAATGCCAGCCAATGAGAAGCATGATTCTAGAATGAAAGGGAATCAGAGGGAAAGCATATTGTAACCAGCTACTGCTTGTATAATGACTGCTTAAAAAGATCTGATGGACTTTCCTCAGATCTTTATTTATTTATTTTTTACTAAATGACAAGAAACACTGACATTTCAAAGACAAAGCTTAAAAATCCAACTAACATTTCCTTTCTTAATAATCTTTAACTAAATGCTAATTCCTTTGACTCGGTATCAAAGAGAAGGTGATCAAAACACTGGACATTTTCATGAAGAACAATTAAGAGACCGAGGCTTGGCAGATGGCCAAGGCTGACCCTTGATCCTTGTATCTCAATTCCCTTGATAGCTAGAATTCAAGATACGTGCCACCACACATGATCCTATGTCTGGCGACACACGATTCCATTTGTTTTTATTGCTTGGTTTTGATATTTTAAGAACTATATTCTGACTGTAAGTCTTTTATCAGACTTGTAAATACATTCTCAGTCTGTGATTTATGTGTGTGTGTGTGTGTGTGTGTTTTCCAGTCCTGGGTTTGAGCTCAGGGCCTTGACACTGTCCTAGGGTTTCTCAAGGTTAGAGTTCTACCACTTGAGCCACAGCACCACTTTCAACTTTTTCTATGTACATGGTACTGAGGAATTGAACCCAGGTCTTCGCGCATGCTAGGCAAGCACTCTACCAGTAGGCCAAACTCCTGGACCCTGTTTTTTGTTTTTCTGAACAATGCATTGGAAGACTGAAGTACTTGATTTCTTCTAGTTTCATGTCCCCCAGCACAATGATCTGAAGAAGAAATATTTACCTAACCTAAAATTACGAGGATTTTCTTGTATATTTCATTCAAGAATTTTCATGGTCTTTCTTCACTTAAATATAAATTAATTTCATATTATATCATATAAATCAAAAATTCTCCCTTTTTGGCAGATAGGAATACCCATTTTCATCACCACCATTTGTTAAATTAAATTAAATTCTCTGCACACTGAATTGCTTTTTACTTTTTAAAAGTCAGTTGTTTATTGTATATACCTTTATTTGTTTACTTGAAATAGAGAAGGTAAGGGAAAAACAAGATGATTGGGAGAGGAAGAGGGAGAGAAAGTGGGGAAAAAAAACCATGGGAAGGTGTATCCATGTTCAAGAAGTAATGTACATACTATCTGATGAATGCAATTGTAACCCTTCTACATATCATCCTGACAATAAAATACAATTAGAAAAAGAAAGTCACATAAATAAATAAACAAATAAAAGTCAGTTGTTTATACAGTTGTTTTACTGAGTTGTTTGTCTATGCTAACAGGCACTATGCTGATTACAGTAATAAGTTAACTATAATTTTATTATTACAGAAACTCAAAATAGGAAAGGTTTAGATGTTTATTTCTGTTGTTTAGGATTTGTTTCTTTAATACTTTACATTTCCCTGGGATTTTTGTTTTGGTGCAAGTTCTGATGATTGAACTCAAAGCCTCAGTGCTTGCATAGCATTTTCTTTTTTCCTTCCTTCCTTCCTCCCTTTTCTTCATTTCTTTTTTCTTTCTTTCCTTCTTTCTTTCTCTTTTTTACTTAAAGCTGATGCTCTACCACTTGGTCCACATTTTTCTTTTGTAATTTGGCTAGTTTATTGGAAATAAAAGTCTTGCAGATTTGTCTTTGTAGGTGGCCATTGAACCACAATCCCCAGATCTCAGCTTTCTCTTATGAAGGCATGCAGGATTGAAATTTTCTTCATGTAAATACTATGAAGTAGATATTCAATTTCTTTCCCATGATCTCTTGCTGCTTAAGTAAACTTTGATTAGGTGCATTTGTTAGAAAATTTTTCCAGCTCACTAAAGGGAATAAATTGATTTACATGGGTTGCTAATAAGATTGTGCTTTTCCCCTTATTAAATCAGTAGAATCTTCAGGTATGGTCCCTTCCCTAATCTCTATATCTGGAATTATACTGATTGACTGATTTCTTAGCCCTCACTGAAGTTTGGTAGATTTTAATCTTCTTAAGGAATCAGACTTAGTCTCATTGTTTTCCCTAGTATTTCCCTGCTTCCTATGTCATTGATTTGCTCCAATTTATTATGACATTTGTTTTACATACTTGGGTTTAACTTGCTCTTCCTCGCATAGGTTTTAAAGGTAATTGATGAGGTCATTAATTTGGAACTTTCCCTCATGTCTGAGAGATGTATTTACTGGTATAAATTTCCTCAGGAGAAGAAATTTATGGCATATTATCTTTTATGTCCCACATAGTCATTTTCATTTAATTTAAAGTTTTTCCATATAATTTTTTTGAAACAAGGGCATCTTAGGACTGTTTACTTTAAAAATACTTTATCTGTGTCCAAAATATATTCCAGTTGTTGATTATTCATTTAATTCTACTGTGATAATAGAAACTTTTAATGAAGAGAATTATTTTTAAATTGTTGAGATTTCTTTGAAAGCCCAGCATATGACCCACCTTGCTAAATCTTATGTGTTCGGAAGATTCATGGTTTTAAATTAGACAGTAAGTCTTCTATATTTGTCATTGCAAAAATGTCATGAAATTCAAATAGTAAAATGATTATTTTGTAAGATCACATTTTATATCTGTTGTTGGGGTTTTTTTTAGCAGTAATTCCTAGTTGTATTATTTTAAATTCTGAGTTGGGGTTACAGTACCTTTAAAATACTCTCTATGATACTTTGAGAATATCTTTAAATTTTTCAGTCTACATCCAATTAATATAAAACTTCATTTATGGTACTAGAAACTAATCCTTTTATTCTTTCCTTTGGAATTTTCATACTGTTGTCATAAATTTTATCTTTACATATGTCATAACCCCACATTATTTGATACTTCTACTTAAATTAACAAACCTCTCCTATAATGAATTAGAGAATAAAATGAAAAATCAAATTGTAAGCCACTGAGTTCCAGAGTGTTGTTCCCTTTACTGATTATTTTCCTTCTGTCTGAACTTTTCTTAAAACATTTTCTGTGCCATAAGGCTTCTTTTTTTATTATACTTTAAACATTATTCAAGATATCCGTATTTTTTAAAGATTCATTGCTGGGTTTTGAAGTCTAGATTAAATGCTTTATCTTATCTTTAATCCCTCGCAACGCATTGTAGTTGTTATTCCAAATTCCAAGTTTGCATTGTTTTTCTACATCCACTTTTTTTTTCCAGTCCAGGGGCTCGTAATCAGGGCCTGGGCACTGTTCTTGAACATGTTTGCTCAAGGCAAGCCATAGCACCACTTCCAGTTTTTTCTGTCTATGTGGTACCCAGGAATCAAACCCAGGGCTTCATGCATGCCAGGCAAGCACTTCACCACCAGGCTAGGCTGCCAGCCCCACATCCAGTTGTTTTAAAGATTTTATCACTGCTTTGATTATTTTGATGTCGCTTTCCTCATGATAATCATGAGTTTATTAAGTATCTTGTATTTTGTTATTATATTATTTTTTCTGGAAATGATGGAGGAATGGTTGTAATTTTCAGCAAAATTGGAAAAGTAAAGCCATCATTTCTTCACATTTTCTACTCTGTAACTCTCAATCTGCTTGGATAAACCTGACTTATTACTAGTTTTCTTGAAGCTGTCCTCAAATATACCACTAGAGCCATGTCATCCATCCCTTTCTTCTTTTAGAAAGTTTCATTATGGGTCCCTTAGGTTTACTAAGAGTTTACTAACAGATTAGGTTTACTAATAATTTTTTCAGGTCTCTTTATTCTGCCTTTTCCTTAACTACAGAACATATTTTCACTTAATTCATTGTGTTTTTTTTTCTTTGTAAGTTAGATTTAGATCTTTTCCTTTTCTCAGCTATTTGGATTGATATATAATAAAAGAATTAACACAGCTAAGTACTGTGGACTCATATTTGTTAGCTACTCAAGAGGCTGAGATACGAAGATCATAATTCAAAGCCAGACTGGTCAGAAAAGTACATGAGACTCATCTCAAGTTAAGGATTAGAAAGTCAGATGTGGCTCAAGTGTTAGAATGCAGCCTTGACAGAAAAAGCCTTCATCCCTCCCCTCTGCCCACCCCAGGAGATTATGGGGTGTATGACTCAAACACTTAATATGTGAGATTATACCAAACTTGCAGTAGTTGGTAGGCCTGAGATGTGTTATTTATTTTTTCATACACATATATTATTATATCTCCATTTTAAAGAATTGTGAGAATTTCATTTTCATATAATGGGAATCTTTAATGACCTTAAGAATTTTGCTTGTGTCAGAACACAAAAAGTAAAAGCTGTTATACATTGTCAGAATGCTCAAAGACTCCATGCCACACAGAGACAATTTGAGATATTTTGAGCATCCTTCTTGCTCAAAGGATACAAAACAGACTTATACATGATCCACTTTGTTCTGAATGTTTAATTTAAGGTGAGGCCAAATAATGATTCAAACTTGAATTGCTGATTTTTTTGTCATTGTTGTTGTTTTGCGGTTAATTAAATGTGCTAGATTGTAAAATGCCCTAATACCTTGAACAGAAAGATTAAGGACAAAATTAATGGCTAATGACAGAAAATTCTTCTTTATCAAGTAAATTTTTCTCCTTCCTTCCTCCCTCTCCCCCTCTCTCTCTCTCTCTCTCTCTCTCTCTCTCTCTCTCTCTCTCTCTCTGTCTCTCTCTCTCTCTGTCTCTCTCTCTCTCTCTCTCTCTCTGTCTCTCTCTCCCTCTCTCTCTCTCTCTCTCTCTCTCTCTCTCTCTCTCTCTCTCTCTCTCTCTCTCTCTCTCTCTCTCTCTCCTACCATTCTATCCCTTAAGCATAAGTGCAACTTCACATTTTCTATAATTGGAAATAAGAGTCTCTTGGTCTCTAGATCCCCTGTTGTCTTTGAACCACAATCCTTAGATCTCAGCCTTATGAGTAGCTAGGATTACAGCCATTCGCCACAGCTCCTGTGTAAGTTCTTCATGTCTTATTTACTTGGGGCTGAATAGACCTCCTCAACGTGTAATGAAAGATAGACATTTCTAGCATATTTACCCACTAGGGCTCTGACCCAGAACAGAAATGCACTCACTGTGAATGTTATCTTCTGTAAAAAAAAAAATTAATAAGAAATAAAAAGTAAAATGAAAGAAGAGGAAGATGGCACTGAGACAATAGGGATGCTGCCTAGCTCTCTGCCACAAAAAGAGAGAACTAGGGAATCCCATGAGCCAACTACCTTAAGAAATCCATAACAACAACCTCAAGAAGCAATGGAGAAGGACTCAAACCGGAAAAGAAATCCAGATAAAGCTCCCCCACCCCTCGCCACCAGCTCCAAGCCAGGAAAAGCAGCGGGAGAGGGCAACGGGCCGGGCAGCCCTGATCGCCGCAGAAACCAGCATAGACCAGGACAGCAAGTGGCAGAAGCCAGATGCAGGAACCAGCACAGACTAGACCAGCAAGCAGTGGAACCCAGATGTGGAAGACAGGCAAAGGCAGAGACCCGAGGGGAGTGATTGATTTTCCAACACCTTGGAGCAGCCCACAGCCAAAAGGCAGAGGAGTGAGTAGCCCAGCGGGTAGCCCAGTGGGTCCCCAAACCCATTGGGAAAGCAGAGCTGGTGGCGAGCTATAGAACTTAACTCACACCCCTCCACCCCGCAGGAGAAAGACTGGCAAGGGCAGGGGGTCAAGGAATTTAGAATCCTGTCCCTTCCCTCAACTGCCCCCTCCCCCAGGCCATTGACTGGAGACTGACAGGTGGGCGGGGGCTAAGACCCAGCACCCCACCAAGGGAGGCCAAGGTGTCCCAGCCCCCACTCTCCCAACAGACTCCTCCCCCAGGCCTGGGACTGGAGACTGACAGGCAGGCAGGCACTAAAACCCAGCACCCCACCAAAGGGGGCAGAGGTGTCCCAGCTCACCCACCCAACAGATTCCTCTCCCAGGCTACGGGATCTGGAGAGTGGGGGGTGCTGAGACCCTGCCTTCCAACAGTGGGTGGGGTGTGTGGGAGTCGAGGAGCCAGCATCTGTCCCACTCAAATCTTGAGCAGGACACCCTCCAGCTGGGAATCCCCAGCAAGACAGCACCAAGGGTCCCCCCCCCCAAACAGTCACAGATTTCTGGCCAAAGCCATGGAAACACAGCAGGGAACTGAAGGGAAGACCAGTAGCCAAGCTCACCTTCTGACAATCAGAAAGGTGCAGCTCCACCCTTGGCATCCTAGGCTGGGCCCCGCCACTGGGAAGAGAGCTGAAACCAACTGGTCCAGCGGAGAGCTCCTGGAAACCCCCAAACTCCAGACCCTTGGCCAGGGGCCGCCCCTGGAAACATCGCAGGAAAACCAACCCACTGTGAGGCCATTGGTTGGGCTGAGAGCTAGTCGTACAGCAGGCCGAACACCTGCAAAAACTGCAAACTCTGACCTAATCAGCAGTGAAATCAATTTGGCCAACAACCACAGGTTTACACAGATTCCCAGAATCACCAGTCCCAATCCAAGTAAAGACCGCCACCTACCAACCACAAAGCAAACTAAAACAACAGTTCTCGATGCCTAGGAGAGCATAAAGATGAATTACAACATACATAAATAATCAAAGTCCCACACAAAGCCCAAAAGGAAACAAGAGCGAAGGGGTGAGAGAGACGTCACCATCCCAAGAAATGACACCTGAAGAGACACGAAATCTCACTCAAATCAAGGAGATGATTTTGGAAATGAAGGCTGAATTCCAAAAACAAAAGCAAGAAATTTCCAAGGAACACTTCGAATTCAAAAGAGAAGTGGAAGAAAAGTTCAATACCCTCTCAGCAGACATGATCAGCTCAGTGTCCACACTTCAAGCAAAAATGGAGACATTAAGCAGCAGATTGACTGAAATGGAGAATAGAACATCAGGAATGGAAGATAAAACACAAGAGCTGGAACACAGAATCACCACCTTGGAAAGATTAGTCAGAACCCACCAGAGAGAACTCCAGGACCTGGCAGATGCAGTAAAGAAGTCTAACCTTCATATAATAGGGATTGATGAGGGGCCGAATTTCAGGACAAAGGAATGCAACCCTTATTCACCAAAATCATAGCAGAGAACTTCCCCAACCTCGAAAGGGAAAATAATCACATTATTGAAGGTTTCAGGACTCCAAACAGGCAAGATCCTAGAAGGAACTCATCTAGACATATCATAGTAAAGACACTAGACCCGAATACCAAGGAATTGATCTTAAATGCTGCAAAAACAAAAAGATATTCTACAATGGGAAAAAAAATTGAATTACAGCAGATCTCTTGACGCAAACCCTAAATGCAAGACAAGCTTGGAAAAATATCATTGATGTCCTGAAGACCAACAACTGCCAACCCAGACTGACTAATATATCCAGCAAAACTAGCATTTACATTTGAGGGAGAAACAAGAATATTTCACTCCAAAAAGAAGCTTTATGAATACATGCACACTAAACCAGAGTTACAAAAAATATTAACTAATCGAGAACAAATTGTAGAACATCAAGAACACCCATCAAAAAGCAAATATCTATAATTCACTAAACATAAAAGGGAGAAAAAGAGAGAAAGAAACTTAGAAGTAAAAATAAATAATGACAATGGACACTGACCACTCCTCCATAATTTCCCTAAATGTGAACGGGCTGAACAATCCAATCAAAAGACACAGAGCAGTAGACTGGGTTAAGAAACACCACCCCTCCATATGTTGCCTCCAAGAGACTCACCTCACCGCCAAAAACAGAAATTCCAAGTGAAAGGATGGAAATGAATTTTCCACTCCAACGCACCATGCAAAAAAGCAGGAGTAGCAATCTTAATCTCCAACAAAATTAACTTCTCAGTAAAATCGGTATATAAAGATAGAGATGGCCATTACATATTAGTAAAGGATACAATTCATGCCCATAATATTACAGTTATAAACATTTACTCCCCCAACACGGGAGCACCCAAATTCATCAAACAAACTCTCTTAGAATTACAGAACAAGATAGACTCAAACACGATCATTGTCGGTGACCTCAATACTCCACTCTCAACAACTGACAGGTCAACTCAACAAAAGTTCAGCAAAGACACCATCGACTTAAATGACACCATAGCCCAGTTGGGCTTAACAGATATACACAGAGTCTTCCACCCAACAGCGAAACTTTTTACATTTTTCTCAGCAGCACATGGAACACACTCCAAAATAGATCATATAATAGTTCATAGAAAACTTAAGCAGATACAAGAGGACTGATATAATTCCATGCATTCTATCAGACCACAGTGGAGTCAGACTAATTCTGAACAGTCAAAGTCAAAAAACATTCAATCACTTGGAAACTGAACAACACACATCTGAATAACTCCTGGGTAACAGATCAAATCAGAAAATAAATTAAAAACTTACATGAATGTAATGACAATCACAAAAGAACTTAAGGGACAGAACAAAAGCAGTTCTAAGAGGCAAATTTATCGTACTAGGAGCGCATATTAAAAAAACAGAAGAAGAGCATGTAAATAACCTAAAAAAACCCTGAAACACCTAGAAGAGCAAGAAAAAGTTAATTCTAAAACAACTAGAAGGACAGAAATAACAAAAATAAAATCAGAAATATCAGAGATTGAAATAAGATCAACTATACACAAAATTGATAAATCAAAAAGTTGTTTCTTTGAAAGAGTCAACAAAATAGACAGACCCCTGGCAAGATTAATAAAAAAAAAAGGAGAGGGGAGACACAAATAAACAAGATTAGAGACCCCATGGGAACAATCACAACTGATTTCCAAGAAATTCAGTCCATAATGAATAAGTACTACCAGGGCCTATATTCAAAGAAACAAGAAAATCTACTAGAAATGGACGATTTCTTAAATAAATATAGACTACTCACACTGAACAATCTCTTACAATGAAATTGTGGAAGCAATCAGGGAAATGCCAACCAAAAAGAGCCCAGGTTCAGATGGTTTCACTACGGAATTCTACAAGATGTTTAAAGATGAAATAACACCTAAACTCTTGAAACTTTTCTCAGAAATAGAAACAGAAGGAGCAATACCAAACTCATTTTATGAAGCTAATATTACTTTCATCCCCAAACCAGGGAAAGACCCAACTAAAAAAGAAAACTAAACACCTATCTTGCTAATGAACACAGACACAAAACTCCTCAATAAAATATTAGTCAACAGAATCCAGAAACAAATTTTAAAAATCATACACTATGATCAAGTGGGCTTCATCCCACAGATGCAAGGCTGGTTTAACATTCACAAATCAATCAATCAATGTAATACATCACATTAATGGAGATAAGGATAAGAATAATATGATAATTTCTCTGGATGTGGGGAAGGCATTTGACAAAATACAACATCCATTCATGTTGAAAGCACTAGAAAAAATAGGAATAAGAGGTACATTGCTCAAAATATTTAAAGCCATATATGAAAAACCTACAGCCAGTATTATACTAAATGGTGAAAGACTGGCACCATTCAACTTAAAATCAGGAACTAGACAGGGATGCCCAGTCTCTCCACTTCTCTTCAATATAGGCTGGAACCCTTAGCCAGAGCAATAAGACAAGAAAAGGACATCAAAGGGATCCACATAGGGAAAGAAGAAATTAAATTATCCTTATTCGCAGACGACATGATCCTCTACTTGAGTGACCCAACAAACTCCACTCCCAAACTTCTAGAATTAATAAACTACTTTAGCAAAGTGACAGGATACAAAATTAACCTTCAGAAGTCAGTAGCCTTCTTGTACACCAACAATACACAAACAGAAGGCCAAATCAAGAAAATGATACCTTCACAATAGCCCCCAAAAGAATAAAATACTTAGGAATTAACTTAACCAAAGATGTAAAGGAATTATTCAATGAAAATTATAAAAGCCTAATGAAAGAAATTAAACAGGACACTAGGAAATAGAAAGACATCGCAGGCTCATGGCTAGGGAGAACCAACATAGTGAAAATGGCTATACTGCCAAAATCGATATACAAATTCAATGCAATCCCCATCAAAATCCCAAAGACATTCTTTACTGAAATAGAAGATATAATTCAAAGATTCATATGGAACAAGAAAAGACCTAGAATAGCCAAAACAATTCTAGGCAAAAAGAGCAATGCTGGAGGTATTACAATACCAGACTTCAAATTCTACTATAGAGCCATAATAACAAAAACCACTTGGTATTGGCACAAAAACAGACCAGAAGATCAGTGGAACAGAATGGAAGACCCAGAAATAGAACCACATACCTATAGGCAACTTGTATTTGACAAAGGAGCCAAAGGTATACAGTGGAACAAATACAGTCTATTCAATTATTGGTGCTGGCAAAACTAGGCAGCCACATGCAGAAAACTAAAAATTGACCCTAGCCTTTCACCATGTACAAGCATTAACTCAAAGTGGATCAAAGACCTCAACGTCAGACCAGAAACTGTGAAACTGCTACATGATAAAGTAGGAGAGACACTGGAACTCATAGGCACAGGCAAAAGATTCCTGAACAGAATCCCAGGGTCACAACAGATAGAAGAGAGACTCAATAAATGGGACTACCTAAAAATAAAAAGTTTCTGTACAGATAAAAGCATAGTCGCAAAAGTAGAGAGACAGCCAACCAACTGGGAAAAGATATTCACCAATAATACATCTGACAAATGCTTAATATCCAGTATCTACGGGGAACTCAAGAAATTAATCCCCCCTAGACCCAATAAACCATTCACTAAATGGGTAAGGGAACTAAAGAGAGACTTATCAGAAGAAGAGATTAAAATGGCAGAAAAGCATATGAGAAAATGTAACTTGTTCAGCCACTCTGGAAAGCAGTGTTGAGGTTTCTTAAAGAAACTTTCCCTACAATCCCACCATACCACTTCTGGGCATCTATCCTGAACATCATAACCCAAGATATGATAAGAACACCTGCTCAGCTATGTTCATCTCTGCACTAGTCACAATAGCCAGGTGATGGAAACAATCCAGATGCCCTACTGCTGATGAATGGATACTGAAAATGTGGAATATATACACAATGGAATTCTACATAGTCAAAAGACAAGATAAAATAATGGCATTCACAGGGAAGTAGATGAATCTAGAGAGAATCATGTTGAGTGAGACAAGTCAAGACCTAAGGAACAAAAGGCACATGGTATCCTTAATATGTGGCTATTACATCCAAAGGGTACAAGAGCGAGGACTCAATAACTGCATACCCAATGCAATGGACATGGTATAGGAAACATAAACATACCTATATAGATATAAAAACCTATGACTCTATAGACATAATGTTTTATTTCATAAATTAATGTTTCTATGACATACAAACCCTTAGCCTAATTTTGATTAAGTTCTAAATACTAAGTCCAAGTGATTATAGATAGAGATTTCCTTCTTGAACACTTGTTTGTTAAACCTGTCATTTAAAATACGATGTAAAAATCAATGTTAATAAATTCTTAAAAAAAGTAAAATGAAAATGAAAAAAATGTGGGGAAATCTCTCTTCTTAACAAAGAAGAAACGTTTATATTTGCAAAAATACTTGCAACACAATGTCTGGCACACAGACAATTCCCCCAGTAAATAGTCCTCATGTAATTTTATAATCATGATCTATGTTAAGCACTCTAAGTAATGAGATTTGCATGCAACAGAATTAATAGCTTTGTAGCAATCCATACATATATATATATAGCAAAGAAATACATACCCATACTTTCACACTCATGCACACATACACAGATGAACATTCACTCTAATGCTATATCTTTTTAAATGATCGCACTAAGAGAAACTACTCAGACTCCAGAAGAGCATGATGAATACTTAGAATTGAAATTTTCAAATTCAACTTTTGGAACATAAATGGGAAAAATTAGTCTTATTTTGTAGTAACATCCTATATTCAGTATTCCTTAATCACAAATGTGACAAACCATAGAAACATGATAGATATGCTGCAACAGCACAGGCAGAGATCAGAGACTTGGTACAGTTGCTGTGGATACCTCAAAACACTTACGTGGGAGACCCTACCAAAATTTCAGTACTTAGTATATCCTGGAATGTGTTATGCCATTCTTATGACAGAGTAATACCTATAATTATACTCCCTGTATTACAAAAGTATAGGGACAATTTTATTTTTGTGTCACAGGAATCTTTCATAATCTCAGACATTTTGTTTTGTGCTTTCAAAACCAGTATTTGGAAAAGCAGAGGTTGTACACTTTTTCAGTGTACCTGAAGAGTCCAAAGATAAGGTTGAGATTTCTGAATTTAGATGCCTTTGGCTACCATTAGGAGGGCCGATAGAGACCAGCCATTTTATTTTGTTTCAGAATTTAATTAATTAACGTTAATTGAATTAATTTTTGTATGTGAATGTGTATAAGGCTTTTGTCTCAGTAATTAATAGAGACAGGATTTAGACAGCAATGAATTAATAATATAATAAAAATATGGCTGCATATCATTAATTCTTACATTCTTAATTTCTCTAACAAGGCCATTGATTCACTGTGGAATTTCAGCCTTTTGCCTAATACTATCACTGCTACCAATAGCAACAAATATCAATATTTGTTCACTAATCAAGTGACTTCAAATCATGTGGAGCTTGTTTCTTGAATAACAAGAATTTTTTCCAGCCTAAAATATAAGACTCAGAAGGCTTTTGCAGTGCAAGTGAAAAGAATTCACTTACGTTTTATTTCTGCAAGTCCTAATTATTCAGTATACTTCCTCACAAGTTTTGTTAAAAACCAAAACAACTTTGTTAGTAATACATTGTCCCCACAATGATCAGTTCACCAAATGTAATTCACAGAGAAAAGGAAACCTCAAAAATCAAACAAGTGTAGCCATGGCTATAACAGATTGGTTTACAAAGAAAAGAAAAGAAAACTCTTGCTTTTTACATTGTGGCAGGTCTTTGTTGATTTTATATTCACGATATCCCTTTAGTCTTCTCTGTGTCATGATCAATTGGTATCCACCTTGTCTGATATTTTGCTGGCCAACTTTCCCCGGGTACAATTTCTTTTTCAGAAATGTAGCCCTAGCTCAGAAGCTGCCACATTGGGTTGAATTTTCTGGTCCCTGTCATTAAAGGTGGCAGCCAAGCACTTGAGAATGAAGTGGGAACACTCTGGTGAGAGTGATAATTAAACTTTGAAAATGAAGGATCACCTCTTTTCACTCAGCTCATTGGGTTTGGCATCAGAATAATCCCAAAGCAATGGGGGGGGGGAGGTACCTACTTCTGATCAGGGCCATATCTAGGTGTGCACAGATTATTTCTACAGTTTCAAATGGAAATGCCATCTTAATTGTATTTAAAATGTTACCTCTGATATGAGGAGAAGATGTGTTATAAACTAGTTCTAAGAATCAAGAAAATAGTTCTAAGAATCCAGAAAATGACTCAAGTGTAGATTATACACTTAGATTATAAGTGAGGAATGAATTAGAGGAAAGAAAAGCAGGCATTGTTTTCACACAGAAAAAGCATTATAAAAGAAGAAAATTGTTACCAGGGAAATTGAAAAGAATATTGAAAGTGTCTTTTCTTTCTCCTCAAATATGAGACTGCCAATGAAGGAGTTCTGTCTCAGCTTTGCTGTCTCCTTACTTCATTTCTGGGTGACCATTATTACAACATCTTACTCTGCTTGAAAGACCGCAGAAAGTACTATGTGAGGTGAATACAAGACATGGATTTTTTTCTCTCTCCACTTAGTGCTTTCTCCAAATACTATGGAAGTAATTATATAAGAAGCTAAACTATTTTTTCACTGCATTAAAAATAGATCTGTATTTTTTAATGTAAGTAGTTATACTAGATGATACTATTATTAGAAACAGAGGATAAGAATCAACTTTTAAGTACACATTGCATATAGAAATGCAATTTTGGACAAAAAGGCATGACTTCTGTGATCTTCGGCTTTGCCATTGATGCCTATCTTAAAAACCTATTGAAAGAGTAAATGGCTTTAAAATATATTAAAGTTTTATATTATCAAACCTGAAGTACTCTATATGTGCTCAAACATCATCATTATTACAAGTCCATCACCCAGTACACAATACTATGTAGAAAGTTAACCTATATTAACATTTCTTTTTATAGTTGATCAGTTCCTAACCTGGTTATTTGGAGAAAAGCTAAGAGAAGTTGGTCCCTAAACAAACAAACAAAACAAACTTTAAAAAAAGCTTGCTAGACAGTCGTGTATTTTGCCTGTAATCCTATCTAATCTGCATGTTGAGATCTGAGCTCTGAGGAATTAGTTTCAAAGCCAGTCTGAGCCCAGAATTACAAGAGATTCTTATCTCCAATTAAATACCAAAAGGCAAAAAGCAGTGGTGTGACTACTGACTAGTGTAGAGCACTAGCCTTCAGTAAAAAAGCTGAAGAAAGCATGCAGGCTCTGAGTTCAAGCCCCAAGACCAACATAGAAAAGAAAAGACACTAACTTGAATTCAATACTGCAATGCAGTAGAGGTAACTGCAAAATAAAGCTCAGAAAGTTAAAAATTGCTAAAAAGGAGAAATTAATCATTCCATACGAGTCTTAATAATTCCCTTTACATTTTAAGGATTGTTTTGGGAAATATACACTATATTTGTTACATATTATTTCAAGGTAAGGAAGAACACTGAAGTGATTAGATCAGTATTAAAAAAAAACAATTAGCTTCATAGGCTATGCAAAAAGCGTTTTAGACACATTCCTTTGTAGGTTTTGTGATAAATGGGTTTATAGGCAAATATTTGTTAGATTTAAAATATTTAAATACTTGAGAATATCTATTATTTGAATATATGAACTACTCTCTTTTGTCCTGTTAGAAAATTTTTCCCATAATACAATACTATAAACTTTATACTTATCAGCTCTTTAAAACAAAGAATGAGGTCTGAGGATCACAATCTAAGCCAGCTCAGGCCGAAAACTCTGTGAGACTCTTATCTTCAATTAAGCATCAGAAAAGCTGAAAGTGGATCTGGGATTCAAGTGGATGAATACTGGCCTTGAGCAAAAGAGCTCAGGGGCAGTGCCTAGGCCTTAGTTAAAGCCTCAGTACTGGCACAAAAAAGGAAACAAAGAAACAAAGGGGGGAGGAGGAAGGGAAAGTACAATGCTGAAAAGCAATAATAAACATTGCATTTAAACATGATTATACTATAATATTTAAGTACAGTTCCTTAGGGAAAAAAGAAGGGTGGGGGGAATTGCCTAAGGATAGTGGACTTACTTTGTATAGGATGTTAGAAAAACAATAAATTATAATTCATTGAAAAAATATAAATTCCATAAAATATCCTGCCACCCATAAAAGAAATGCTAATCAAAGCAACTCTGAGATTCCACTTCACTCCAGTTAGAATGGCCATGATCAAGAAATCTAATAACAACAGATGCTGGAGGGGATGTGGATGGAGGGATCACTACTACACTATGGAAAGCAGTATGACAGTTCCTCAAAAGACTAAACATAGAGCTCCCCTATGACCCAACAATTCCATTTCTTGGCATTTGCCCAATTGTCCAGAAACAAAGACATACTAAATCCACTAGCACAATGATGTTCATTGAAGCACTATTTACCATAGCAAAGATATGGAACCAACTCAGATGACCCTCAGTTGATGAGTGAATCAACAAGATGTGGTATTTATACACAATGGAATTCTATGCTGCCATCAGAAAGAATGACATTGCCCCATTTGTAAGGAAATGGAAAGACTTGAAAAAAGTCATATTAAGTGACGTAAGCCAGCCTCAAAGGATCATAGGTTCAATGATTCTCCTTATTTGTAATAATTAGTACAAACCTTGGACTCTCCTAGCAGAAGATTACAATAGCTCAAAACCTAGATACCTAAGGCCATAATAGGATGAGGCTAAATGAAAGGACCACCAAGATAGGGAAACAAGAGATATATAATGTGATTCTTGTTCTTAATGTAGTATGTTATTTCTCAGCTCTTTTGTTGTCCCTTGGTTATTCTCATATTGTTACTGTATTTTACCTTGTTATCTAGTATATTGAATATATGTTTATTTGTTTATTTCAAATAGGAAAGGGAAGGGGAAAGGAAATGGGGACAAAAATATGAGAAGAGGTATCAATGTTTGTGAAGTAATGCACCTTCTATCTGGCCAAATATAACTGTAACCCTTCTATTAATTATAATAAAAATGCATAATCAAAAATGAACACAAAAATGATAAAATACATTTCATAAGTATGAAAAAATATCCTGCCACAGCCTTAGGTTTATATTTAAAATGATTTACAGTTTCTTCCTGAGTTTATCATCTTCTGAACACCAGCCGTATACAATGAAAATTCAATTAAATGGGTATTTCATTGCTTCTGTAGAAACTTCTGAGATCTTCCTGGTACCCCATTAATAACAGGGGCTCAAATTCTGGGGGATTGTTTTATGAATTCTTGAACTAACTTTCTTTCTCTTTCCTTCCTTCCTTCCTTCCTTCCTTCCTTCCTTCCTTCCTTCCTTCCTCTCTCTCTCTCTCTCTCTCTCTCTCTCTCTCTCTCTCTCTCTCTCTCTCTCTCTCTCTCTCTCTCTCTCCCTCTCTCTCTCTCTCTCTCTCTCTCTCTCTCTCTCTCTCTCTCTCTCTCTCTCTTTCTCTCTCTTGCTTTCTTTCTATTTTTTTTCTTCTTTTTTTGTGGGTCATGGGGCTTGAACTCAGCCTGGGCACTGTCCCTGAGCTCTTCAGCTCAAGGCTTCCCCTGTACCCTTGAGCCACAGCCCCACTTCCTATTTTCTAGAGGTTCATTGGAGATAAGACTGTCAGGTCCTTTTGTGCCTGGGCTGGTTTTGAACCTTGATCCTCAGATCTCAGTCTCCCGTGTAGCTAGGATTACAGGCATGAGCCATGAAGCCCCGCAAACTTACTTCCTTTTCTTTTTTTATCTTTCTAGGCATCAACAAAAAACCAGCAGATTTTTTCATAAAACATATTATATATTATACACATTAATATTTATAAGCCTATGAATTAAATGTTTAAATAAACATTCAACCAACATATTCCAGGTCTCTTGTTTTCAATGTTATTTGTACTTACATTGTTTGGAAAGTCAGCCTTTAGTTCTTGGATACTTTGACACCAATAGGCAGCTGTCTTTTCACTAATGAGCTCAATATTCAGGAAGGAGCTTTGTCCAGGGCCATACATGGGGCCAGAGGTGATACCCCGGATGATTCTGGGTGAAACATTTGTCACAATGTCCTGTTGAAAGAGTAAAGATATTGGTTGCTTTTGATCAAAACAAAACAAAACAGAAATCCATCATCTTCAGTATTATCACTTATATTATCAAATGGAATTTCTTATATTTTGGCATAAGACTGACTGAAATTCTATCACTTGAGTCATTGTTCTGCTTCTAGCCAGTTGGTATTTAATTGTAATTAAGAGTCTCACAGATTTTTCTACCAATGCTGTCCTTAAACCCAGGCTGGCTTTGATCTCAGCCTCCTGAGTAGCTGGGATTACAGGCGTGAGCTATCAATGCCTGGCAAAAGATGTATTTTTAAAACATTTTTAAATACAGTGGAACATATACTTCTTCCAAAGGAAACGGTAATTTTTTACTGCAATTCTAGGGTTAGCAAAGGAAAAGAGCAAACAAATTCAAGTATTAAATTTCTTCACACTGGTTGTGGGCATTCACAGCATAACTGGAATACAACTAAAAATTAAAACATATTAGGGAATATGTAAAAATGTCATCCAACCTATTCAGTCTAAGTATCTCCAATCATAGCTGAATTCCAATAAGTCCTAATGTTTATAAAGTAAAAGCATGCATCATTTTCCTAGAAATGAATTCAAATGTCAGTCTAGGAAGGAAAATGTGTATCACTAACTCTTCAAACTTTTACATAGTAGCAAATTAACTACAGAACTGTAACTAGAGACTCATATTCAGTGAGGAGAAAGTCTCTTTTCCTATGGTGGAAATGAGAATATCAATAACTTACTGATAAGTACAAACAGTAAACAGTAAAATTAACTTGCTTGTTAAGTGTAATTAACAACCCACAACTGCTTCTAAAGCTGTATTAACAATGAAGAGCAACATTCTTCCTTTACCTATGACTAAAAAGAAACAAAGACAGAAAAAAATGTTTCTTTTGCCAACTTCCAATTAAAATTAATTTTGAATAAAGGTCATTTAGTTAAGGATTTATCAGAATTAGTCTTTTAAGTACCCCTCCTCACCATCTTGTCACTTTTACTGAGATAACATGAACCCCCATTAGTATATAGCAATTAAGGTCAATTTACATATTTTAATTAAGAACCACCCCATATAAAACAATTAGTGTAATAGGCATACTAACTGGATTTCATAACATTTGGACGTTTTTCCAACTAGATAGACAGGAAACCTTAATTAGCATTAATTAGTGCTGATCTGCATATGTTTGATAAGGCATACCCTTGCCACAAAACATTATTTATTCCTGAATCTGCCAAATGCTACAGTGGCGGAGGATAGAAAGATTTTGCTTCACATTGAATGTTAATTTCTGGTAATTTACATTCACTTTTACATTTGAATTAGTGTATTATAAAATAAATGGTATAAATGTTACAATAAGCTTTCCCAAATATGCACATTTTTACTTATAGGAGTCATTCCAGTTAATGTTTTGCTAATTAAGTCTTTCCATTTCTATTGTATTTGTGTGCATCTTCACTAGCCTGACTTTGATTTGCTATTGAGAAGTCTTGTTACACAATCTTAATAGCAAAGTGACAAACAGAATCACTTTGGGACACTCCAGACTACTGGGTCAGATTTCCATCCTGATGAAATTGTTTGTAGCCTATCAGGCTAGTTCTTGTGGATTGAAATGATCTAAGACTTTCTGGAAATGTTTCCTTCAAAGAAGCCTGTTTAGTGTTTTGTTTTGTTTTGTTTTGTTTTTTTCTGTATCAATTTGCAGAGCTACCTTTTTTAAGCCTTGAAGTTCTTTCTTCTTTTCTGCTAACTATTCTAAATTCAGTTCACTTTAATAAATCCAACCCAAGTCACAAACAGTACTTAACCCAAGACGTGATTCCAGTCCCCCTTCTCTTTGACAAGTCATATGCCCAGCATCAGGCATTTCTACAAAGGATGAATTACTCAGGTTAAATGAGTGCATTGCAATTTACTGGTCTGGGAGCATAACTTTCGACATCTATGAGGGTAAGATTTGGTATTTTAGTAACATCCCTATTGCTTGTCCATTCTTCAGATTTGATTTCAGTCCCTCTCAGAATTATTTTCAATCTCATCAACTCTCAAATCTCAACAAGACAAAATCTTAACAGGACACAGACTCATAAACACTTTCTACCTTCCTTATGATGACACTTGGTACTCTCATTGCCTCTTTGCTCAGGTGGTCATGGACTGTGGTTCTCTTTCTTCAGCCACCTACATAGTTGCGATTACTGGTATGTACGTACGACTATGCTTGGCCTGTGATTATCTATGTTCTTGAATGTATCTTCGATAGGGCATCAGATTTGCAAGCAAGAAAGTGTATTTTGTTTCTATATTTCATGTCTTGATGCTAGTCTGACATGCAGCTGGCACATACATCACATTTCTTAAAGAAGCCTAAAATGAACCATAGGCACTAGAGGAGATCTTAACCAGAAACATAGGGAAAAACATTTACTGTGTCCTGACTCTATTATGCTACTGAACAGACATTACTAGCCAATTCCTCTAGGGCTTAAGTCTTTACTTGCTGATCCCTCAAGGACCCTTTCTTCTGTACCCTAACATGGTTCCTACCTCCAAGATTCTGTGGCAGAGTGCAGGGTTACACATGACCATTATTGTACTCTCCCATGCTCTGTCTCTGTTAAGCCTAGGTAACAATGGCCTCACAGCCCTTCCTGATATAGAGCCTTAATCTGTTAAGGGTGAATGAGCTGTAGGATCCAAATACATGGATCCAAATTCATGTTGCCTTGGGTGGGAAATCCTAACCTGATTCACAGCCTCCTGGACCAGGTGTTTCTTGGCTAATGAGCCTATCAGAACCATACCTACTTGCTCCTTGTGTCTGAGACCCAGGCTAGGATCTAATTTTCACAAGTTATGAAGGTACTTTTCAATATCATAAGACAAGACATAGAATGGGTTTTTAACCTATACCCATGATCAGTCTAGTACTTCTAAGCCATAGACTAGACCAAGTCCAACTCTAGGTAGCAGTCAAATGAGGTGATGTACAGAGGGATTACAGTTGCATTCATCAGGTAGTGTGTACATTACTTCTTGAACATTGTTACACCTTCCCATGTTTTTCTCCCATTTTCCATCCCCCCACTCTCTCCCACTTACCTTGTTTTTCTTTTACCTTCCCTTTTACAAATAAACAAATATACAATATACCAGGTACCACATTCAGTACAGTAACAATATGAGATAAATCATAAGGGATAAGAAAGAGAAAAGAAATAGCTTCATATAGTACATTATGAACAAAAATCACAGTAATAAACCTCTTGTTTCCATATCCTGGTGTTCATTTAGCTTATCCTGATCCTGTATGGACATATGTAGATTGCTTTTGAGCTATTATGATCCTCTGTTAGGAAAATCCTACACATACACTAATTGTTACAAATAAGAGAAACCATGGAGCCTATGTTTGTTTGGGTCTGCCTTACTTCACTTAATATGATTTTTTCCCCATGTCTTCCCATGTCCTTACAAATGGGGTAATATTCTTTCTGATGGCAGCATTGAATTCCATGGTGTAAATATACCACATCTTCATGATCCATTCATCTACTGAGGGACATCTGGGTTGGTCCCATATCTTGGCTATGGTGAATAATTTGAAATTCAAACAGATAAAAAATGCTCTACACGAATTATATATAACTACAGTGTTCAATTTGAGCTATCAGTAAGTCAATTATTCACTTCCTAGAAATTGCAAAAATCTATATTTTAATAAAATCAACAAAAAGTAGACACATTCTGTACAAGTGCCCTATAATCAATCAGTCATTGAAATTTTACTGTACCTACTTACTCATTTTTGTTTTCATAATTTATGGAACCTTTGGTACTGCTCTGACAAAAATTTCCTTTACTGACCTGAGACATCTAGAATTTGTTTTTAATTTGGTGAAAGATGAATGAAAATGAGACTACCAATTATCCCTGGCTAAATGATTAAAGCTAGAATTTCAATAATTGGGCAATAACTAATACTTTTGATCTGGGAATTGTAGAATTTGAGTATGACTTCATAAGATAATATTTTTGCTTTAATATTTAATAGTTAATGCATATTTGTATAGCTTCAGGGAGCTAATACAACAAAATAAACACATCCAGGGATAGTTAGACTAGATAAGAGTTCATCCTCTATAAACAAGAAGATGAATCTTCACAACCTTTTTCAGATTTCTAAAAATAGATGCTTATGGAAAAGGAAATGTGAGGTGGTCTTTCTCCTCTGTGTATCAGTGAAACTACCATTATAAAACCAAATGTTAGCAACCTCTTAACCTCTTAAGTGATGTTAGTGATTTTTCAGAATTAGTAACAAGATTTAACTAGTAATAAACTGATCATATGTGTTTGTTTAAGTTCACTTGACCTCTCTCATCCTAATAAAAAAAAGTCTAAAGTTTCCATGGTTACTACTGAATTAATACAGTCACAATGGCCATAGAGAAAAGAAAGGAAACTTTGCAGAAACGTGTTGAAAGGAGGCTGGAAAAAGAATAGGGGGGTTCAACAAATTTGAATGAAAATAAACTTTATTATAACACATACACCATAATATATAACAATTGTTGAAATGATAATTTTCTGCAAAGAATATACATGACATCTAAAGCAAAAAAAAAAAAAAAACATAATGGGGCTGGGAGTTTGGCCCAGTGAGTGCTTGCTTAGCATGGATGAAGACCCAGGTTTAATTCCTTGGAACCACATACATAGAAAAGGCCTGAAGTGGTACTATGGCTCAAGTGGTAGAGCCCGAGCCTTGAGAAAGCTCAAGGACAGTACTCAGGACCTGAGTTCAAGGCCCAGGACTGGTAAATAAGCAAAAAATGTATGTTCAGTGAAACATGATAATATCATAGACAAATGAACCTATGTCTGGAAGTAAACTAATTCAGGAATTGGGTCTCCTCATGGAGTAGGTAGATACATGTGAAAGGGTATCAATGTATGTGAATTAATGTACCTTCTATATGGCAAATGTCATGTAACCCTTCTATTAATTACAATAAAAATATATGAAAAAAAGAAAATCTTTATTAGTAACTATAGAAGTGTTAGAATGAGAACTCTGTTCAATGAACAGTGTGGTGGTCTACTGCATGTGAAACCTACATAAAAGCTTATATAAGTTTACCTGAAGACCTGTGAGTTAAGTCTAAGGTATATTTCTTTTTTAAGTTTCTAAATTTCTGCTGTGGGATTATTTTGCCAAAAGAAAAGTTTTAACTATTTTTATAAATCAGAATTTCAAAATCATCTTCATATTTATTTTTGTAAATATTGAAATATCTCTAAAACTTATATATATCATATATCTAAGTATACAAATATCTTCTAAAATTATATCAAATCTAATATGACATTATTCCATAAAAGAGAATACTTTGTACCAACTCAGAAACCAGACATGTTACATAACATAATTCTATCTTTACATAACTGCCATTTACTAGCCTGGGAATAGCAAAAATAAATTCCATCTTGGCCTACATTTCAGTGTAATTCTATCTCTTCTCTGAATAAATTTAGCATTTTATTTGCTTTGTGAACTAATGGCTTTTGAGCCACTCATATAAGTGTGATCCTAGCTATTCAGGAAGTTGAGAAGTAAGGATCATATTGAAAGCCAACCCAGGCAGATAAATCCAAGAGACTGGTGTCCAATTAACTGGTAAAAAGCAGGAAGTAGAGGTTCCTGAAGTGATACTATGCTAGCTTGAGAGGAAAAGCCAAATGACAACTTGAAGGCCAAAGCTTACACCTGATTACAAGCACTCCCTCTCAGAAAAAATTAATAGGAATATTAACCTAGAAATATAACTAATTATTAAAGATTATGTGCAGTTAAAACTATAGAAATGATAATAATGTAATTGGCTTTGGCCATAAATATTTCACGTATGTACTATATAACTATCACAACTCTTTCATGCTCTTGATGAAAAACAAAGGCTTAAGAAAATTATCCATGACCTATTCATAATTGTATATCTACTAAGTATTAAAGCCAAGACTAAATCTCAGACATAGTTATCTGAATGAGAATCTTAATGCTACATGTCGATAAACATACTGCATGTGGATTAATTAGAATTCATTTTCTATATTTATATTTTATTGTAAAGATGATGTACAGAGGGGTTACAGTTACCCAAGTCAGGTAATGAGTATATATCTTTCTATTTTTTTTTTGTCAGTCGTGGGGCTTGATCTCTGGGCCTGGGCACTGTCCCTGAGCTCTTCCCCTTGAGCAATAGTGTTACTTCTTTCTAGTGGCTAATGGGAGATAAGACTCTCACAGACTTTAGTGCCTGGGCTGGCTTTGAACCATAATCTTCAGTTTTCAGCCTGCTGAGTAGCTTACAATGACTTACAAGTGTAAGTCACTGGCACCTGGTGTAGATTTCATTTGGAACACTGTCACTCCCTCCCTCATTTATTCCCAGGGTTTCTCCTCCTGAACTCCCAGTCCCCCAGGTTGTACAGTTCATTTCCAACATAGTGTCTAATAAGTAACACTGCAGAATTAGTTTATAATTTGTCCCACGAATTCTATGATTCCCCTTCTTCCCACATCATTAGATATACTTTTATACAAGACAAAGCATACAGAAATCCAAACAAGTGAGAAAAGAGAATAAACCAAAGGTGTGGGGAGGGAATAGCAGCCATAAGTGCTATTGAAAGAAAAAAAAACCTGTTCCCATTTCTTGAAGTTCATTTTGGTAAGCATCATTTTGTATGACCATATGTACATAGCTATTGAACCCTGTGATCCTCTCCTAGAAATAGTCTTTGTTAGCACTGTGTGAAAGTTTAGAGTGTTGTTTAGTTACTCATGTACAAGTATAATTATCTATCTTTTACTATCCATAGGATTTGCTTATAGATTTATACAACTCATTTTTTAAAATTTAAATTTTTTATTTTTTGATATTTTTATTGTAATTCATAAAAGGGTTACATGATATTTGCCAGATACAACTCATTTTTGTTGCAGGAAAAATAAACAACTTGGACAAGTTAATGTGTGTGTGTGTGTGTGTGTGTGTGTGTTGGTTCTGGGGCTAGGGCTTGAACTCAGGGAATTGTTCGGGGCTTCTCTCTGTTTAATGTCTAATGCTCTAACTCCTGAGCCACAGCTATACTCCCAGCTTTCTTTTCCTGGCTAATTAAAGATAAGAGTTTCAAGGACTTTTTCCTGCCCAGGTTTGCTTTAAACCAACGCCCTCATATCTCAGCCTCCAGAGTAGCTAGAATTACAGGTGGAGCCACTGGTTTCTTGAAGGAAGAAGAATTTTATGTAATATAAAGTAGGGAAAACCAGTTTATATTACAGTGTTTCTGTCTTTTCTCTGTGCTTTTATTTTTTCGTATAATTTTATTGTGCATGTGTGTGTATGTGTGTATGTGTATATATTTGTGTACATGTATGTGTGTGTTCTGTCTCTGCAGGAAATCAGATTTCCTGTTCAGAATAAGTTCAATATTATACAATTGACAAGCCCCCAGCTTATAAGTTGTAGTATAGAGACTTTTCATGTCTTGCAAATTTGTGGGTCAAATTTAACCACTTGTGTCAAAGAAGGACTGAAATAATATTGGATACCTCTCCTTTGCTTAATTACCTGTGCCTAGCAAAAGAGACATAATTAGGATTCGACTGTATGTTCATATAAACAAAAATGGAGAAATTGGACCTGGGAAAGTATTGTTAGAGGACTCTAATCTTCAGGGACTATATTGTGTAAGTTCACAACAGAAATCTGAGCTGTATATGTCACACAGACATTGGTGTAATATTGTTCACTACAGAAATGGCTTTAAAAAAAAAACTAGACAAAATAGGGCCCTGGGGTGTAGCCTAGTGAGAGTGCTTGCCTAGTGTGTAACAAACTCTGGGTTTGATTCCTCCTTACCACATATACAGAAAAAAACGAAATTGGCCCCAACCTTGAGAAAAAGTATCCAAGGACAGTGCCCAGGCCCTGAGTTCAATCCCCAGGATTGGCAAAAGAAACAACAACAAAAAAAGAAAACTAGACAAAATAACTTTTCATTAAAATGAAAACTCTTCATAACTGTGAATAAAATATTATGATCCATTTGGTATTTCTAGGACCCAGAACTCTACAAAATCCTACAATCTTCATAAGTTTTCTCACATTTCTCACATGAAATTGGAAAGTGATCTAAATTTCCAGCATGCTTTGGTTTGTTAAAGATCATTAACACAAATGGATGGGCCAACTTAAGCTTGAGTGTGCCAGGCCAAATGAGTGGAATAGGAGGTAATGTAATAAGACAGTGCAAAAAGTAGAAAGGGAGACAACCCATAGTAACAACCAATTGTGTTTTAGAAGGCAAACACAAACATTTCATCACTTATCTTGGCTTGAAGAAACGACTGATGGGTGCTAACTTTGCTGAATGTCATCTCCATGTTAAGGAAGAAGTTTCATCCACATGATGTATGGTCTTACTACTCACTTTGGCCAAATGTCTTCCTCTCTTACATAGAGCCTATCAACCTCCTTGATTTGATGTCCCACATTGAAGAAGCATTGAAGTGCATTTTCTGAATAGGTTTTGTATATTGCTGGCAAAATGCTATGTGACAGACTTTTGCCCCACCCCACCCCTGAGATTTGTGACTCTGTAGACTAGTCTTGTTTTATTCTTTGACCTTTCCTATTGGGTTGAGTAGACATCACTATGTATCCAAACTTGTAGGATATTTAATGAAATAGCATGTCACTTATCTGCTGTGAAAATTTGATAGATAAATATTTGTTAATTTGTCAAATTTCCAGGCAACCCAGAAGTCATGGGAGTTCAGAGGTGAGCGACTTTAGCCAGAGAATGGGTAATGTATGAGAAAGGAACCAAAAATGAAAAATGGCAAGAACTAACAAGCGGGGGTCAGAATGTACAGAGTCCCAAGTGACTTGTAAGAAGGTCAAAGTTTTCCTGTCTTGTAGGCTTTGAGAAGTCATTGGGCTATGTTTCCTATTCAAGTTATTAATACCAATAGCTCCCCACAGCTGTGTATTCAGAGATAAGTTTTACAAGACATAGATGAAGGGCTTTTTCAGTGCTGATATCAGATGGATTATAACGTGATTAATCAACAGACAGACTGATTAAATTATAGGGTTCAGTGTTCAGATAAGAGATTTGGGATACAGTCTGCCAAACTGTAATTAACTTAGAAATTTCTGCAGGCCTGCTTATAAGATGTTCATGTGATATGCTGTGAAGAAATCTTTTCCAGCTCAGAATAGCAGCTGTGAAGGTATGAGCATGAGTCAATTCTAATAATTATTAATTACCTTCAAGTGTTACAAGATAATATTCATTGAAAATGGCAAATACATTTTTTGAAAAATCTTTACTCTTTATAAAATCTTTACTTTTTACAAAATCTACATAAACTCTCTGGTCTTATTCTAGAAGCCACTATATATGTAATTCAAGTAAGTTCTAAAAGATTTATACAGGAGTTTTCCATTTGGGAAATGCTGTTATGATTTAGACAAAAATTCTTTTTCAAATAACACATATAAAATTATCATACTTTTTAAGGAAAAGTACACACTTATAAATACAGTATACTGTTACACACACACACACACACACACACACACACTCACACACACAAAGCAAAGATCCTGTAAGACATACTAGCTCTAAGGTGGTATTTGTGCTTAAGGTTTCACCCTATCCTGATGTTCTAAAGAAAGTACGCTTGAGATATCAAGAAAGGAACACTTGAGATATCAAGTTATAGCCATGTGGCAGGTAGATTAGAAACTTCCATATACAATAGGAACAACAACAACAGATACTATCAAGTTATATCTTAGAAATGACTAGAGGGCAAAAATAGGGTACATGCCCATTCCACCATTAATTGTGGGTGAAAAAGAAGTAAATCTCTCTCAAGAATTCAAACCTGGGCTTGGAGTCTGGCCTAGTGGTATAGTGCTTGTCTAGCATGCATGAAGACCTGGGTTCGATTCCTCAGTACTACATACATAGAAAAAGCTGGAAGTGTTGCTGTGGCTCAAGTGGATCTAGCCTTGAGAAAGCCCAAGGGCAGTGCCCTGAGTTCAGTCCCCAGGACTAGAAAAATAAAGAATTCTAAACTGATTAGGATTTTAAAACTCCAGGAAAGCATGTGGTTTAAAAGTGTTTCCTGGTCATTATGTCTTTGTATATTTAATAGAAGCAATGCCAAACTCCAGGTTTCAAAAAATAACAAGGAAGCTGGACATCAAAGACTCATGTCTGTAACCACAGCTAATCATTAAGGATCTTAGTTTGAAGCCAGCACAGACAGGAAAATACATGAGAGTCTTAATCTCCTATTAACCTCAGAAATCCAGAAGTGAAGCCGTGGCTCACATAATAGAGAACTAGCTCAACAGCTTAAAGATAGTACCCAATCCCAGAGTTCAAAACTTAGGACTGGAAAAAAACATCCCAGGGAATATGAGCCCATCATAGAAGAAAACCACCGAAGAAATAAAAAGAAGAAGAAACATATTGCCAGTAACACATGTTTAATGTGCTTAAACCTAAAAGGGAATTGAGTCCATAATCAATGACTGAGGTACTCAAAACTTAGCTAAATTTAAAATACAGTGAGATAGAATTTCTAGAATTAAAAATGACAATTGGGAAAAAAAAGAATGTTCATAGGTTGGGGTTAACAGAAGATCAGACATAATCCAATCAGTTAAAAGGAAGAGTTGACTTGATGTGGCGTTTGAGAATGTTACATGAAAGGTAGCTTAGATAAATGTCATGTATTACTTGACCAACAGGATTTAGTGATATGGCAGAAAGATTAAGAAGGAAAAGGAAAATTGAATTGGAATTTGCTAGAGGATTATGGGGAAATTTAGAGAAGCAATAGTTCACTATTCATTTATACAGTTGTATCATGCTTTACCTAGTTCTCTTCAAAATGTAAAATGAAGTCCTCAATCAGAAAAATCAAAGACAGCATATGTCCATAAAAATGGTAGTAATATGGAGAGTGCAGGCTAAGTCTCTATAAGACTTTCTGGGATCTGGTGACTCATGTGTATTATCCTATCTACTCAGTAGCCAGAGACCCGAGAATCACAGTAGAAAGCCAGCCAGGGCAGGAAAGTCCATGAGACTTACCTCCAATTAACCACTAAAAAGACTACAATGGAGCTATTGTATAAATGGTAGAGTGTCAGCCTTGAATGAAAAAGCTAACAGAAAATTCCTAGGCTCTAAGTTCAAGCCCCAGTATGGAAACCAAAAATAAATAAATAAAATAAAAATCCAAGACTGGAATCTAACAAGATTAGTATATGCATTCTGTCTTTATTTGTTTCTAAGTAATTTTTTTAGGAAGGATAGAATTCTAGTCTTTAAGAAAAAAACATAAAATAACAAGTTCTTCTACTATGGTCATTAACACCATTTTCAGTGTACACTAATGAAAATAACAAAATGCCACTTCTTTGTACAACTATAAAACATATATTTCCAAGCAGAGATATTGCAGTCCATAAAAGTAATCTCAAATCTGTGTTAAAATCAGTTTACACAACACAAGGCTATTTTGGCTGCCTGGGGAACCTGACCCAACAATGTCTTCCTGGATATGGGAAGATTTGGGATAGAAAGGAGAGAGATTTTTTTTTCAGTGAAACCATTTAGCTAGTTAAAAAAAGAAATCACTAGCCAGGTGGCTGGGACTCACACCTGTAATCCTACCTATGCAAGAGGCTGAGGTCTGAGGACTGTGATTCAAAGCCAGCTTGGGCAGCAAAGTCCAAGAGACTTTTATCTCCAATTAATCACCAAAAATCTCGGAAGTGGTGTGTTGGCTCAAGTGGTAGAATGCTAGCCTTGGGCAGAAGAATTCAGGGACAGTGCCTACGCCCAGAATTCAAGCTCCACAATTGACAACAACAACAATAAAATCTTTGATTGGAGCTTATGTACAAACTCTCCTACATATAAATTGAGCAGCTATGAGATTTAATAATTAAAATAATAAAGCTTGAAGCTTGTTTTGTTATACTTCTAATACCCTCCACTCCACAGTTGAGTTTCCTACATGAGACCATAAAAATGCTTGTATTATAATTACAAAACACCATTTAAAAAATGTATTATGTCCTAGAGCACTTAGCTTTGACAAACAATTACTGGATCACATTCAACTGAATACAAAAGGCAATCTTTATCACAAGGTTAAAATTAGCTTTGGAACAATAAATGCTTTCAAACCTATTCTCAACTCTACACTACTTTGCACCAGCCTCTTTTGAGGAAATGAAAACAAGTAAACTTAAGGACATTTGAAAAACTTCCTGTCTCTGTCCTCTAGAGTTTTTTAAGTTTCTTTCATTCCATAAGGAATAATCTTGTTACACCTGATGATGACCATTGTGACTTCATCGGAAAATATTTGATAAATTCAAAGCAAAAACAAAACAAAAATAAACTACCAAGTAACCCAAAAGAACCTGAGAATTCTGGACTTTTGGAATGTATCATTCATAACGAGATTATTTATTTATAAGACCTTTTGGTAAATACTATAAGAAATAAAAAAAAATCCAAAGACAAAGTAGAGCAGAAACTAAAACTGCAATGTACATGTTCATCAGCTCCAACACAGAATTCATATATTTGTCATCTATCTTAGATAGGCATAGGCCAGCTGCTTTTGTTGTTCATCATTTATATAATTTTCATATGGCACATGTTCTTTTTTATTTTTTGGCTAAAGGTTTATGCCATGTCAGAAGTTGTGTTTTGTCTTCACATATGAAACTTATTAAAGCAAGCATCACTGAAGTGAGAGGCACCGAGATGCTGAGTCCATGAGTATGGCATGATGGGGTATGCTCTGTTCTCTGAACTCCGTATTGCTTCTCTGACTAGGCCTACAGACTACCCTTCCCTCAGGAGATCTTCCAGAAATTCTCCAGCCCAGTTTTAAGCCCACAATCTTATTCTAAATAGGAAAACCTCCTTCCTCAACCTAAGATCCTGAGAAAAAGTGCAAAGAAACTTGCTCAAACAATAGGATCCCAGCATCAGACCCACCGTTAACATTGAACCCTCCAGCTACCTGGGACCCTACATGCACCGACCTCTCTCCTCTTGGTACAATCTTCTATAGGAAGGATTTACCCACAACCTGTTTCCAAGGTATACGCAGATGTCAGACTCAACCCCAAGTATTCAGGGACATGCTTGATGTGCAGGCAGGCCAATCCAACCGGAGCCTGGCAGTCAACATTCCGCTGTAAACCTAACCTGCCTACCCCAGTCCTAATAGCCTTTCCAATAACCTCTGCCTCTTTGCTCAGACACCATGAAAGGCCAATTCCAACCCCACTTCCTTGCATAACCTCTAGATTCCATGGGAAGGTTGCTGCCCCTTGCTGTTCTTCAGTAGAGTCCTAGCCTGTTGAGACTTGATTCTCACCTATTCCTTGTCCTTTGTCTTTCTCCTCCATTTTCCTAACACTACCCATTACCCCTACTTAAGTACTTCAATCTCTGCCACCATTCCACTCTGCCTCCTGTCTCCTGACTCTTCTCAGGTCATCATGGAGTCCCTCTTCCACTTTCTATTAAAGTTGATCAGGTCTGTTGAGGTCCTTTTCTGCTCTTTCTTTATCCTAATAACCTTGTTACTCAGTTTCCTAACATGGCGTCCTCATAAAGTGATCAATGTCTTTGTACCACACTGTTCCTACCCTGTAAGTATATCACTACAAGCAGCCATAACTCACAGGGTATCACTTAGAAAGCCAAACATAGACTGTACACAAAATCTCCTGGTGCCTCCATCTGGAGCTTCTGAACCTCATCAGTACATTGCTGTCATTTATGATCTAACCAGCCTATGGCATTTTAGTATGGTAGCCTGAGTGAACTAAGACAGCTTACACACTTAAGAATTGTTAAACTTGTAAGAACCATTCTTAGAAAAACAAATGAGAGGTAGGATTTGGCTTATAAGACTGAAGTTTATAGGACTCTTGTCTCAAGAGCGAGGGGGCAGATTAAAGAGAAAACCCAGGGATCACTTCAGAAGACCAATTGGAAAGATCTCTTTGAGTTTCGACTAAATTGAAAGAGTAGAAGGTAAATTGTCAATCAAAGGCAATTCGCGTCTTAAATTCAGTAGACCATAGATCTTAAATGCTTGATAATGAATAGCAAGAACAAACCAGTATCTAGCTAAGGCACCATAACTGATTATAAGAGATATATTTATTGAGGAAGACATTTCAAAATAAGCTTATACATGATGGTGCTTTTTTTTTGACAAGCTTTCAGGAAGTGCCCAAATTTGAGCTAAGTTCTTTTGAATCCTCTGTGGATAATTACACTAATGTTTTTCAGCAGGAAATTTATTCTACAAAATAGTATAAAGGAAATTCTTTTAATATACCAACTTCATTAGGAACAAAATGGAGGGCTAATATCTGTAATGTTTGTAGCAGTCCAGATAATTATATTCAAATTTAGGTGAGAGTTAAACAAACATCATGGATCTCCAGAAGCCTTTTATCTGATGAATCTAAATGTAATAAAACCTCATGGTCTGATTACTGAAGGATAAAGAATGAGTAATTTATACACTGCAGGCCTACAAAAAATACAACTTGTCTGCTAAAATAGCCCTAAGGGAAGTTAAAATTGAAAAGAGAAAAGACATATAAATAAAATACCATTATTTCTACAGAAACTTTTTGGTTATGCTAGAGGTTTTTTTTTAAATGAATAGTGTTGTTATTATTACTAACATTGCTGGTAGAAAAACAAAGTAATATATATTTATATAGTATCAAATCACTAGCTGTACATAAAAAGAATATTGAAATTCACTTACTGCAATATTGATAAGTTTGTGTTTGTTTAATAAAATTAAATTCTACTAAAGACTCACAACTTAGATGCTAATACTAACCATAGAGCCTCATTAAAGTCTTCTAATTGGGTTAAAATGTTTTGGATCAATTTGTAATGGAAATAATTTCAAAGTAATCTTATTCTTTGTTTTGAAATGATTTGCAAATCTAATATATAGAGAAATGTGGAAGATCACATGTACCTTAGCTGTAGACAGTAAGGTGTCTGATCTGTTGTATTAGAAAAGATGGAAAATGTGGGCTAGGAAAAAATAGATGATTGCTTATTCACATGGAAACAGCGTCTATAATTATAAAAAGGAGGCTTTGCCCTTTAGCTCTCCATATTCATTATTTTCACAAGTAACACATGGAACACCACACAGATTTGAATATTTTCCGAATAAGATGATATTTATTACATGCACTGAAGTTAGTCAGAGAGGTTACAAGTAAGTACTCCAACAGACTGAGAGCCCTCATCAAGAGACACAGGTCAAGACTGACTACCCCAAGTTGACTTCAGTCATTTGGGATGGAAAGCAGGTGTGGTATATTGGTTTAAAAAGAAGTTAGATTATTTGGTTTATGGAGTAATTCTTTCATCAAAATAGCTGTGCTAGCTTAGGTAAATAACATTTCATTTTCCTCATTGGCAAAATGAGCCTAGTCAGAAGTTTAAAAAGATCTCAAAAAGTGATTGTGATAACCATTAAGAAAAAAAGATTCCCCTTGAATAAGGTAAATCAAGAGATAAATATTTAGGACAGAAACAATATGAGATGCCATAAAATATGTGGTATTATTTCATGCCTTCTATGCATTAGAACCCTAGGGTTTACCAGCTGCCATAAGATGTAGCAATGATGTACCCTTTTTGTATATGCACATATAGTGTATATACATATATATGTTTGTATTTGACAGTGCTAGGGCTTGAACTCAGGACCTGAGCACTGCTGTCTTTGAATTTGTTTGCTCAAGGCTAGTGCTCTACTTGGGTCACAGCTCCACCTTTGCCTTTTTAAATTAATTTATTTTTGGTGTTAATTTAGTCTCATAGTCTCCTGCCTGGGCTGTCTTCAATCATTGATCCTCTGATTTCAGCCTCTTGACTAGCTAGGGCTATAGTTGTGAGATACCACTAAACAGCTCTGCTGGAATATTTTGTGAGCATTGACATTTATCTGCAGTGTTTCTACAGCTACAAACAGATGCCTTTGAATTAACTGTCCTACTTTTAGAAATCTATTACAGAAAAATAATACTATAAAACAACAAATACAAATATAGTTTAGTATCAAAAATGTTTGAATATATATAATTCCAGTAAGAAAGAAAGGATTGAGGTATTGTGGCTCATACCTGTAATCCTAGCTACCTAGGAGATCGGAGGATCGAGGTTCAAAGCCAGCCTGGGCACTAAAGAATGTGAGACTCTTTCTCCAATTAATCACTAGAAAACCAGAAGTGGCCCTGTGGTTCAAGGGGTAGCTGAAGAGCTCAAGGTCAGCATCCAGGCCCAAGTTCAAGTGTACAACAGAAAGAAAGAAAGAAAGAAAGAAAGAAAGAAAGAAAGAAAGAAAGAAAGAAAGAAAGAAAGAAAGAAAGAAAGAAAGAAAGAGAAAGAAAGGAAGAAGGAAGGAAGGAAGGAAGGAAGGAAGGAAGGAAGGAAGGAAGGAAGGAAGGAAGGAAGGAAGGCAGGCAGGCAGGCAGGCAGGCAGGCAGGCAGGCAAGAAAAAGAAAGGATTGAGGTATTTTACATTTATTTAGGCCAATGGTAGATAACTTGCTTAACAAGCACAAGGCCCTGGAAACCTCCCCAGGATGGAAGGGAAATAAAGGAAGAAATTATTAGATAAATCATTCCTTATAAAATTTATAAAAGTCACATGGCTGTTAAAAATGAGTGACAAAGAGAAATGGAGGGGCAAAGGGTAAACAAATGCAGCACTGGTGATATTCACTACTATGTTGAAAATTAATCACACAACTTGGAGGTGGGGATGGAGGGAAAAGTTGAGAGTGAGGGAAGGAGTGACACTATCCAAAAAGAAATGTGCTCTTTAGTAACCTAAGTAACTGTCACCCGTTTGTACATTACCTACAAAATAATAATAAAAAAGGAAAAACAAGAATAGCAAATACTGAGGTTATTTATCTCAATTTGGCTTATATTCTGGACAGCTAATAAGTGGAAAAATAACTATTTTTAGTGATAAGTAGCTATTTTAGGGAAGTGTTAAAAATGTGACAGAAGTTTATAAAATGGTTTATTTAAATATAAAGTAAGGAATTTTTTGGATCTTGTGTCATTGAATTGTCCCTAAGTTTTCATCTCAGAAGATCCTTGAAATAATCATTCCCTTCTACAAGACTGAATGACTCTGAACGTGTGTTCATTCACATACACAGATGCATTTACATACAGACATACACACAAATACTTTCAGAGGAAGGCACAAGGCACAAAGGGTGGGTTATAAATCATCATTATGCCTTGAACTTAGATGTGTTTCATTCCTTCTCCTACAGGGGTGGGTAAAGAGAGGTCTATCACATCAAAAGCTATAAAAGGTATATTACATGTCAACTTGACAACAATTGAAAAAGCATGGTGCTGTTATTGAGAGGAGTCTTCAGGATATATAGATAGAGTTACTGTCAATCAGCAAACTCTACAACTATTTAATACGTGGATGTTTCCACTTCTTCCCGTTGCATTAAACTGTCTTATTCTTTCTTGAAAGTAGTGTTATCCATCTGAACACATATTCAATTACATTTCAGACTAAGGATGAACTGCTAAAATCAATGTGCACATCACAGACACCTGTATTTTTCTTTCTCCATTAGAGTTTAAGATTGCCACAATTCTATAAGTATTGACTGACATCATTAGATTATTTAGGGTGAAGAACTTGAGCTGAAGATATTGTTACCATGTGAGTAGCATAATGAAAAATATGTCCCCTTGAATTCTGTATTTTTTCCCTCTGCAAGCAAGGATTGAATCAGACTCATGTGTAAAAGAACTAGCCAGCCAGCTCCATTAGTGATAATGAGAAAGAATTTTTATTATTATAAGTTATAAAATTTTAGCTCTCATAACTTGCACAGTCTTTGAGGAGAAAAATGAGGGTTTCTGCACTGATTGGGCTGAGAATAGGCCAGATATATTTATGTAAAGAAGATCCCTCTCTTATCTTTCCTTCTGATTTATTTTCTTTATAGAAGCAAAGATTTCCATTTGCTTTCACATATTCTCACACAAATTCACTCTCCTCTAGCCACTTAGAATATCTTATCACATTTTCATTTATATATTTTAGGGTTGTATTTGTAAATATTGATTTGCCATGGGAGCACACAAAAGTGGCCCTCACATGAGGGCCAAATGGCAGTGCTTTGAACTTGGACATTCTGGTCTCTCAAACCATGAGAAAAAAATCTCTCTTATTTCCAAAGAAGCAAATGCATGGCATGCTTTTATAGCAACAGACAGAAAGTAGTCTATGATTCTTCATCTATCTTATATTCCTCCCTCTTCTCATCTCAAATTAAATAATTAACTGAGTACAAAAATAAATAATTATTTCAATTACTTGGTTTTTCCTGAGTATTTCCATAAGAAGCTCAAAAACAGTCTTGAGTTTCCCCAGGACCAGAGGAAAATTAAGTTAAATAAATTTTTCCTTACATACATTACCCCATCTTAGTTTTCTTTTTTTAATATATTTTTTATTGTAATTAATAGAAGGGTTACATGATATTTGCCAGATAAATGGTGCCTTAATTCCCACACATTGATACCCTTTCACATGTCATGGTCCCCATTTCCCTTCCCCCCTCTCCTACCCCTCATCTTGTTTTCCCCCGTTCCCTATCCAATTTCAGATAACCAAATGCAATTATATCCGATATATCAGATAACAAAGTGAGATAGTGTAACAATATGAGATAACCAAGGAACAGTAGAAGTGATGAGAGATAACATAGTACCTTAAGAACAACAATCATTAATTATATGGCTTATGTTTACATCATATTTTAAATGACAAGTTTAACAGACAATTGTTCAAGGAGGAAATCTCTAATTACATTCTCTGGGACTTAGTCTTTAGAACTTAATCAAAATTAGGCTAACGGTTTGTATGTCATAGAAACATATCAGTTTATGATATAAAACATTGTGATTATAGAGTCATAGGTTTTTTTGTCTATATAGTTATGTTTGTATTTCCATTACCATGTCCATTGCTTTGGGTATGCAGTTATTGAGTCCTCTCTCTTGTACACTTTGGATTTAATAACCGCATATTAAGGATACCATGCACCTTTTGTTCCTTAGGTCTTGACTTGTCTCACTCAGCATGATTCGCTCTAGATTCATCCACTTCCCTGCGAATGCCATTATTTTATCTTGTCTGTTGGCTATGTAGAATTCCATTGTGTATATATACCACATTTTCAGTATCCATTCATCAGCAGTAGGGCATCTGGGTTGTTTCCATCGCCTGGCTATTGTGAATAGTGCAGAGATGAACATAGCTGAGCAGGTGACTTTATAATACCCTGGGTCATGCTGTTCAGGATAGATAGCCAGAAGTGGTATGGCAGGATCATAGGGAAGGTCTATTTTCAGTTCTTTAAGGAACCTCCACACTGCTTTCCAGAGTGGCTGAACTAGTTTACAATCCCACCAGCAGTGCAGTAGGGTTCCTTTTTCTCCACAACCCCGCCAGCAACTGTCATTGTCTGAGTTCAAAATCTTGGCCATTCTTGTTGGGGTAAGGTGGTGTCTTACGGTTGTTTTTATTTGCATTTCCTTTATGACCATAGATGATGAACATTTTCTCATATGTTTTTCTGCTATTTTAATCTCTTCTTCTGATAGGTCTCTCTTTAGTTCCTTGCCCATTTAGTGAATGGTTTATTGGGTCTGGGGGGATTAATTTCTTGAGTTCCCCGTAGATACTGGATATTAAGCATTTGTCAGATGTATTATTGGTGAATATCTTTTCCCAGTTGGTTGGCTGTCTCTCTACTTTTGCGACTATGCTTTTATCTGTACAGACTCTTTATTTTTAGGTAGTCCCATTTATCGAGTCCCTCTCCAATCTGTTGTGACCCTGGGATTCTGTTCAGGAATCTGTTGCCTATGCCTATGAGTTCCAATGTCTCTCCTACATTATCATGTAGCAATTTCACATTGAAGTCTTTGATCCACTTTGAGTTAATGCTTGTGCATGGCGAAAGGCTAGGGTCAATTTTTAGTTTTCTGCATGTGGCTGCCTAGTTTTGCCAGCACCAGTAATTGAATAGACTGTGTTTGTTCCATTGTATATCTTTGGCTCCTTTGTCAAATACAAGTTGCCTATAGGTATGTGGTTCTATTTCTGGGTCTTCCATTCTGTTCCACTGATCTTCTGGTCTGTTTTTGTGCCAATACCAAGTGGTTTTTGTTATTATGGCTCTATAGTAGAATTTGAAGTCTGGTATTGTAATATCTCCAGCATTGCTCTTTTTGCCTAGAATTGTTTTGGCTATTCTAGGTCTTTTCTTGTTCCATATGAATCTTTGAATTATATCTTCTATTTCAGTAAAGAATGTCTTTGGGATTTTGATGGGGATTGCATTGAATTTGTATATCGATTTTGGCAGTATAGCCATTTTCACTATGTTGGTTCTCCCTAGCCATGAGCCTGCGATGTCTTTCTATTTCCTAGTGTCCTCTTTAATTTCTTTCATTAGGCTTTTGTAGTTTTCATTGAATAATTCCTTTACTTCTTTGGTTAAGTATATTCCTAAGTATTTTATTCTTTTGGGGGCTATTGCGAATGGGATCATTTTCTTGATTTGGCCTTCTGTTTGTGTATTGTTGGTGTACAAGAAGGCTACTGACTTCTGAAGGTTAATTTTGTATCCTGCCACTTTGCTAAAGTGGTTTATTAATTTTAGTAGTTTGGGAGTGGAGTTTATTGGGTCACTGAAGTAGAGGATCATGTCGTCTGCGAATAAGGATAATTTAATTTCTTCTTTCCCTATGTGGATCCCTTTGATGTCCTTTTCTTGTCTTATTGCTCTGGCTAAGGGTTCCAGCATTATATTGAAGAGAAGTGGAGAGAGTGGGCATCCCTGTCTAGTTCCTGATTTTAAGATGAATGGTGCCAGTCTTTCACCATTTAGTATAATACTGGCTGTAGGTTTTTCATATATGGCTTTAAATATTTTGAGGAATGTACCTCTTATTCCTATTTTTTCTAGTGCTTTCAACATGAATGATGTTGTATTTTGTCAAATGCCTTCTCTGCATCCAGAAAAATTATCATATGATACTTATCTTTAGCTCTATTGATATGATGTATTACATTGATTGATTTGCGAATGTTAAACCAGACTTGCATTTGTGGGATGAAGCCCACTTGATCATATTGTATGATTTTTTAAATTTGTTTCTGCATTCTGTTGGCTAATATTTTATTGAGGAGTTTTGCATCTGTGTTCATTAGAGAGATAGGTCTGTAGTTTCCTTTTTTTAGTTGGGTCTTTCCCTGGTTTGGGGATGAGAGTAATATTAGCTTCATAAAATGAGTTTGGTATTGCTCCTTCTGTTTCTATTTCTTGGAAGAGTTTCAAGAGTATAGGTGTTATTTCATCTTTAAACATCTTGTAGAATTCCGCAGTGAAACCATCTGGACCTGGGCTTTTTTTGGTTGGCATTTCCCTGATTGCTTCCACAATTTCATTGTAAGAAATTGGTCTGTTCAATTTGTTTACCTCATCGTTGTTCAGTGTGGGTAGCCTAGCCTATATTTATTTAAGAAATAATCCATTTCTACTAGATTTTCTTGTTTCTTTGAATATAGGCCCTGGTAGTACCTATTCATTATGGACTGGATTTCTTGGGAATCAGTTGTGATTGTTCCCATGGGGTCTCTAATCTTGTTTATTTGAGTCTCCCCTTTCCTTTTTTTGATTAATCTTGCCAGGTCTGTCAATTTTGTTGACTCTTTCAAAGAAACAACTTTTTGATTTATCAATTTTGTATATAGTAGATCTTATTTCAATCTCTGAAATTTCTGATTTTATTTTTGTTATTTCTGTCCTTCTAGCTGTTTTAGAATTCACTTTTTCTTGCTCCTCTAGGTGTTTCAAGGGTTTTTTAAGGTTATTTACGTGCTCTTCTTCTGTCTTTTTAATATGCACTCCTAGTGCGATAAATTTGCCTCTTAGAACTGCCTTTGCTGTGTCCCATAAGTTCCTTTGTGATGTTTCTTGATTGTCATTACATTCAAGGAAGTTTTTAATTTCATTTCTGATCTGATCTGTTACCCAGGGGTTATTCAGAAGTGTTTTGTTCATTTTCCATGTGATTGAATGTTTTTTGACTTTGACTGCATTGTTCAGAATTAGTCTGACTCCACTGTGATCTGATAGGATGCATGGGATTATATCAGACTTCTTGTATCTCCTTAAGTTGTCTGTATGAACTATTATATGATCTATTTTGGAGTGTGTTCCATGTGCTGCTGAGAAAAATGTAAAAAGTTTCGCCATTAGGTGGAAGACTCTGTGTATATCTGTTAAGCCCAGCTGGGCTATGGTGTCATTTAAGTCGATGGTGTCTTTGATTAACTTTTGTTGAGTTGACCTGTCTTTTGTTGAGAGTGGTGTATTGAGGTCTCCCAACATGATTGTGTTTGAGTCTATCTTGTTCTGTAGTTCTAAAAGAGTTTGTTTGATGAATTTGGGTGCTCCCATGTTGGGGGAGTAGATGTTTATAACTGTAACATTATGGGCATGGATTGTACCCTTTACTAATATATAATGGCCGTCTCTATCTTTGTGTACTGATTTTACTTAGAAGTTAATTTTATCAGAGATTAAGATTGCTACTCCTGCTTTTTTGCACGGTGCATTGGAGTGGAAAATTCATTTCCAGCCTTTCACTTGGAATTTGTTTCTGTCTTTGGCAGTGAGGTGTGTCTCTTGGAGGCAACATATTGATGGGTGGTGTTTCTTAATCAGTCTGCTGCTCTGTGTCTTTTGATTGGATTGTTCAGCCCGTTCACATTTAGGGAGATTATGGAGAAGTGGTCAGTGTCCATTGTTATTTATTTTTACTTCTAAGTTTCTTTCTCTTTTTTCCCCCTTTTGTGTTTAGTGAATTATAGATGTTTGCTTCTTGATGGGGGTTCTTGATGTTCTACAATTTGTTCTCGGTTAATTAGTATTCTTTGTAATGCTGGTTTAGTGTGCACGTATTCATAAAGCTTCTTTTTGGAGTGAAATATTCATGTTTCTCCCTCAAATGTAAATGCTGGATATATCATTCTGGGTTGGCAGTTGTTGGTCTTCAGGACATCAATGATGTTTTTCCAAGCTTTTCTTGCATTTAGGGTTTGCGTGGAGAGATCTGCTGTAATTCGAATGTTCTTCCCATTATAATATAGCTCCTTCTTTGTTTTTGCAGCATTTAAGATCAATTCCTTGGTATTCGGGTCTAATGTCTTTACTATGATATGTCTAGGTGAGTTCCTTCGAGGATCTTACCTGCTTGGGATCCTGAAACCTTCAATAATGTGAGTATTTTCCCTTTTGAAGTTGGGGAAGTTCTCTGCTATGATTTTGGTGAATAAAGGTTGCATAGCTTTGTCCTGGAATTTGGCCCCCTCCTCAATCCCTATTATAAGAAGATTAGACTTTGCAATATCTGCCAGTTCCTGGAGCTCTCTCTGGTAGATTCTGACTGATTTTTCCAAGGTGGCGATTCTCTGTTCCAGCTCTTGTGTTTTGTCTTCCATTTCTGATGTTCTATTCTCCATCTCCGTCAATCTGCTGCTTAATGCCTCCATTTTTGCTTGAAGTGTGGACACTGAGCTGATCATGTCTGCTCTGAGGGTATTAATCTGTTCTTCCATTTATCTTTTGAATTCGAGGAGCTCTTTGGAAATTTCCTGCTTATGTTCCTGGAATTGTTTTTGTAATTCTGTTTTAATCTCTTTGGTCATGTTCACAATCATCTCCTTGAATAGGGTCATGTTTAGTGTCTCTTCAGGTGTCATTTCTTGGGATGGTGACATCTCTCTTGTTGCCTTTTGGGCTTTGCGTGGGACTTTGATTATTTATGTATGTCGTGATTCTTCTTTGAGCTCTCCTAGGCACCCAGAACTGTTGTTGTAGTTCGCTCTGTGGTCAGTAGGTAGCGGTCTTTGCTTGGATTGGACCGTGGTTCTGGGAGTATGTGAATACCTGTTGTTCTCAGCCCAACTGATTCCTCTACTGACTATGTCAGAGTTTGCCATTTTTGTAGGTGTTCGGTTGATTCCCAGAGGCTGTGTGCTGCTGTACAACTAGCTCTCAGCCCAGCCAGTGGCCTCACAGTGGGCCGTGGGATGGATCTGCAAGCTTTGGTTTCAGCGTGCTGGGCAAATGGTTGGTTTTCCTGTGCTGCTTCTAGGGGAGGGCCCCCAGCCAAGGGTGTGGGGTTTGGGAGTTTCCAGGGGCTCTCAGCAGGACCTGTGGCTGTCTGCTCTGTTTCCAGGGGTGGGGCTCAGCTGAGCAAGTGTGCTCCAAGGGCGGAGCTGAGCCTTTCTGATTCTCAGAAGGCGAGCTTGGCTGCTGGTCAGCCCTTCAGTTCCCTGCTGCTTTGTCAGAGAGTCTGTGACTGTGGGGGGCCCCTAGGTGCTGTCTTGCTCAGGATTCCCAGCTGGAGAATGCCCGGCTCAAGATTTGAGGGGGACAGATGCTGGCTCCTATTGTCCCATATACCCCACCCACTGTTGTAAGGTAGGGACACAGTGCTCCCCGCTCTCCAGACCCAGTGGCCTGGGAGAGGAACCAGGTGGGCGGGTGGGAGCTGGGACACCCCCGCCTCCCCTGGTGGGGTGCTGGGTGTTGGTGTAGTCCTCCTGTCAGTCTCCAGTCAGAGGCCTGGGAGAGGAACCTGGTGGGCAGGTGGGGACTGGGACACCTCCGCCTCCCTTGGTGGGGTGCTGGGTCTTAGCGCCTCCCGCCTGTCAATCTCCAGTCATTGGCCTGGGGGAGGGGGCTGTTGAGGGAAAAGACAGGATTCTAAATTTCTTGCCCCCCTGTTCCTGCTCTTCTCAGGCAGGGTGGAGGGGTCTGAGTTAAGTTCTATGGCTTGGCACCCGCTCTGTGTTTGGGGGCCCGCTGCAGTGCTCACGCCTCTGCATTCCTCTGTGGGTGCTGCACGGTGTTGGAGAATCCTTCACTCCCCTCGGATCTCTGCCATTGCTTGTGGTCTGAGTCTGGGTTCCGTCACTTGCTGTTCTGGTTCCGCGTCTGGGTTCCCCTGCTTCTATGGGTCTCTGACCAGTTGCCCCGCCCGGCGCTGCCCAGCGCAGCTCCCTCCACCGCCCCCTCCACTGCCGCTTTTCTTGGCTTGGAGCCGGCAGGGTGGGGGAGGGGTCCTCGCGTTCTGAATTCTTTGAGAAAGTTGGATGTGAGCTTTATCTGGATTTCTTTTCCAGTTTGGGTTCTTTTCCGTTGCTTCTTGAGTTTGTTGTTGTGGATTTCTTAAGGTAATTGATTCGTGGGACTCCCTGGTTCTCTCTTTTTGTGAGAGAGAGCTAGGCAGCGTCCCTATTGTCTTGGCGCCATCTTCCCCATTTAGTTACTTTCTTTTTTAAATTATAGCCAAAGAAAATAGATATATCTCGTATCTTCTCATTTTCTCCTGGCTGCCTTTATTTGTTTGCTCATTTTGTTGTAGCAAAATTTCTTAGTAGTGTCCTAAGAAATGGCTCATATCATCTCTCATACTATGACTTGAATAGATATCCTTCAAAAATCAGGTATTGTGATGAAATTATATTAAAAAGGAAGATTATTTTAAGTAGTGATTAAACCATGAGGGTTCCTTCTTTGTTAACAGGCTTGAAGGCTTTATTAAAGAAGTTTCTGGAAGCAATCAACTAGATAGTTTGTTACCATACTACTATTTGGTATATGCCAAGTAGTAATTTATTAAGAGATATATCACAATTTTGTTATTGTGTATTAATTCTGTACTTAGGAAATTATTGTTTTATTAAAAATTCAGAAACAGTGAGGTTCATATCAGTGACATAATGTATTTATAAAATTTGTAATAATAGAATATATTTGTAAGAATAAGTAAACTATTGTACCTCTTCAATTTTTAAGGGCTTAAGGTTATAAGCAGTTTCACAAATTTCACCTGTATATAACAATATTTGAAATAGCAGATATTTAAAATGGAGAGTTTCAGAGATTTTGTGATAGTTTATTCATGAGTTTTGCCATCTTTTCTTTTTTTTTATAGAAGTGGTGCTAGGGTTTGAACTCAGGGCTCTTGCTTATTAGCTTTTTAACTCATACCTGAAACAGCTGTACCACCACAGGCTCACTTCAGTTTGTGATCTTTTGCTGGTTAATTGTAGATGAGAGTCTTTTAGACTTATGCCACTGCAATTTGAGCATGGATCCTAAGATCTCAGCCCTTTGAGTGGCCACAGTGGGTGCTTGATTTCATGGCTTTATTAATTCAATATTATCCCTTCAACTTTAGCAAAAGGGATCTTGGCTTGAGACTGTAAAAGGTTTATGTTTTCAGGAGTGAATTAAAACAGAGTTAACAAAAAGAAAAGACATTGGTATCAAAAAAAGTGGCCAAACTAGATGAGGGGTGGGGGGTGGGGGTAGGGAAATGAGGACCAAGACATGAGAAAGGGTACCAATGTTTGTGATGTAATGCACCTTCTAGCTGGTGAATATAATGTAACCCTTCTATTAATTACAATAAAAATATATGAAAGAAAAAGAGGCGGTCAATATAAGGAATCTTTGTGATGATTAAAATATTATGCAGGTTGGTTGTGGTGGAGAATATACAAGCCTATGCAGGATAAAAAAACATTATAAAACTAAATACACATGCATACACACTTATGCACAACCAGAGGAACAGAGCTGGGAAGTCTTTACAAGGGTGGATAATTAGTGCTAATGCCAATGTTTGTGGTAGAAGCATATATGACAAACTTTCTCTGGAACCCACTAGATTTGACCTGATATCACTACCCTGGCTGGCCTTTCCTATGAAAATGAGTATGACAAAATGTATCAGGTTAACTAAAATGAGCTTTGTTTTTGTTATGTACTACTACTAAGACCCGACTATGATCAGTAATTATGATTATTGATACTCCACTGTAATATTTTTATAAATCAGAAAACTGAAACTTAAAATTTCAAAAACTGGCACCAAAACCTCTGGTTGGTAAAATACACAGCTATATTTTGTCTAGAAGTTCAAGAATTTCTTGCTTCTTGTTCTAATTCAACCCCTTGCTAACAGTAGCTATACTAATTTTTGAACATTTATTAGGTTCTAGGCAATGTCATTCCATCAATATGACTAATCAATGATCATGATATGAGTTATGCAAGTCACTAATCTTTCTGTGACTTGGTCTCCTTAGTAAGAGATGATAATTATAGTACCCTGGTGCCATAATTCCTTTATAATCTACTGAGTGAAATAATACACACACAAGAAAAACATTTAGAATACTACATGCCATGTGTTACATGCTCTACATAGGTCATCATCATAATCATTCATTGCCTATTTCATAATTCCTTATGGTAGATCTTTTCTTGTCCATGCTATCAGTTACTGTTTTTTCTAAGCATAATTATGTTGTGTTTCATATACTCATCCATTCTATAAGACTACTAATAAAATATTAAAAGAATTCTTGTTACCTGGCCGGGAGCATGTCCTAGTGGTAGAATGTTTACCTAACATGCACAAAGCCCTGGGTTTGATTCCTTGGTATCACCTACACAGAAAAAGCTGGAAGTGCCATAGTGGCTAAGTAGTAGAGTGCTAGCTTTGAGAAAGCCCAAGAACTGTGCCTTGGCCCTGAGTTCAAGGCCCAGGACTGGCAAAAGAAAATTCTTGCTAGCTCAGTACTTTGGTACTTGGGACATTAGCCCACAGAGTAGTTTTAAACCAGGGAAATAGTTAATGTGTTGAGAAAAGAAATAAAGTGCCACATATTATATAATCAGTCCTAAGAAATACTAAGAATTGATGTTTTGAAACCATTTTCATTTTTAACTCTTTTAATTTTAATATTTCTTCTTTCCCTCTTTCTTTCTTGCTCCTTTTCTTTATTTCCTTCAGATTTCTCTCCTCCTTTCCTTTCTTCTCTCCTCTTCTCTCCCTCCTTCCATTTGTTTGGACCAGGTCTCACTAAGCTGTACCAGGATAACCTCAAATTATGACCTTCCTGCCTAACCTCACAAGTGCTAGCATTAGAGGTGGGCACGAGCATGCCTACTTGGATTTTCACTTCAAAGTGATGTTTTTAATAAATAGATGATAGAGAACTAAGTCATGGCTTTGGAATTACATGTGTGAACTTGGGTCTTTCCTTAAATATATGATTATAAAACAATATGAAAAGAATTTAAATATGTAACTCTAAAATCAATCTATGCCCCAACAAGCATAAACTACACAAATCCTATCACCAGTTTTGTGAACTTTCTAGAAATGCAGACATGACCTTACAAGTTATATCCATACTAAACATTTCCCACACACCCCTGCCTCCCCAGCTGCCCCACCCAACAAATGAAGCACCATGAGCAGATTCTCCAGCCAACTTTCAGGGAAGACTGCCATCAGGAGACATTTTAAAGTGGTAAATTGTATCAACTGTTAGCAGGTTTTATTTTGGATACATCTCCTGTTTTCAGTAGCAGGTTTTCCCTGTCACAGCCCAAATGCCTCAAAAGGATCTCCCAGGATACTGTACTTTTAATTCATTTCCACTTGTCATGAGGGAATATCAGGGTTTATTTCACATTTGTGTCATCTGATGCAGTGTGATACTTGACATTACAAAATATGATGCCACTCTCCACATATTAAGCTTGATACAGTCATAAATTTGCACTCCAAGTCCTCATTGACTTCAATAGTGCTCCAATGTGTTGACTGATCATAGATCAAGCCATTTTGATATAATGTAATTTTTAAGTAGCTTTATCCACAAGTAGAAACATGCTGGGAATAGCCAACGACATGTACAGGGCACATACAGCAGCCGGTAATCCTACTCCTTGACAAAACATTTTATCTTTATATGTGTGCAGACTGTGACCACAGAGTTAAAAAAGAAAACAAAACTTTAAGGAAACCTCTGTGACTAGATCTGAGCCCCACTTAGTATAACACAATCTGAGGTGCTTCATTAAAATCCATTATTATAAAACCAAGCCTTGTTATTAACACACCAGCTAGCAATTGGAACTCCTGATGTTCCACATATGCAAATCAGGAAAGATCCTTTCATTTTAAAATCTGCTTTAGTTTCTGGATGAAGATTCATTTTTCTAGTTTATCCTACTCTGAATGTCTACCATAAATCACAAGGAACACAGTGTGTTAATATTTGTGTTCGGTTTCAAGCAACAATGATCTGCCACTTAGAATCTTTAAGATAATAAGCATTTTTATCCAATCATACCTACAACCCCCTCAATAGAAAGAAATTCAAAGAATGGAAACTCTTTGAAATATACAGGCTTTTGGATATCAAATTACCTTTGAACTCCCCCCCCCCACCACACACATACACACACACACACACACAGAGTTAGAAATCTCTCTAACAAAATCCATTTGAAATATTGCTTCAATATTCTGAAAAATCAATAATTTAAACCACAGGTTGAACATTTTTACTGCCGCCAATGCAGACTGTCATTTTTTGAAATGAAAATGCTAATGATACTGAGGGAGGAAGCAGGAGACAGAAGTGATGCAGGAATGAAACCCTGGATTGGCTAGACTGGCTGGTTTGATCTCTTTTTCTCTCACTCATCTATGACAAAATGTCTTTTAAAATCAACAGCTTTCATTTCATCATGGCTTAAAAAAAAGGATGCACTTCTCACTTGTACATTACATCCTTCTTTACAGGAAGTTAAGGAATATGGTATGGCAAGACAGTTATAGCAAATATGAATGCAGAATGTAATAGCAAGCATAGCACATTATTCCAGTGTAATCTATAATGTTGAGATACCTTTAACATATTGTACAGAGCACCAGGACAAAGCTAATCCTTCAGTACTAATGGTTTTCCATGTACATCACAATGTACTAAAAGAGAACTGGGAAGGGAACCATGGAAATCCTCAGCTCAATGGAGGTGAGAAGAGAGAAACCTTTTTTTATGCTTCTGAAATTTATCTGTACTGCTTAAAGGTTTATGAAACTAAGACTGGATTTCTAAATCACTCTGGAAAACAGTATAGATATTTAGAAAATATCTAAATATAGAATGATTCTATGACCCAATAATGCCACTTCAAGCCATCTATCCAACGGAATTAAGTTATACTAAAGCACCCAGCACAACCATGCACATTGCAGCATTATTCACCATAGCAAAGACAGAGAATCAGCCCAAATGCCTCTCAATGAATCAATTCAATGTGGCATATATACAACATATTATTTAGAAAAAATAGTGTACCAATCATAAGCAAATGGAAAGACTTAGAAGAAACTTAAGGGAAAGTAAGCTGGACCAGAGAAAGAAAGGTTTCATGGTTTCCCTCATTTGTGGGAGATAAAATTTGCCTATAAATGTAATGTAGAAATAAGCAAGTTGTAACCATTTACAAGTATTTACAAACAAATCAACTGAAATAAAACAGATTTTATGGAGAGCTCAAACAGTATAACTTTCTAAAAAGATTAGGTCACAGCCCAGCAAACTAATTACAAGGAAAGGAGTATATGCAGGGGAGAAGAGTGGGAGTGAGGAAGAAAGGAGAGAAGTGGGTGAAGAATGCATTCAAGGACTCATTGCATATATCACCAAATTAAGAAAAGTAAGTAAAGGGGTGGGCTGACGGATAAGTGAGAATATCGAAGGGGTGACATTGATCAAAATGCTTTGCGTTCATAAACTGCTTTGTTAAATGGCAATTAAGTCCTTTTACAGCTACTTAAAAATAATCAATCAATCAATTAAATAAATAAATAAAATGTGAGACCAGGACCACTACCTTCCATCTAGGGAACGTGGCTTTGACTCTGCTCTATTTAACATACAGCCTACCTATTAAGCTGGGGCAATGTTCAGGCAAAGACTCATTTTGTCCAAGAACTGAGAATTGTGGGTCATGGAAAGTAGAGCAATTTGCTCCCTACTATATACAGAAAAGAAAAAAAAACCAGTAATATCTCCCAAACACTGATGAGCAATAAATAGATAAAGATAATCCCAGAAATTCTGAGATTCATGAGTAAGAAAACTGGACTTAATTTTTTAAAAAAAGATAGTTTAAAAAAAGTCTGTATCAAATCTCTTAACAAATTTTCCACTTCGCTCCTAAAACCATCCAGTGACCAAAATTGTACCTGTTGTAATATGAGGCCACAAAATACCATCTATTAGTTTATATCACATATGAGGGCACATAGTGTTTTCATCAGAAAGAATAGAAACTCCCAACATGAGACAGAGAGAAAATGAAGCAATGAAGCCTCCGTTTATCCTTCATGGGAATTGGGACATTCACTCTGGTGAGTTGCAAGTAGCAAAAGACAAAATTAATTGTGGGGCTTTTAGAATGTCTCATATATAATATACACATAGTAAGTACTCCTTGCTGTTTTTCAAAGGGAGAGAAATCTGATACACAGATTATTCTCAAGACAAAAATGTTTGGCAACTTACACTTTCCATACAGCTGGCCTTCTGTATCTATCTGCTCCATATCTGAGGATTCAACTTTCACAATTTGGAATGCAACTGGATTAATACTTGAAAATGCAATCTGCCAGGTATGCTGATGCTTACTTGTAATCTTACCGCTTAGGAAGCTAAGGGCAGGGCAGAACTGTGAGTCTGAGAACATGTTGGATGGCAGCATCATATACTATGTCCAGAATGAATGAATGAATGAATACATATCTAAAACTCCAATAATAAACTAACTTGAAGGAATGGCATAGGTGCATCCAACAATTTGATTAAAAGTCAATTGCACTGACTCTGAGATCTATTCCTCAGCATAAAAGCTGCATTAGATAAGTGCAATGCTACACTTCATACCATTTTCATTTGGTTGGCACTCTACCACTTGAGCCACAGCCCCCTGCCCTCTTTTTGTTGGTTAATTGTAGCAAAGTGTCCAAGACTGTTCTGTTTTTGTTGTCTCTGAACCATGGTCTTCAAATCTCAGCCTCCCAAAGAGCTAGGATTACAGGCGAGAGCCACTAATGCCTGGTTTCTTCTGACTTTTCAAATACCCTCTTTCCCACATAGCAAATCAAAAGTCAGAATGTCAATATGGACAGCAAATGATAAGTAATTCTACTTTTGGCATGGTCATCTCAGATGAACTCAAAGTTGTAATAAGTCTTCCTTCCTAAACTATATCAAAATGATTTATTTCATTGTTGATTTTATGATTATTGATTATATTATCACATTAGCATTTGAATCTGCAAAGTGTTTGTTAACAATTTGTCAAGACACCTCTGCTGGGTGCAAGGATGACACACATCATTATCATTATTATTAAGAGTTTGCTTTTACAGCTGGTAACATGATAAATGATTTACAGATAAACATAGCAATACCCAAGTTATTTCTATCAAGTTAATTAATCATATTGATTTAACATCCTGTTCTGTTATTTAAGTTTTCCCCTTTACATGTTAGATTTGTACCTAATTTTAGAATAATTAACTTAAGTTCTCATTTTAGCGCTCTACATTATACCTATATGGCATTTGAAAAAAAAGATTTAACATTTCTGTTCAATTTTAATAACTATAGTTTCTCTATTAGTATGACCTTTTCCTTCCAAATATTTGAAGTAATTATAGCAGGGGAATAAAAATATCTATTGACAGTTTCCTATTATTGAAAAACACCCTGCTTTAAAGATTACACAGAACAGTTATTTGTGTTTTTCTTATCTTATGTTCATTTCCTTCGTAACACAAAAATAGACAGCCATCATATCAGAGTTGATGGAGTTGTTCTTAATTTCTTCTTTCCTTGTGATCTAGATATTACAAAGCCCTTTATTAAGTGATTTCTACCCAGTTCTCCCTATTCTCAATAAGCCATCCTTCCAGCAAAACAAACATCTGCTTCCTCTGTACTTTCTAACTCTGTGATTCGGACCTGTCACTTATTCTTCCAACAGGCATTCTTCAGAGCTCTCAGTACAATGGCTCCCCTTGAGTCTAGCATTGTCCCAACATCCCTTTGTCTCATGTCTTTGCCTCTCCTTCCTCTACTTGAGGCATTGCCTTCTTAGTGTTTCTGTAAATCTTTGTGTCTACCTCTTCTGTATTGTGTTTTACAAAATACCAGCAGTAGGATATGAACGTATCAGCTCTGGATCTTACATTCTTTGAGACCAGGATTATGTCATACAGTTCTACTGGACATGATCCATAAAAATGAACCAAGAACTTCAAGACGATGTAAAATTCTATAAAGCATACAGTGCCTAGAGTATCTAGTATATGGCTTAACAGCACTAGCAGCATACAATGGAACCTCCAAATATCTGTTAGTTGACTTAAGGCTGGTTTTCATTGGCTTTACACACAGTCTTTAGAGGAAGAACTCAAAGGAGTCTTTCTAATTCTCAGTATCTTTGCTATTTAGTCAAAAGTGATTAAATTGTCTAGCAGGGTAGCACTGAGCAGATGAGAATTGATTCAGACTCCTACAACAAAATTCTTTATCCTGACTGTCTAAGTACATCAAATATTTCTTTTTTTCCTATATTTTTATTGTAATTAATAGAAGGGTTACATTATATTCGCCAGATAGAAGGTGCATTAATTCACATACATTGATACCCTTTCTCATGTCTTGGTCCCCATTTCCCTCCCCTCCACGCCCACCCCTCATCTTGTTTTCCCCCGTTCCCTATCCAATTTCAAATAGCCAAATGCAAATATATCCAATATATCAGATAACAAAGTGAAATACTGTAACAATGTAAGATAACCAAGGGACAGCAAAAGAGATGAGAGATAACATAACAACAGTTACTCATTATATGGCTTTTGTTTCTATATCCTAGAGGTCCTTTCATTTAGCATCATACTGTATGGCCAGGGAAAAGCTGCAACATTATGTAGCAACCAAACAAACATTACAGAAAATTCTCAAAGATATGCTACATATAGAAAACCAACACAAATGTAATACAGAGAAAGAAATGGCACCTAAAACTCATACCATCTAAGTACCACAAGAAGTGTCAAGACACAGGCCCTAATGAAAGCTTGTAAAAATGGCAGGAACTAATAAATATTTCTCAATCCTGACTCTCCAATGGACTTAACTCTCCAATTAAATGATATAGACTATCTAGTTGGATCAAAAAGCAAGATCCATCTTTCTGCTGTCTTCAAGAGACACATCTTACCCAAAAGAACCAAGCATTTTTTGAAAGTGAGAGGTTGGAATAAACTTTATCAAGCTAACGGCCCCCATAAACAGGCTGGAGTTGCCATCCTCATATCAGATAAAATAGACTTCAAACTAAAATGAGTGAGAAAAGACAAAGAAGGTTACTATATACTACTAAAGGGATCTTTCCTCCAGGAGGACATAACCATCCTAAATATCTACACACCTAATCTCGGAGCTCTGAACTTCATCAAATATTTCTTTTGAGACTCTGAATTCAGTATATTTTGTTCAAAATTTAGACTTTCTTGTTCTTCTCAAACTATACAAAAACTCCCAGTAGCAAGGTAATATGAGTATAAGCTACCTTGTAACAATGTCTCCCAAAGATGGGGAATCTCTATAAATCATTATTTTTCTGAGCTGGCATCTGTTCCCAGAACTCAAAATTTTCAAGGCTGGAAAATTTGCCATTCCTCCAGGAGAATGAAGCCAAGTTGTCCCCATAATTAGGTTTTTTAAAACAGAGTAGAAAATTGAAAAAAACAAAAACAAAAATCCCCCCAAAACAAGAAGTCATGTGATAGATTGCTAAGAATACTAAGGCAGGGCCACGAGTTTTCCCTAGTAGTAGAGTGCTTGCCTAGCATGCATGAAGACCTGGGTTCCATTCCTCTGTACCACATACATAGAAAAAAGCCAGAAGTGGTGCTATGGTTCCAGTGGTAGAGCTCTAGCCTTGAGAAAAACCCAAGAACACTGCCCAGTCCTTGAGTTCAAAACCTAGGACTGGCAAAACAAAGAATATTAGGCAATATTATTACTGTTATAATTAAGAGTAGAAGAGCCACTCTTACAATGAGAAACAATTTTACACCTATGAGCAAAGCTGTGTTTGCAGAGAAGAACAATAGTAATAATTGGTGTTGAGAGGAATGCAAATTGGTCCATTGGCTGCAAAAAGTAATTAGAAACTCCTCATAAAGTTAAAAACAATAGTGTCTAAATACTACCCAAAATTTCCCAACTATATGCCAAAGAGAAATGAACACATATGTTCTTTCAACAACTTTCAAATGAATGTTCAGGATATATTTACAATAAATAAAGCAGGAAAAAGTCACTAAAAATGAGTGAGTAAACAAAATATATTTTGGGGAATTAAATTTTGACACATGCTATAACATAGATGACCTCTGAAAATATTATGCTAAATGTGGTATGGAAACTAGACACAAAAAGGCACAGCCTGCCTTATTCTATTTATAGAAAATATCCAGAACAGGCAAACCGATAGAAGTTGCACACATATTGATTGACAGTTTCTAGGGACCAGGTAGAGTATGTGGAAAATAGGGCGTGACAGCTAATGGTTACAGTTTCTTTGTGGGAAGCTTGAAATATTCTAAGATTAGATAGTAAGGATGAGCACATATTTGTGACTACAGGGAATTAATTGCACAAAACAATGTATAGTACCAAAACCTATAGTTACTATATTTACTAATATATACGCTTATATTGAAGTTTAATTATACATGAAACACAGTAACAGCTGATCAACTATAGCTAATAATATAGGACAATTAAAATTAGATACTATAATACAAGAATGTGACAGTGATCTTTCTGTCAATGTATCTTCATGTCATATACTTAACCTGTTTCTAAGATGAGGCACATTATTAACCATACAATTCTGGCATGATTAAATAAATAATAGGATGACAAATGCATTGTGACACAGGGTTACGCCATGACATACAGGCTACTTGACCTTAAACATAAGGATGCAATGACAACTGATTGGATAACCAGGGTGCCTTTTAAATGACTAAAGTTAGGAAATATATATAGGAAAAGCATACTGGAGGAAAAGAGGAGTTGCGTCCCAGCTGGGAGGGACAAAGCAGGATGCGGCAAGATTTCTTTTCACTACTCATCACTTTTATGATTTTCCATTTAATGTGTGCAGAAGATGATAAATCACAGATAGCAGAAACCATAGAAAATTGTTTCTGATAAAGGGACTACTGTATAGCAACAGATAAATGTGTTTACTTTAAGAATGAACTCTCCCAGATGGGTGCGGACAGCTCACACCTGTAATCCTAGCTTTGGGTGAGGCTGAAATCAGAGGGTTGATATTTGAAGCCAGCCTTGGTACAAACGCCTTATATCCTATAAACTACTCCACAAAATCACAAAGTGGTGCTGTGGTTCAAGTGGTAGAATACTAGCATAGAACATAGAGGTTCAGAGAGATCATGTAAGCCCTTGAGTTCAAGCCTAAAACCAGGCCAAAAAAAAGGAATGAATTCTCTAATATGTAAATTATGCAAAATATAAATCCTAGAAGTTTCAGACTCTAAATAAATCAAGTAAATGTAAATATGTAGTCACAGATAAATATTTATAAATATATCTATAGATCCAGATATATTTATCTTACTAAATTTAAGACAAAGTTAAGTATCACATTAACTTTTCAACAGATGGCAACACAAATTCAGGATAAACATAGTTCATCCTTGTTATGGCTAGATATTTATGAAAGCCATCTAGAGATTTATTTAGAAAAAATTGCAACACTGAAATTTGTATGAAAAATGAGGGATTCTTTTTCTGTTAATGTAGAGCTTTTAAAGTTTTTCTTACAACTTTATTTGCAAATGTAGGCAGATCTTGGTATTTCATTTATGCAAACCTTATTGTCTACAATAAATAAAGTTTCCATATTATTCCTTTAAGGAATAGAGTAAAAATTGAGTGAATCAAAATAAGGAGTATTTGAGGTTGCAACAATGACCTCGCTGTGGTTTTCCTCCCTCAAGAGATAGATCTTTAGATAAGCAATATATGTGTTTAGTTTATATTCCCTTGGCAAATTTACTTTTCTGCTATCTTGCATAACTTCTTTATAAAATCTTATAAGACCTCGTAACCTAAGACTCCAAATGGAATTAATATCTTTTTCTACATTCTTGAAATATTACTTGTATTTTGTATCTGTGATTTAATTCTGTTACACAGGTGGGAAAATGCTTTTCTAGTAAAACAGTAAACATTTTCATCCACCATGCATACAGATTTAAGAGTTATACTAATTCAAAGACAGTTTCAGAGAATGAATAGTTCAGCTTTAGATAAAAATAGCATGTGTACAACTTCCAACTTTCTTTGGAAAAGAGTGTGTAAACAAAGACATACATACCTATCCAATAAACTTGTAGATATCATATATACATACATAAATACATATATATATATATTTGTGTTTGTGTGTGTGTGTGAAAGCAGCAAGATTTTTCATAATGTCAATGATTAAGGGCTTCTTATCTTTTAGAAATTTAATTGTGACTTTATGATGATTTTTCTTTTTCTTTCTCTTTTTTATTGGGGGGGGGTCATGGGGCTTGAACATGGCCTGGGCACTGTCCCTGAGCTCTTCAGCTCAAGGCTACCTCCCTACCCTTGAGCCAATCCCCACATCCCATTTTCTAGAGATAAATTGGAAATAAGAGCTTCAGGTCCCTTGTGTGCTCAGGCTGGCTTTGAAACTTAATGCTCAGATCTCATCCTCCTGAGTACCTAGGATTACAGGCATGAGCCACCGCAGCAGCTACTTTTTTCATTTATTTATTTCAGTGTTTTATTTATTGTAGAGGGCACATCAATTCAAGATTGGTTGGGTATTTATGCCTCTTCATTTCAACTGTACCTAACATTCTATTCAAAACAAAACCTGCAAAATATGGGGGCTCTTGTCAGTAACAGAGTCAATTATAATTGACACTCTTTGGAAGAGGGAACATGTCTGCACATCTCTTCATCACTACAAGGAATCTATTTTGGTCCTTTATTTTATGTTACAAGATATATATATATATATATATATATATATATATATATGATGCAGGAGGCTTTTATTTGTGACTCTGGTTTCTTTTTTTTCATATATTTTTATTGTAATTAATAGAAAGGTTACATGATATTTGCCAGAGAGATGGTGCATTAATTCCCATACATTGATACCCTTTCACATATGTCTTGGTATCCATTTCCCTCCGCCCCCCCACCCCTCATCTTGATTTCCCCCGTTCCCTATCCAATTTCAAATAACCAAATACAAATATATCCGATATATCAGGTAACAAAGTGAGATACTGTAACAATATGAGATAACCAAGGGACAGCAAAAGAGATGAGAGATAACATAGTACCTTAAGAACAACAATCATTCATTATATGGCTTATGTTTCTATATCCTGGAGGTCCTTTCATTCAGGGTCCTACTATATGGCCTTTTGTATCAAGGTTTTGCTCTATTGCAAATCTCTGCTAGGAGAGCCCAAGGTTTCTACTGATTATGACAAAGGAGGGAAACCATTGAGCCTAAGTTCCTTTGAGTCTGGCTTACTTCACTTAATATGATCTTTTCTAAGTCTTTCCATTTCCTAACAAATGGGGCAATGCCATTCTTTCTGACAGCAGCATAGAATTCCATTGTGTACAAATACCACATCTTGTTGATCCATTCATCAACTGAGGGACATCTAGGTTGGTTCCATATCTTTGCTATGGTAAATAGTGCTGCAATGAACATTGTTGTGCTGGTGAATTTAATATGTCTTTTTTTCTGGATGATTGGGTAAGTGCCAAGTAGTGGAATTGCTGGGTCATAGGGGAAATGGAAAAACCTCCCATGCTCCTGGATTGGAAGAATCAATATGGTGAAAATGACAATCTTTCCAAAGGCTATCTATGAATTCAACACAATACCCATCAATATCCCAATGTCATTCTTTAAAGAAATAGAAGAGGCAATCCAAAATTTCATATGGAATAATAAAAGACCCCATATAGCAAAAACAGTTCTTAGCAGAAAGAATAGCGCAGGAGGAATTTCAATACCAAACCTTAGACTCCATTACAGAGCTATAATTATCAAAACAGCTTGGTACTGGCACAAGAATAGGCCTGAAGACCAATGGAATAGAGCTGAAGCCCCAGATATTAAACCACAGACCTATGGCCACCTAATCTTTGGCAGGGAGCCAAAAAAATAGAATGGAAGAAAGATAACCTCTTCAACAAGTGGTGCTGGCAGAACTGGTTAAGCACATGCAGAAAACTAAAGTTGGATCCTTCTTTGTCACCCTGTACTAGAATTAACTCCAAATGGATCAAAGACCTGGAGGTAAAAGCTCACACTCTGAAAGCTTTAGAAGAAGGAATAGGAGATACACTAGACCTCCTTGGCACAGGTCGAAACTTTCTTAATAAGGACTAAGAATCACAACAAATCAGAGAAAGGCTGGATAAGTGGGACTGCATTAAACTGCAGAGCTTTTGCATGGCAAAGGACATAGCTAGTAAACTAATTAGGAAGCCTACAGAGTGGGAAAAGATCTTCACCAACCATACAAAAGACAAAGGCCTCATATCTAAAATATATCAACAGCTCAAAATATTGAATCAATACAAAACTAATCTCCAAAGTAACAACCATCCCATTAAAAGATGGGCCAATGTCTTAAAGAGAGTCTTCTCTGAAGAAGAAACAAAAATGGCCTATAGACACATGAAGAAATGCTCTACATCTCTGGTCATAAAAGAAATGCAAATCAAAACAACTCTAAGATTCCACCTCACTCCAGTTAGAATGGTCAGGATCAAGAAAACTAATAACAACAGATGCTGGAGGGGATGTGGCCAGGAGGGATCACTACTACACTGCTGGTGGGAGTGCAAACTTGTTCAACCACTATGGAAAGCAGTATGGCAGTTCCTCAAAAGACTATACAAGATATATTTTTATGTTGGATTTTCTGACTAAATATCTTTCTAAAGACAAAGTAAAACTTCATCAGCTAAAAAGAACCGTAATAACAAAATTAACTTCTAGAGCTTTTATTTTTGAAGCACTCAGAAATTCTCAGGTAATTCACTAATTCCTACTCACATCCATTTAGAAAAGAAATCCATGTAATTAGGTATTGAAATATTGTCTTTCTTACCTTGTATTATAACCTGATAAGATTAGGAAAATAGTAAAATTAAAATTCTGTCATTACATATTTTTATTTAAAATACAATGCACACATACCTGCATCCCAAGTAATATTTTTAAAGTGATAGAAAAATTAATCATCAGTTAACTGAAATGTTTCATTTGAAATATCTTTTAATTGCTTGCATTTCTTTATCATCTCATATTTTCATGATCACAGCAGTGTTCCTTAGATATTATTGTGGGGCTTTTTATTTTTGCTCATGAACTAATGCCACATAATGCACATTGAAAAGGGAACTGCAGATGCACCTAATGTGTAGACAAACATATTGTGAGATCACATATCAAAGAAGTTTCTCAGCAAAGCATACTTCTTTTTTTTTCTTTTTTTTAAAGCATACTTCTTATATTCGCACACATGTATTGAGCCTTCTTTTACTTACATAATTTGGACTTCTCCTCTATTTCTCAATTACTCACTGCAGAATGGCTGCTGAACTGAAACAAACCTTCGAGATAAAAATGACAACCCTTTTGTTTCTCCTAAATCCATATTCTGTCATCCACTGGCAGAGAGCTTTCCCGTTCTGGGCTTTGCCAGGCCTTACCAGTTTGCCAATTATACAAGCTGCTTCCCAGACATCAGACACAAATTCCACAAGACTGCTGTGCAAGCGAACCCTAATTAACCATCAGCTTAATTAGACAATTTACTGTGTAATTAGCAGGCAATTAGTCAACACCTCTCAGATCTTATTGACTGCTGTGACAGCCTTTCCATCTTTACACATTCCAACATTCCAATACACAACAGCGACCATGGTTCTAGCGCTCTTAAGCCCTGTATGACATGGTCCTAGATGGAGAAATAGGTGATATAATACAACAGAGAAAAAATCAATATGGAGTCTGTCCAATTATTGAACTGTTTATAAACTCATATTTTATTTAATACCAAGTCCAATATCATAGGTACTTTATACCTGCTCCAAAAACAGTGATAGAGCCAACTCCTTCCAATGGTCTCTTCTATGTTTTAATGTAAAACATACCAAATTATATTCCACTGGATTATTTTCCACAATTGGCTATTATTTGAAGACATTTTCTGACCTGTGAGCAAGGGATCTACTTGACTAAATTTCTTGACTTTGAATAGTTCACATTGAGAAAATGCTCTTGAGGGGGAAGCATCTTCTAGCTTTCTTATGGACAGTAAGTATTGGTTCAGCAATCAGGAAGCAATGATGTTTTAACATTCACCAGATGTTTTGATACTTACATTAACATGGATGGATTTTAAATTAAAAAACATGTTTATAGCCAGGGGCTGGTGGCTCTCACCTATCTAGAATCTTACCTATTCTGGAGACTGAGACCTAGAATCAGGTTCAAAGCCAGACTAACTAAGCAAATAAACCCAAGTAAGCCTTATTATCAATTAACCAGTAAAAAGCTACAACTGTAGGCATGGTTCAACTGGTAGAGGGCAAGCCTGCTACTTAAGACCCTGTGGCCCTGAGTTCAAGCCCACTGCATCCCTCCTCCTCTCTCTCTCTTCCGCCCTCCCACTGTCTCCCCTCTGTCTCCCTTCTTCCTCTCCCCTCCTCTCTCACATACACATAGACACCAATTTATTTTAAATGTTGTTCTTGGATTTTATGAGGATTTCATATAGAACCCATTGCTCTTCCATTGCAATTTCTTACTCCTTTAAATTCTGGAGATCTTGACAGTTATAAGGAAGAATGGAAAACTATTGCTTTTCTCTTCCAAAGTAGTCATGAAGAAGATGCAGTTTTTCAGTAATTTGATCATCATACAATCTTATATTAAGGAATGAGAAAGCATTTGTGATGAGTCCTGTGTATTTTAATTTCATTCTTATCCATAGTTTTTGATATCAGATAAGCTTCAATAAACATAAGCCATTTAACATGGAAAATTGAGGGGGCTTCAGTGTTGGTGGTCCTGGGGCAGATAATTAGTGTGATATTCTGAAAGTTATAACTACTAAGAGTTTTGTCTGGCATACAAATTATGGCAATAAGAATAAAAACATTTATAGATGCAGCTACTTACATGTCACAAATATTTTCTACTTCTTTTATCTATTTAAATTTTATTTTGTTCTGAACAAATAGAATACTGTCAGAAAGTTAAAAAGTCAGGGTTTTATTTTATAAGGGACCATGACCAAGTTTAGAGAAGTCAAGGAAGCTATTTAGAGTCACACAGGAAATGGTGTCCCAAGACTTATCCTTCGTAAGTGTCTTTGTCTATCCTCATTCCACAGAATTCTAGCTCCCTGTTTTTATTGGGGTTCTTCCAATGACAGGACTTTCCTTAGTCTATAAGGCCTTCCCACATGTATATAAAGTTGTATGAGTCAGGAAGATAATCTTTCAAGGCCAGCACAGGCTATACCTTGAGACAATTTATCTTAAAAATATAGCTATATTTATCTAAAATTATGAAAATTATCTTCATGTAGCAGTGCTATTTACCAGTATAATATCCCCCAGTATTGCTGGACGAATCTACCCTATTGATTAGATGAAGAGGAGCAGGCTGTCAGCAAGTCTCTGTGGACTCCTTTATTGGTGAGACTTTCAAGCAAGAGATTAAAAACAAATGAACAACAACAACAAAAAAGGTATTTAACAAATTCATGTTATCTGTTCCTAAATGTTCACAAATCCATTTTACTTTTGTGGCTCAAGTGGTGGAGTGCATAAACAATAAGTGTTCAGTGAGAGTGCCAAGCCATAAATTCAAGCCCCAGTTGTAATAAACTCATGTATACACACATACACACACCACACACACACACACACACACACACACACACACACACACACACGCCTGTGTGCATACACACAAGTGAAAAATAAAGGATAACAAATTAATAGAATATTTCCTTGAGTGAAACATGCCTTATTCACTACTTCTTTCTTATGTCCGCGATGAGACTGAACATATACTTCATTTCTTTTCATCCTCCATGACAAAAGAAAATAAAATGAAATAAATCTTGCATTCAATGTTGACCTAAAGCATTGAAAATGTTGACAGTTATGATTTTTTAATAAAAATTTTGGTAGTTAAGTTTGGGGGGGGTAATGGGGCTTGTCAAATTTCCCATTTCCTAGTGATTAATTAGAGATAAGAGTCTCATAGCTTTGTATTGCCTGGGCTGGGTTTGAACCATGATCCTCAGATCTGAGCCTCCTCAGTAGTTAAGATTACAGGCGTGAGCCACCGCACCGGGCTGACAGTTAAGATTTTATATGTTAAAACTTTCAGGAAAATAAAATGAAGAGCATCTTTCTTCCCTTTAATAGAGATAAGTAAGATTTTATTAAAAAAAACAATAAAGAACCCAAAGCAATATTTATAACAATTAGTATACATTTAGGATTCTCCTAACAGCAGAACATAATAGCTCAAAAGCTATGTACGTAATGACCGCATAGGATGAGGCTAAGCAAAATGATTCCAGGATATGGAAGCAAGAGGTTTATCTTTGTGATTGTTGTTCTTAATGTACTATGTGAAGCTATTTCTTTTCTCTTCTTTTCCCCTTATGATTCATCTTATGTTGTTACTCTATCTGACTGTGGTACCTGGTATATTGTATATACATTTATTTGTGAATTTGAAAAATGGGAAAGTAATGGAAAAATAAGATGAGTGGGAGGGGGTGGGGAGAAGGAAAGTCGAAGGAAAACATGGGAAGTAATGTACCTACTATGTGATAAATCTAACTGTAACCCCTCTGTACATCACCCTAACAAAATAAATTTGTAAAAACAATAAAGAAAATGCAAATATAAGTAAAAGGAAAGTGTGTTAATTTCACCCCCAAACCGTATCATAGCCATAAGAAGGAGAATTTTAAGTAGTGGAATTTAAAATCTGCGGGGGATTTATGGGAAACAGAATGAGAACAAATAACAGGACTCTTAATTCCCACTCTTGACAATTAAGAAAATTTTCCATTAAATGTGATACCAGTTATTAAAAAACAAACAAAATGCAGAGAGAAACTGAATAAAAGGTATTTTCCATGACAGGGTAGGTTCATTTAAACAGCTAACCTGGATCAAAATTGTACATGTCAATTTATCTTATTAAAAAGTCTATTTGAATCTCACCCTGTCCACTCTACCAAAATGATTAACTAATTAACAAGTGTGAAATCACAGCCTGAAACGGAAAAGAGGTGAAGATGTAATTATATTGGAAAATTGATTAGTCTGCCTTATAGTCAACAAGCCCAAATTTGAAATAATGTTTTATAAAATGATCTGGAGCCATTTGAAGAGTTTTCAATAATGTAAAATGGTCGACATGATCAGTGTCTATAATTAAATGATTTTTATGTTACCTTAGAAATATATTCCTTACTTTAACTTGTATTTACAATTAGCTTAATGTCTATTTTCTATTTAGCAGATATTGTACCTGACAAATATGGAGCACTGGCTAATTTGGAACTTTGGGGAGAAGCAATGGTGTTATAATTGTATTCTAAGTTGCAAGATTATAAGCCTTTTGAAAAGCTTCAATACTTAGCAGATCCATACTATTGAGTGAGTGTGTAAGCACATGTACAAGCACATGTACATATAAACAGTTTTTTCTTATTGGAGAGACAAAGATTATCTCCTGATAGGTGATAAACACTTGGTTAAAATCTTGGGGAACATGAGTATGTGTGAGTGTAAGATATGTTTATTGAAAACAAACTCATTTTTTGTTGCGTTGCCAATAGATCATGCCTCTAAACCTAGCTACTCAAGAGGCCAAGATCTGAGGATCCTGGCCCAAAGCCATCTTGGAAAGGAAAGGCTAAGAGACTCTTCTCTAAAACTAACCAGCAAAAATCCAGAAATGGAAGTATCACTCTACTGGTAGAGATAAAGAACAGTGTCCTGGCCCTGAGTTCAAGCCCAAGCACTAGCTCTATAGTAGATGACAGATAAATAGAAGGATGACAGATAGATATAGACAGAAAGACAAATGCACCCATTGTTTATAATTTGAAAATGAGGTTTAGAAATGTCAATAAAACAAATCTAAATAATAGCTAAAGAAACTCAGCCAAGTGATTTTAGTTTTGTGCACACCAAAAGCCTCCCAGGTAAATTAACAAGGAATTTATGAAATAATTCACAATACACAAGTATAAAGCAGGAGCAAAACATTACAAAATAAATAAAAATTAATAAAATGTGTGAAACTAGAATGATAGCATTAAAATGGTACATGGCAATATTTATTCATGTATTATTTCATAGACTATTACAATGAAGTAACACAGAGCCTTTTGATAACAGTAAAACCAATCAATTTGATTAGTAATTTAGAAAATATACACATTGCATTTTAAAAGCCTTCCAAAATGAGTTACAGAAGTAAATACGATATTCTGTGTTGTGATCTGTAAAACAAGGTTAATCAGGTTTGAAGACATTATATAATATATTCATAAAATTTGAAACTCTAAATATTATTTTTCTAAATTATGATATTGAAAATATTTTTTCACCATTCTTATCTGGTTGCTAGGTGCTAGCATTCTGTGTGTTTGAGTAAATGTAGACACTACTTCCTCTTAATTAAGATAATGTGGACCGAAACAAGTTTCTTGAAACCCACATGAGAGAACAGACAACCTACATGTCAAAATTAGAATTCTATAATTATTCACCCATCTAGCAAGTGTTTAGTGATTCCTCCCTTTCTGGCATACATTGTTCTTGGCACAGAGCTTGAAATTTAACAAAGACAATATTCCTTTTCATAGGGAATTCACTTAAAGTGACTCAACCAAGAAGATAAACAAGTAACCAAATTGTCAAGAGGCTGGGCCTTTATAGAATGGAAAGGCCAATGAAGAAGGAAACAACACAGGAAAAGTATAGCATACAAAGAATGAGATTTAAATGTTTAGCAAGGACTTAATTTGAGATGCTGTTGATCTGAGAACCAAAAGAGAAGCAGGAACTCCAGTCATATAAAGGTCTAAGGGAACATCCTTTCAGGAAGAGCAAACATTCATGATTGCCATATTGGAAGCTAGAAAGATGCTTTTTGTAAACTCGACAAAAGTGGACGGAGAGGAATTGGCATTGGATGAAAATGGATTTTCAGCAGCATTCAAATCACAGTTCTTACTCTCTTGTGCACACTCCTTTTTCTTTAAAACACCTATGTAATTTGTATATTTCAAGCATACGTGGGCTTCACACTGTAGCAAGAAGGAAGCCCCCATGCACCTACTTCAGTTAAATTCTAGTTCTCTGCAGAACATGGTCAATAACTAACCTCACTTCAGACGACTATGCATAAGGCTACACTATCTCTCCCTTCTAAGGGACCCTATCTAGTGTGGTTTCTTGACCACATCATTTTATGTTGGGTATAGGAAGACTAGATAACTTGAGCTTCCATTTCACAGAATCCCAGAAAGAGAAAAGCTGAATCTGAGTAACCTCAATCACATATGGACCAATGTAGATGATCAAAGCTGTTGCATCTAATGCCATGACACAATTGTATACCAGGTATATTGAGAAGAGGCAGTACATTTGAAGTATGGACACGTGGGAATTACCACTCCAGGAGAATACGTTAAGACTACTGGCAATGTGACCATAATCAGTTTTCATATCCCCTTGTTATATACTTCCTTAATCCTTTTCATCTTTAAATTCACAGGATTTCCAAAACTGACCTTGTAAGTTGCTTCAGTCAAAAATAACCATGATTGCTTTAGAGTCTGTCTCCACAGCCCTTATTGCTTTACTCTCCAACTTCTAGAACACTGCCATCCTGTGAACAAGCCCAATGGGGCCAAGAGAGATTGGGAAGAGACAGAGAAGGGCAAGCCCCACCTAGGCTGTAGATTCATTAGTGAGAACATCTTGCCAGTCCCCAGGCATCCATAGATTGCCTACAAAAATATGAAGGAGGCCCACAGACACCCCACGAAACACAAGAGCTGCCCCTATGATTTCAATCCAAACTGCCACTGTTCATGTTTGTGAGCAAATATAATTAACGACTGCACAGAGTCCCTGGCAATTCATGAGATTTTTCTCAGACCAGTCGTCTGAAAGAAATTGCTATACGTCATATAGGGATATTGTTGAGATAAAGTGAAATAACATATTAAAAATACTTAGTCCGTACCTTTTGAGTACTCAGTAAATGGTAATGAAAAAGTAAATAATAGCTGTAACTATAGCACCCACGGCCTATATTACTACACATCATGTCCAACCAGAGATTGCGAAGCTATTTTGCTTAGAGATCAGAATGATCCAAGCCAAAGATGTCTTTTCGTACATTGTGAAGCCTCTCCATACCTCCTGGCCTTTCTCTAGGGGTATTTTTTTGGGGGGGGGTGGCGAGAAGAGAAGAAGGGGGAGAGAAACATACTATTTTTAAAAATCAACAATTCAGGGCCGGAAGTTTGGCCTAGTGGTAGAGTGCTTGCGTAGCATGCACGAAGACCAGGCTTTGATTCATCAGTACAACATACACAGTAAAAAGCTGGAAATGGTGCTGTGGCTCAAGGATAGAATGCTAGCCTTGAGAAAAGTCCAAGGACAGTGCTCAGGCACTGAGTTCAATCCCCATAACTGGCAAAAAAATCAACAATTCATTTGTATTAATAAGCTGTACTAATATATTCTGTGATGACTCTGAGGGAAGAATTATACATACAACATGGCAGTGACTTATGCAAAGGCTAATTCAGTGGTCAATAAATAGGACTGTTTTTTTTTAAAAAAAGATCTTTCTATAGCTATTCCAGACAATATTGCCTTACCTATCCAGCACATACCTCACAACTAAAAGCATTCAGATTAGATCACATTTCTTTTGCCAAGACTATTGACAGATCACATTTAGGTGTTTAATGATATGCAATCCTTACTGTCTTTGCTCAACAATCGTGTGCATTTTCAGGCCTGTTTACTTACGTAGGCCTTAAAACATAATACACACATGGGAAAATTCACTGTCACACTCACCCTTAGCCAGATGCAGCTGTGACACAGTAAACACCTTAGGAGAAGAGAAATTTTAAACTGACCTTTTCTCCTTTGATGAAGATCAATGAGAGAATAGTCAATTGTTGTATGTATTACTTATCCATTCAAATGGGCTGGTGAAAATGCAAAAAGTATCTATGTATTAATTTACCTCAAAATATTTATTAAATGTTCCCTATAAATGAAGGGTTGTCCAATATGGCATAAAGTGATATTTTACAGAAATAGCTACAATCAATACTTTGACTCCAAAAAATTATGAAGGTCCTTAAATATGTCTTCGATTTTTAGTGTTCAGCATTTTACACTGAGCAAGATATTTCTGCCTTTTACCTATTGAACTAACTGTCTGATACTAAAACAAAATACATTCATAAATTTCTTACTAAAAGCCAATCATGAGTTTTATGAATATATATATTTATTTACAGTATAGAATATATCCCTGAGAGGACAATATTTATGAGGATGATAAATGTAAACAAAATGATGTTATCTCACTCCTAACAAGTTAATGTGGACATAGGTCAAGGTGTGATTTTAGTTGTAGTTCAGACTACTTTAAGTCTCAGCTAAACAAAGCACTTCTCAGTGTCATTATGATAATTCAGCTTTAATGAACCTTGGCAGGTTGAGTTCTCTGCCTTTATCTTTTCATCTAAACTTCAACCTAAGCATGTATTTATAGGGAAACACAATTATATAATGATAAATATAATTTACTTTGCTTATAAAACATAAATTGAACCTGAATAAAAATGTGAGGTTATTTTGGGATACTGTAAGGAAGATTGATTTCAAAAGGAAGAATATAGTTAATAAAAGCCATTCTTGATGTTATTTAACACAAAGGCAAACACATCTCTTCATATTTGACATTAAAAATCTGATCATTTGCCTCCCTAAAGAAAGCACATACAGCTTTTATACAGACTGCACAGTAAAGAATAATAATATTTCTGTTTACTGAGATATCAAATGGCATTTCACTGTAAGTCAATGGTCTATCATTGCTACAGGGTATTAGACCTCAATCTGGCATCTACAAATGTCAAGAGTATAAAAAAATATAGGATGGAAATCAAAAGCATGCTCTAAAACCCCCAAAAAATAAAAAAGGAAACAAAGTTCACCTAAATGCATTTGCTGCAGAAATCAGTGCAATATTCAGCTGTCAATCTAGAAAAACAAGGGAACCACACTGTTAGTAGGACAGGATAATAAAATTTCTGGCAGATGTTCAGGCAGAGCTCTAATTTTTACTGAACTCCCTTGGTAAGCATTTAATTTCTTTATCATATGCAGGCTGGGCAAATTGTACTTCATCACAACTGTATTGTGAAATATTAATATTTTATATGATAACAAAACTCTGTCATCTAACCTTTGTTATATTAAGAGCACCCAAACTTCAAATGTCAAGATTCAGAATTTTAATACATTTTAAACAGATTTTTGAATCGGCATAATAAATGATAATAAAGCTAATCTCAACTAGTGTGCTGTAATGTCCCACAAATCTATACCACCCATCTTTCAATTATGTGTTTGTAGAAGGCTATGGAAACCCATGAGTTCAAATGTTGCATACAGCAATGTTTCTTCAACCAAAAAGTAAAGACGCTCATAAGATGTAATTGGGGAGGGGGTGGGGGGAGGGAAATGGGGATAAAAACATGAGAAAGGGTAGCAATGTTTGAGAAGTAATGTACCTTCTATCTGATGAATATAATATAACCCTTCTGTTAATTACAATAAAATATATTTTAAAAAGTTATAATTGTACCTCATAACCAGCTTAATTACTAAGTAGGAACAATATAGAAAACATAAAATGTGGCTGGCTGTGGGGCAGACAGATACTGTACCCATTTATGTGTAGGACATAATGGTTCTGAAAATGGCATTATGAAAGTACAAAGTTGTATCACCTTGTCATTGAAATCTACACACATTACAATCTACACAATGGTCTTTGAACTCTATTGTATCCCCAGGATTATATTTCATATGCAAGTTTAATTTGCATTTGCTTGTAACTCCTCTGTGGAACTAGCATCAAAGACTTGTGAATGGACAGATCCAATTCAAACTGAAGTTTAGAAGGAAGTTAACTCCACATTTCCTTCTGATGGTAATGGTAATAAAGTTAACTGTTCCTAGATTATGTAAAGATTTAGCATGACTAATCCATGTATATCACCAACAGAGGGAAGAAGGTTGTTTCTGATTCATCAGAATTCAATTTTGTAAGCAAAGTACACTACACATTCATACCAATAACTTTTTGCTGTAATTCTTTACTTATATCGGATTAACTCCCTGTTTCTGCTTACATATATGTATTTTAAGAGCATAATTAACATAGTCCATTCATGCTGTCAGAGATTGTATCCACCACAGAATAAACATTTAATTACAGTTTCCCTTTAATTCTTAAAGGGTGAATTGAAACAAAGAACATATACCACTATATTTCTACAAGACTTGTAAATAATTGGTTTGTGGTATTCTCCAGGTGAATACAGTCTATTCTGTTTATTTTTTTATTTTATGTAAAAGAAGTCTCTTTTCATATTCAATATATTGGAAGGTATGATCTCTCTTTTGATATTTAAATATAAAAATCTTCAAGGAGTATATTTTTCTTTGGGCTGATACTTCTAATTTTGGAGAACTCTCTAGATATTCTTGACCACATTCCCACATAACATCTTGTAAAACTGTCAGAATGAGACAGCTATAATGTTTTACCCATAATAATGCCAGCTATTGATCCAAGTAAGAGAAGAAAAAGGGAAAGAATGTGCTTAATGGGGCATGTTTGTTCTCTGTTATTTTCTTTGCCTAAGGATAAGGCTGATTTAAATAATGATATTCCTTCCTTAGTCACTAGATCTACATTAATTATTACTAACTACCAGTTAGTACTAAATGTATGGAGAAGCTTGGCTTTCACATTTTATCATTTAGTAGTGTGAGAAATATTAAATTATGCTGATGTTTTCTAATCAAAACCACATACAGGTCCCAATGCCAGTGGCTCTTGTCTAATCAAAACCACATACAGGTCCCAATGCCAGTGGCTCTTGCCTGTAATACGATCTACTTAAAAGCTGAAATCTGAGGAGTGTGGTTCAAAGCCAGCCCAGGCATAGAAAGTCCATGAGAGTCTTATATCCAATTTGCCACCAAAAGGCCAGAAGTGCAATGATGGTTCAATTAAGTTCAAGACCTAGAACTGGCACAAAAGCAAACAAATAAGACCATGAAGATGTCAACTTCTATTATGTAAGTCACCCAAATTTGAAAATATACATTTATGTGTCTATATGCTTTACAGAATAATGCTGAACCTAAACTTTACTTCCTTCTAAGTGCAAAACCACAGGAAACTCAGGAGATAAATAGATGATAGATTTATAGATAGATAGATAGATAGATAGATAGATAATAAATATCCAAAAATTATACATATCCAAAAATTATTTAAAAGGTAACATCAAATATAACACTAAAATTATAGCAGCTATACAATCCAGAAATCCCACTAATGGGATCAGAAAAAATGAAACAAGTATGTCAAAGACACACACAAACTCCCATGGTAATAGAAGAACTCATCACAAGAGGGCAGCAATTGAAGAATGAACATCAACTGCTGAGTGGATAAGGAAAATGTGGTACACACAGACAATGGAATACTATGCATCCACAAGGGAAGATGACATCTTGTAATTTGCAATGAAACAATGTAGGTCATTGGGTTAACTGAAATGAGCTAGGTATAGAAGGTCAAGTAACCAGGTAAGTGTAACCACATGTGAGAAGGAAAACAAAGATGCACTCTCATAATCAGAGTGCAGAATAGTGGTTCACAAAGCTTAAGAAAATAGAACATAGTCATAGTGCAATTGTATCCGAAGGTAGGATTTTGAAAGATTTTAGTATTTTGAAAGTAATAATTAAAGATATGTGTCTATGTCATTTAGACATACAACATATAAACTCATCAAAACATCATATGTATAATTAAAAGTATATAGTTTGTAGGCATAGTTTTAGGCATTATTTCAAATTAAAGTGAACAAAGGCAGAAATGCTGGGTTGTTTGTGATTATCAAATAAACTGTCACTTTGTTAGTATTTGAATTTTTGATGATTCTTAGACAAAAAAAAAACATGAGAAAGGGTATCAATGTTGGAGCAGTAATGCACCCTGTAACCCCTCCATACAGTAACCTTACAATGAAATACAATTAAAAAATGAAAAGTATATGTCTTAATCCTTCATCCACAGGACAAGTGGAATGAAAGGAAATTAAAGTCCATGGCTTGGTCAGGTACTGGTAGCTCGCATCTTTTATCCTAGCTACTCAGGAGGCCAAGATCTGAGGATCATGGTACAAAGCCAGGCTGAGCAGGAGAGTCCCTGAGAGATTCTTACCTCCAGTTAACCACTGAAAAATCAGAAGCAGCACTGTGGCTCCAGTGGTAGAGTGCTAGTCTTGAGCACAAAGAAGTTCAGGGACAATGCCCAGGCACTAATTCAAGCCCCACAATGACAATAATAATAATAAATAACAATAATAATAATAATGTCTATGGCTTAGTATCAACAATTTAAGAACAAATACCTTGGTAAAAACCCTTTCTAGTATGTGTTTCCTATAGTTTTGTTAAAATATATGCTAAATGAAGAATCATGACTCCCAAAAGATTTTCTTACCTTATCAAGAGAGAAGGTTTTGGTGAGGGCAAAACCCCATCCAGCCTCAAAAGCTCTTCGGATCATTGCCGTGCTTGTGGCAGGAGTTGCACTAGCTAGACCAAAAGGGTTCATGAACTTTAGTCCAGCCATCTCCACACTGATGTCCACCAGATCAATGGGCGTGTAAAAGAGGGGTAGTTCTGGCTTGGCAGACACTGATGCTCCGTATTGTGACTATAAGGAAACACAGAGTCAATAATTGCTCTTGTTTTCCATCTGCATTGTCCACACGTTTTACAACCATTTCTTCAATATAACATTTGAATTCTTATAAATTACATCGGCTTGTTTCCTTGGTAAAAACTGGCCCCAAAGCAGTGAAGCAAATTCATATATAATTCTTTTCCTTTTCTAATTATAAGGCAGTAGAGAGAGTATGAGCAGCAATAAAATCAATTAAACAAACAAACAACTCTATTTAAAACATACTGAGATTCAAACACAAAAGGGAATGGTTTTTAGAATTTATCACTCAAGTTCCATTAGCCCAGACTCTTTGTATTTAATTTATGAAAATGTCTTAGTGCTCAGAGATATAAGCCACAGCAAGTCAGGAAGCCTAAATTCAATTTCCTGTAATCTTGATACTGTTGCTGTCATTTGAGGAAAGTCTCCTGTCATGCCTGTGACTTTTCTCCTCTAAAGTTTTCAATATAGCAATTGGAATGCTAGTTGCATAATTTTCTACCTCAGAGGGATATTGGGACATTCCAAAGATCATAAGCCATAGGCAGACACCTGAGGCTGATAGTACATTCACAAGTACTAGGGCAGTTTGATTTTACAAAAGCCAAACAGGTGTGAAGTCCATGTTAAATTTTTCACTTAACACTCAGAATTCTATATTCACATTTGTTAAATAATTACTGTAATAATGTTATCTTACAGGATTATTGAAATAATATACTGGAAACAGTACCTAGCATACTAAAGGACAGATGATTATTCATTGTTATGCGTTTTTCTCTCTCTCTCCTACCTTTCCTGTTTCTTCTCCTCCTTCTCTCCTCTCTCCCTTTCTCTCTTTCCTACCCTCCTTCCTTCATCTCCTCTCTTTCTCTCTGAGAGACAAAGAATAATGGATGAATTTTCTCAGCCAAAGTAGTTACTGAATGGACAGGGCTAGTTAATTCAAAAGTAGAGTTCTTTTTTCTTGTGAAGCATCACTCAAAAGAAAAGTTATTTGAGCAGAACTTTAATTTTGTGTGTGTCTTGTGTAGATAAATTTTTCCATGACTTGCATAGAAATTGTTTCTATGCCTCCACCATTTATAAAATGCAAAGCAAAGTTCACTGAATAAATAAAAAGACATCACACATGCCGATTAAAAGGTATTGTGTTTTATTATTGGTCATTCATAAAGGTGTCTGTTCTTCCTTTTCATTTCCTTCCCTTCCTTTCTGTATCTGTATCTACTTTATGTCCTCATATGGAATTACAATACTATTATCAACAAAGACAGCAAAGTCAACGTATAAGATAAAGAAGATAGCAAAGTGTGTGTGTGTGTGTGTGTGTGTGTGTGTGTCCCTACATGAGTATTTGCAAAATGAATGCAGAAGAACACAACCACTGCTGATATTTTGTTAGCTCTGTGTAACCATAATTGAAATAGAATCAAACAAGTTTTGGTAAAACCAAGGAAGAATTACTGATGCTAGAGGTTAGTTTTTTTTGCTGAGAAATGTTCACAAGTGCCTTCCTTATGTGCTGAATCATAGAAACAACATTGTACACCCACCTGTTTGATTCCAGTGGACACGCACTCCTCCTATATGTGTGTCTACCGGCTTTAATATTTAGAAGAAAATGGATGGACATTGAGAGATTTCCCATAAGATGCAAAACCAAAACAACTAACAGAGTAATAAAATTTAAATATGTACATATTCACAAAACTCCATTGAGAGGTATGAGAGGTACAGCTTTATAAATATATTTTTTATTTACCAAAAATGCCACTGCTATGGAGGTGTATATGGTGGAACCTAAGGTCTTCATCCTTGACAGGTAGACTTCTAGCTCTGTTCATTTTTCAATTCCTAAGTCTTTCCCACAGAGTGGTGCTTCAATGACTGGTTCATTCCAGCCTCATAGCAACCCTAGGTCTAAAGTGTAATTAATTTCTGAAGTGTGGAAACCTGCTCCCTTCTGCCATCTGTCTCTCGGAACTTAAGCATCTCAGGTTTCAAGTCTCACCACAAGGCTTAGTTTCTCCCAAATCCCAATAGCAGCCAGCCCTTGGAGACCTTCAGAAAATGTCACCATCTTTGGGTGCAGATACTCTGTTATAGCTCCCCATTCAAAGGATGAAGCATGTCTCCTGTGTACTCTTCTAGAACATATGCTATCCAGATTCTCTGTTTCAGACAGTACTATTTTTCCAGAGAACCAATAATGTTAGTAAATAACAGAGAAAGGAAAGCAGCCTAAATGTTGAACAACAGTGATGAATTCCTTCAGAATTTTACTATGGGAAGGGTAATCTGCTAGCATCAGAAATGATACAAAGAAGCAAAGAATGATTTGATATGGAAGAATGTTTATCACATGCTATGTGAAAAAAGAGTGAGGTAACAGTATATGTAAATGCAAAGTTTTAGGTAAATAGTCACATCCATATCAATTTGCCATATGTCTCTGTTTATCTTCCATCCACAAAAGGAACACACCAGTATATTAACCAGATTTATCGTCCAGAATACACATTTGAGAAGATCCTTAATTTTTATACTGTGGCTCACTGAAATATTTATATTTTCAAAATGATAACAGACCCATTTTTATGAAATATATTTAAGCACAAAAATGGTTTAACTTTCACTTTTATCATAAATTGTTTATAATTGTGTATATTCATAGGATATAATAATTTAGGAATACAATGTAGAATAATGAGATCAGCTGCTTAATAACATCAATCATTACAAATAATAATTTTTTGTGGTAAGAACGTTTGAAACTTTTAGCAGTTTGGACAATGTAGAATATCTGGTGATCTTATAAGTACACTGTAAAATAAAATTCAAAACTATATTTCTCCTGTTAAGATTCTTATAGTTTACCCAGACTTTCCAAGCCCTCTACTCCTAGCTTTGTCCCTTATCCTCTGCCCTCTAAGTTTATTCCCCATTTCACATATGATGAAAACAGGCAGTAGTTTTCTTGGTGCACTTAGCATGCTTCACCTAGCGTAATTTTTTCCAGTTTGATCCCAACTTGTCACAGAAGACAGAATTTCCTTTTTTTAAATGCAGAATAGTGATCCATAGTGTATTTATACTATATTCTCTTTGTCGATTGATAGTCACCAGGGTGATTTTATTATTTGGCTATTGCAAATACAACTTCTATAAAAATGGGGATGTATCATTCTCTTTGACATATCTTTAGGGGGAAATACTATCCAGGAGTGGAATTATCAGATCACATAGTGGTTCTAGTTTTAAGTTTTTGATCAGTTGTCATTCAGTTGTCCATAGGTATTAACCTTCATACCTAACAACATACAGTGGCCTCTTCTCACCTTTAGGAAAATTTGTTACCTTTCATGTTTATGGCAATAGTCATTTGACAATTGATTTCTTTTGCTACCTCTAGGGCTTGAACTAAGAGTCTGAGCATTGTCCTTGGGCTTATTTTTTCTCAAGGCTAGAGGTCTGCCACTTGAGCCACAGCATCACTTCCAGCTTTTTTTTTTTCTATGTATGTGGTACCAAAAAATTGAGTCTGGGTCTTACTGCATGCTAGGCAATCACTCTACCTCTAGGAAAACTCCTGCCCCTTAATTTGATTTTTGTAATGATCAGTAATATCAGGCATTTTCCCTCATACATATATTAACCAATTATATGTCTTCTTTCTGAAGATACCTGTTCATATTCCTTTTGCAATTTTCAGTTTGGTCAGTTTTGCTCTTGATATCTCTGTATCTAAATTTCTTATTGTTTCTGGATATCAGTATCAGATTGAAAATAATATAGGTTGCAAATATTTTCTCCCAGTCTGCAGCCTCTCTCTGTACGCTAGTGACTGTTTCCCTTCCTGTGTGGCTTTTCAGTTTGTTTAGTTCTGCTTTTGTTGCCAGTGTTTTTAGGGACAAATTATAGAACGTTGTCAAAATAATGTCATGTACTTTTCAACCTATCTTGCTCACTAGTAGTTTAAAGCCTTCTGTTACTACACTTACGTGTGTGATCCCTTTTGAATTGGCTGTTGTTTGCATCCCCACATTATGTTGCTCCAACATTATTTGCTAAAACAAGTCTTCTTTCACAGTTGTGTATTCTTGGTGCCACTCTCAAAAACTAGCTGATCATATGCAGGTTATTTTAGGATCTCTATTCTAGTTCATAGGTCAGTGTGCTGAACTTTTTCACCAGTATCATGTCTAAAAAATTTTATGAAAATAAACACTATTCCAAAGCTCATAAAAACTCATTATATAAGTTATGTAGTCTACTACATAGATGATCAGCCTTTTTAGCAAGGTTATTATTCAAAATTAACAATCTGTAAAACTAGAACAATCAGAAATGGTTCTCTTTAAAATATGTATTTAATAATAAAAAAATACCACCACAACAAAAAATTCTGTTAAGCCTAAAAGGTGGTAGAGTATTTGTAAGTTAATTGTGAAGCCACACAAACTATATAATTTTATTGTTGGATAATGGTATTAATTTACCCCTCAGAAATAAAATATTTCCATAATATGTTTAAGAAAATAAAAACCTAAGGGAAAGGGGCTGGGAATGTGGCCAGTGATAGAATGCTTGACTAGCATGCATGAAGCCCTGAGTTCAATTTCTTAGTACCACATAAACAAAGAGGGCTGGAAGTGGTGCTGTGATTCAAGTGGTACAGTGCTAGCCTTAAGCAAAAAAAAAAAAATGCCCAGGTCCTGACTGGCAAAAATAAAAAACAAAAAACAAGTAAAATAAAAGGAAAAAGGAAAAATAAAAGCCAAGGGATACAAATGTAGCCTACAGGTAGAATACCTGTTTAGCATGCATAACTTCAGCTGTACAGTAAAGGATAAGGAAGGCTAAAGTAATAAAGAACTGAGATAACCATGGTAAATCTGGAGATTCAGAGAAATACAGTAAAGAACAGTAATTCTTTTTCAAAAGCCTTTGTCATACCCATGAGTCATTGAAATTGAGAAAATATCTTGCAATATGATATTTTCTGTTTTCCTTTTATTTATTTATTTTTTTGCCAGTCCTGGAGCTTGAACTCAAGGCCTGGACACTGTCCTTGGGCTCTCTCAACGTTAGTGCTCTACGACTTGAGCCACAGCATCACTTACAGCATTTTCTGTGTATGTGGTATCAAGGAATCAAACCTAAGGCTTTCTGCATGCAAAGCAAACACTCTACTGGGAGGCCACACTCCAAGCCCAGTAATCTTTTCTTTTAAGCTTTGGTTTCCATTTTAAAATTTTTGAAGAATGAGTAAAGATTTTAGTTCCTTTGAGAACAATTTCTAAAAGTTAACTCAATGATTCCAATTCTGAGAATTCTCAAATTTATATATGTTACTTTGAATTTTTCACATGGAATTTCTATCTACCAATTTCTCCATAATTCCTACTTACCTATGGACTAAAACTCAACAATTCTGACTTGGACTTTCCCCCTAGCTACTTTTGATAATTTCATTTCCTATTGCTTCTTGACACTATCTTTTGCCTCATTTAGTTGAACTGCCTGCGATTTCCCACGCATAACATCATTGATTTATTTATTCAATTCAATGTGTTTCTTTTGGCCAGGAATAATATTTTCTGCTAGATTTTAATGTTTAAAAAAATTCCAATTAAGCCTTCAAGAGCCATTCCAGCTGTCACCTACAATAGAAAATTACTCTTGTTCCCCAAACAGAGTAGTTTTCTAATCACAATCTGTGCTTGTTTGCTTTCAAATATATGTCTCCTTCTTAATTTAATTTTAGCACCTACAATAAGGCTTGGCAGAAAGATGGTCAAAATATTTATTGCATGTATTAGAACATTGACCTTGGGTACTTAGCTTCTTTTTCTTGCATCAGTTTACACTAAAGTGATCACCATCCATATATGTAATGATAATTAACTTCATTCCAGATATATAAGCGTATTACTCCATGAAAAATGCATAGACATAGTTAGTATTACATCATTCCAACTTAAAACCTCTCCAAAGAGCCATCTAGTGGGAATGCTAAGTAACTGTCCTGGGTTATTAAGTGAGTACTATGTAAAATATATACCTACTTTTCTAGTTCCATTATATGGTGGTGCATTTCCTTGCTATATTCCCATCCATGTTGATAATATACTGCAAGCAATCACACTCCCTCTATTACTCCTCCTTTCCCATTTCTCCCTTCCCAAAACAATTTCAATGAGTCCCATGGTACATAATAGAAAAGAGTCTACTTCAATGTATTCTTGTTAGACCAAGAGTCCCCAGTGGTTCAGGACATTCACTTTTTAAACATTAGAAATGTGAAGAGTTTTCAAAATTCTAGTGTCAACCTCAAATATCCTTCAGATGAATTACTTCAGATCTCTTGGAGTGGGACTCAAACAGTAGTATGCATGTAAATTTCTCCAAGGGACTGCATTATATATTCATGGCTAAGAATCACTGCCTTGGTCATATGGATACTCTTCACACTTCCTGAGATGGGAGTGTAACCATGATTGCATTCCTTGTCTATTCTATTCAAATAAGTGACGACTGAGGTTCTAAGAATGCTGCATAAATACCCTAAAAGGTATTTTCAATGTGTCCTCATCTGTTGAGACTTTTATTTTAACAATCACCAAGACATTGTCTAAATGTAAAAGCCTACTGACAAACTAGGACGCTTACATGATCCTTGAGATCATTAAGATACATGCCTAGGCACAAGTGGTACTTATGCCAGATCTAGTGGTAGGTATTTGGGATTTATCCTCTCTTTGTAAATCAATCTTCAAAGCAGGCAATTTTCTCCTAGTAATTATGAAGAAAATGAAGTTCAAAGAAAGTAAATAGCTTCCTGACACTGCCAAAGGTGAGCAGCTAAGTGGTACAGAAGATCTGTTCCATGCATATTCTTTCTATATCCTGTCCAGCATCCACTCATTATTTCATGCTACTTCTATCTTATGTAAACAGTTTTCCTGAAGTGCTAATGTCCTAAACATAAAAACTTGAATCTCCTAAATTGTTGGCTAGATTGAACACATACACACAGAACACTCACTGATAATCCCAACAGCTTAGAGAGTGGAAGTCACTATGAATTCAGAAGAAACTATAATGAACTCTTACGATACCATTACATGGTTCTTGTTTATTACTAGCATCTTCTCGGATACATGGTAAGGTCATTAAATTTTAGCTAAAACATTTGCATACATAATGGTTATGATGTTGTGGAAAGTAACTCATGTTTTAAGTATGTATTCCTGTTGTATTTTCCCTAATTTGCTGGGAAATAATGACGTTTTTTGAAGTAAGAAAATCACTGCTATCAGCAAGATATGCAGTAGTTTTATATTTGATTGAAGAGAAAATACAGCCACTACATATTCCATTCAATCTACAAATCATCAAATGGCTCTTTCTTACTCACTTTATTTAAATTTCATTATGATATAACCAGAACAAACTCTGTCTTGGGGATAACTTCTGTAGAAGCATACATTGTGAAATTCTTTTAAGGCAAATAATAACATTGTGCTGCTACTTATGGCTAGATTAATTCACACACAAGGATTAATGCATTAATTAATTCCAGCTCAGTTACTTTACCCTCTGAAGAAATACTCAACTAGGGGAGAAAACTTGCAAAGTAGAAATTAATTTGGATTAGCTGCTTCCATGAAGGAAAGACCGAGGCCAGTAATCTCAATTATAAAATCAGATCTCATTTCTCTATTTTGCAAAATAACCACTGGTAAGGAAAATTTTTGAAAAGATGAACCTTCAGAAAATTTTCTAGCAAATAATGGATTTCATTTTATTCATTTCTTAAAAAATACATTCACATTGCTGTTAAAATGATGCTTGTGATCTGAGCTTAGAATAAGCGTAGGAAATTAAATGGCATTAATTCAAACCCATGTAATGGTTCTCCATCTAAACTCTACCTCAAACTGCAGCTATGAGATGATTAGTAACCTTACATGGTATCATATAAAATCATATTGTCTTTGATAAAAATATGATGCTATTGTAAATGATACGGTTTATTTCATTTCCTGTTCTGATAATTTTCAATCTGAGAAAAATGTCTTTCATGTTTATCTGATGTTGCTACTTAGCTATTATTAGTTCTAATGTGTGTATGTGTGCATGCTAAAGAATCTATTTATACTCAGAATAATTATTGATAAGAAATGCTTACTGCTTCCATCTTGCTAACTGTTCTCTTTTTGCTTTGTTGTTTTCTTGTTACTCTCTTTTCCTCCTGCCTCTCTTTGTGATCAAATATTTTGCTTTTTTTGCTTTGATATTCTTTGATTGTTTAAATGTATTTTATTTTTGTAACTACTTTTTGGTAACCATAAGGCTTGCACGAACACTTACATAATAGTCTATTTTGAGTTATAACTAAATTTCAGTGATATACAGAAGATGCACATGTACTTTCCTCTCTGCACAGTATGTTTCAGATATCAAGGTTATTTCTCTTTATGATGTAGATTCATTGTTCTGTGCTTTACATTATATGTTGCCTTTTAGCTCTTGTAGTATAGTGCTAAAAGATTAGGCATTGCTATAATAATAGAATATTCTGTTTCCTATAGATTTATCTTTCCAAGTGCAGTTTATGTTTTCTATAGTTGTATGCTATTTAGTGATAAGTTGTTTCAATGTCTAGACATACCTCTGTACCTTTCTTCACACATGTCTAATGGTACAGAACTCCTTCAATTTTTGTTTCTTTTTTCTGGAAAAGTTTTTATCTCATCCTTACTTATGGAAAGTAATTTTTCCATGGAGAGTGTCTTGGCTGGCAGGATTTTCTTTTAAGTACTGTGAATATATCTTCCCACACTTTACTGGCCTGCAAAGTTTCTGCAGCCAATTATGGACATAGTCTTTTTAGAGTGTTGGTTATATGATAAGTCACTTTTCTTGTTTTCAAAAATCTCTACTTGTTTCTGGCTTTTATCAATTTAATTGCAAAGTTCCAATGTATAAATGTGTAAGATCTAACTCTATTTAGAGACTACTGGATTTAATTAATTTATATGTGTATTTTTCTCCTCAAACTTAGCGTTTGGGGCATTCTATTTTTGTCACTTGTGGGGCTTGAACTTGGGGCATGGGTGCTGTCCTTGAGCTCCTTTATTCAAGGCTAATGAACTACCACTTTGAGCCACAGCTCCACTTCTGGTTTTCTGGTAGTTAATTGGAGATTAGAGTCTCATGGACTTTCCTGAGTTGGCTGGTTTCACACCTCAATCATCAGTTCCCAGTCTTTTGAATAATTAGCATTATCCACCGGTGACCAGCATTATTATTCTTTAAAAGGAATACTTTCTTGTTATTTCTCTCCTCTTTGGTAATGCCCATAATGGATCCATTATTTATTTAACTTGATGGCGTAAGTCCTGATGATTTTCAATTTTTTTTTTGCTATTCTGGCTGGATAACTTTAAATAGTCTAGCTTTGGATTTACAAATTTCCTCTACTACATAAATGAATCTATTTTCTGTCTCCTGTATTTATACATCAGTCATTGCAATATTCATTTCTAGGACTTCTGGGGTTTATAACAATGGCTTGAACTCAGGGCCTGAAACTCATTTTTCATTTGAGGCTGGTCCTGAACCAGTTGAGCCACATTTCTACCTCTAATTGCTTCTAATAATTTGATGAATTGTTCCCCTTTTGTATGATTTTCTATTACTATTGTCATTATCATCATTATTATTTTGATAGCACTCAGTTGTGCATCGGTGTGGGCTTTGCAAGTTTAATGACATTCCCTAAGAAAGTCAATCTGCTTAAGTGCTTATCATCAGAGACAGAATGCAGAGACAGATATTTTGATTTTTTTTTTATCAAATAGGTTTGTAGATCTCCATTTCTTAGGGTCAGCTACTGACTAGTTAGTTTTCCTCCTGACATTATGTTTTCCTAAGTCATTATCTACCTGATTTTTATACTACACATTTAAGAAAGGGGCTACCTTTTGTAACATTTACACATGGAAAGGTCTTTAACCATCAGTAAACCATGAATTCTAATCAGACCAACTTCTTGTACCTAGGGATGAGATCAGTGCCTAGCATCTCCAACCATGCCTCTCTCAATAGCAATTCAGTGAGATTACATAGGGCCATCAGAGTGGGCTTCACATGAAGAGGAGGCAGGCAAGATGTAAACATTAGGGCTGACTCTGTGCTCAAGTGGGGTTGCTAATTGGATGCTCTGCGGAGATGAGGACTCCAACTGTGTTCCATGGGTGCCACTGGTTGGGAAAATCCTTATGTCTGGTGAGAAGACTCTTGAGGGTCCAAATTTGATGAGGGTCCTGGTGTCAACTTACAGCCACTTGCAAGATCCATATTTCCAGCACTAGAAGCTCCTTCTTCTTGCCTTGTTCCATGCTGTTCCTAGGATTTATTTATTTTTTTCAATTTTCCTGTGTAATGAGGCAGATATGAGCCTTGTAGGCAGTGCCTCCCCAGACTGGAAGTTGGGCAACTATTTTGCCTCCTTTTATTCCCCAATGAAGAAATTGTAGTCTGACCTGACTTTTTTTGGCAAAATGTTTGGGAAATGTGGAGAAAAGTGTTTTTCCTACCTATTCAAGGATGGTTTTCTAAGGTTTTGTCCTCCACTGGAGTGACAACCCTTTGATGTTTTAGGATTTTTCAGGCATACAGGCCCTGTTAACTCAGAGTAACACTAAACCATTGGTTCTGTGGTTGAACTCACACTTGGCTTCTCCAATGACACTGTTTGACTGCCTTTTTAAAGTCACCCACAAAGTACAACTTGCTGATTTCACTCATTAGAACATTTACTAGTGCATCTGTCTGTCTGTCTGCCTGCCTGCCTCCTTATCATTTATCTACTACTTGAGCAGTTGATTTATTTGTTATTTTCCTATACATCAGCTGACTACTCGCTCATTAGGTTGGGTAGGCTGGCCTCAAATTCCATGATCCTCCTGTGTCTGCTTCCAAAATGCTAAGATGGCATGTACCTTAGTGCTCAGCTCCATCTTTTAATGACTTGATTTACAGTGTGATAATAAAAAGAAGAAGAATGAGTAAGAGGTTGATGCATGTATGTGTGAGTGTGGCTTTTTTTGAATACATCTGTGCTGAAGTGCTGATCATCAGAATTAGAATGCAGAGACAGAAGTTAGCTCAGCAATAAGTGTAGCTAGGATCAGTAAAGTTTCTGCTTTGGGTGGCCATGAAAATTCCTAGAACAGATGGAGGTGGGCAGAAAAGTCATACATACCTCAACAATTTTTAGTCTATTCTATGATACAAATGAATGGATGGCCTATCTTGTTAATAAGCAAAAACTACAATAAAATAACACTGATTTCTATTGTATTCTACTAGTTATAATATAATCTGTGGGTATAAAAGCATGTAGACCAACACCGCTTCTATTCCACAGAATGAAAATAATCTGCTGAAAGAATAAACCAGAGAATAAACTAAATGTCTGTACATTAGGCAAACATCCTCTCAAAAGAATAAAAACATGTTGACAAGTTTCAAAATGTCAATCAAGAAGGGAATAATTGTCATATTCAGATGCCAGGGGCAAAGGTAATGACACTGTTGACAAGATGTCAATAACTCAAGTCAGAATGGCCTGGTGGCCAGCACAGGCACACCTGACAATGCATGTCACATAAAGGAGTCAGCTGATCAAGGTAAGAGCTGAAGAAGGTAAATAAGGAAAACTGACATTAAAACAGGTGACAGTAGCGATGCCACATATTCAGGGGTGAAATGAAAAGCTCACAGTTGTAAGTCAGAAACATACCAGCCAATACTTGCTTTTCTGGTAAATGATTAACCCAGTTATCACTGGGAAACATATCTGAAATAAGGCAATGGAGGGGGAAGATGCTGAGGGAAAAATATATGAGTGTAATCTCCCAGAGGACACTTTAAAATAGAAATGGCAATGCCTGTGATAAAATATGAATGTACAAATTAAAGGAGTAAATTATGAAGCATTGTCATGGTCATTTATTGTGCTTCTTTGGGAAACATAAGCAAAATATCATTCCACCATCAAGCGCTTGATCTTTAGCAGTCTAAAGCAGTATCTACAGGCAAATGTATATGTACAATCTGTTTCCTAACCTAGTGTCTCTATTTCTAAAACAGTTCCAAAATGTATTTTAATATTCAACAATATTTTATAAAAACTCTTATGACAGGTGTTGTATTAGTCAAACTTTTCTAGTTCCCTAGGATACCACACAAAGAAATTGACTGGAAATCCTGCCCTTCCCACTCCAGTATTCTACCTGCTATACAGTGACTACAGGACATGTTGTGGGGGAGAGGATGACCAAAGTAGATTTGGAGAGTAGATTGCATTACTTACCAAAAAAGAAAAATCCTAGCATGCATGAAGCCCTGGGTTCAATTCTTTGGTACCACACACACAGAAAAACCAAAAGTGGTGCTATGGCTCAAGTGGTAGAGCACTAGCTTTGAGAAAGCCCAACGTTCTGAGTTCAAGCCCTGGCACTGGCAAAAAAAAATAAAAATAAAGTGAACTGTAGGACTAAGAATTGAAAAGCTTGGATGTTAGCCCTCATATTACAATTGCCTAGATTCAATGCTTTGATAAAGCATGACATTTTCTTGTTCTTTTTGCACATTATATATGTCTTTATCTCTCCAGCAGCTTGAACATACCTTCTAAAAAGTTTTCCTGCTAACTCCCTTATTGTTCTCCTCTCCTCTCCTAAGTGAATTTTCCATGCGTGTGTGTGTGTGTGTGTGTGTGTGTGTGTGTGTGTGTGTGTGTGTGTGTATGTCCCGGAGCTGTCCTAAGCAATTGTTCAAGGTTAACACTCTACTACTTGAGCCACAGGTACACTTTCAGCTGTTTTTCTTTGTGGTAGTTTAGAGATAAGTGTCTCAAGAACTTACCTGTTAAGGCTAGCTTGGCACTGAAATTCTCGGGCCTGATCTTCCTGATAATTAGGGTTATAGGCATAAGGCACCCACACTTAGTAGCTTCTTTATACTTAATGTACATTATTTGGGCTCTAGAACCATACACAAATTTAATTTTAATTTTTGTGAGGATAAACATGGTGAGGTTCACAATAATGTCTTCATGATTTAAAAAGTTTACTGTTTCATATCCATGGCCAAGTTATGGAAACAGCCCAGATGCTTTTGAAGATGACCAGAACAACAAAACAAGCAGTAGCTATACACAAAAGAATTTTACTCATCCTTGGAATGAACTGTATTATGTCACTTGCAAAGAAATGGATAGACTTAGAACAAATTATATTAAATGAGGTAAGCGAAGCTCAAAGTGACAAATAGCACATGTTTTTCTCTCACATGTGGAAGCTAGAATTAAAAATACACTGGGGCATGATAAATTGTACAGGGCTCTAGGCAATCACACACATATATTGAGACTAAAGGGGGTACTCTTAAGGGTAGTATCTAAAGGCCTATTTCCTTTGGACATTTAAAATACTATTTATTAAAACAAATTTCACAAAATTTGAATGTTTGCTTCCATTTTGACGTTATCATTCTCTTTTCCTTGCGGATTTTTTGTTTTTTGTGTGTGTTTTGGGAGGGGGGAGCAAAGAAGGGCACAGAAACGAAGGAATGATAAGATGAACAAATGCAGGCATAGTGGTCAGTAGACACCAAATGGAAAAATGATCTATGCAACTTGTGAACAAGGACAGGCCAGGGAAACTGGGAGAAGGCAAAGGATGGGGTAATGTCCAAAATAAAAAGAAAAGCACACATTACCTGACTTATGACATGGAACCTCTCTATACAACACCTTAATAATAACATTATAATTAATAAAGTAACATTTTTTAAAGTTTAGGGCTTGAGCTTGGACTTTCACTCCTATTATGACAATGCTCTGTCTCAGAGTTGTAAATGAGGAAATCCAAAAACTATATGATATTTCCATAGGTCCCAATGGCAAAATTAGTGAGTACTTAAGTCAGGACATGAAACACTGTTTAGTATAATTCAGGATTTATTTGCATCACTCACATCAGATATGTTTTTAATGCCATTAATTATAGCTTAAGATTTCTATGTTCTAACTCACTGAATGGAGAGGAACAGTTTTACTCAAGATTTCCAGGTAGGTTAGTTTGCACTTTTCTTTTCCCCCAGCAAACTAACCTAATGTTTTTTTTTTCTTCCTGTAATTTGTTTTACTGTGATACTCTCATTAACCCTGCAGAGCCTCAGGCATCAGGGCACTGCAAATTTGGCATGGGATCCAGAATATTTACAGCCCTCTTGGACTGCAATGAACAACTCCTTTCAATACACCCTCAAAACACACCGAAGTTAGGTTCCCTATGGCATGGGTCAGACTTTTCACATCTGATTATTTTTTTCCTACCCTTTCCAATCTTGAGTTCTCTGTGCCTGAAGTGGCAATCTATTGCTGTATTGGTAAGGAAATATTCTGCTTTTATAGAGACAATTTCATTTTAAATTACTTTCCAGGTCAAATGCTGCCATGTAATAAAAGTTTGGAACCTTACACAAAGCCAATAAAAGGCATTACAATTACTTATTAGTCATGGAATTTTTCCCCCTATCACCAACCAGATAGTGTTTGCTTTGATAGCTCCATTATGTATAGGCTCATTCCTCATTTTTTCCTCTTGATTTCCTTTGTGCAACCTATAGATACTATCTTGAAAAAAAAAAAGAATCCTCTTTTATATACCAAGAAGTTTCACATTGCTGTGCTGAAAAAGTCTCATCACTGGTACAGAAATAATTATTTAAGAATGTTAGCTAAAGGAGGCAATCAAAAATTACCCTGAATGAACCAACAAAGATACAGATGCTGCAGGAAGAACTATGTCTACTTGTAAGTATATTTCACTTGCCCTATGGAAATTGACATTCCTACTCGCCACAGAAAAGAAGAGAACTGAGATCAGATATGTTTCCAATACGAGTTTGGTCTCAAAAGAAAAAAATCTCAATTACCTATGAGATTAAACTGAAGTCACTCAGTGGTGTGATTCTGACAAGTGAAAAGCTTAGTATGGAAACAACATTTAGCCATGACGTCCTTGAATATTATTTTCTTAGAGACTATTATTATCTCCGACGGAATCCTTATGATTTAAAACTGTCTTTTTATTGATATTCATTGTTTTGCAACCTGACAGTGGCCGGAAAGTCATATCAATCTTCTCTTAACATTAGGATTAAAGACTCTGCAATATATCTTAAACTGAAGGAACACTTTTTGCAATAAGTCTCAGGGTTTTAATACAGCTGTCATTTCTAAAGCTTTACCTTTCCTCTCAGCTGGAAAGGGTTTGGATTAAGACCATTTTTATCTGAAGCAAGAGAAGATTCAGGAATTAGTATGGCATATCGATGGAGCTTGTTTCTTTCATATATTTTTATTGTAATTAATAGAAGGGTTGCATTATATTCACCAGATAGAAGGTGCATTACTTCACATACATTGATACCCTTTCTCATGTCTTGGTCTCCACGATGGGGCTTGTTTTAAGGCCATTTTTTTTTATTCTTTAAGTGCAAGAAGCAACTGTTGTCAGCTGTCAATCATGAAACCACAAAATAAAGTCCTTTGCCTGGCCAGGAGATTTGCAATTATACTGATGCTGGTAAACTAACCACCAAATTATAGCCTTTTCTCCTGCCTCACCCAGATTTCACAGGGGCTGCACACCCAAATAAATGCCTCGTGGCTACCCATTCATCTAACAGCTGGAAAGATGACACTTGACATTTGGAAACTTTGCTGTGAAGATTGCCGCCAGGCTTTCCCATTAGTTTCCTGGTGAGACTGTAAGGTCGAATAAGCTGCCTCAAAACCTGCAAAGGGTAACGGAAATACTCTAATATTAAGTCAGTGCAATTTAAATTTCTAATTTTCAAATCATAGTTCTTTCAAGATAGACACCACTGGTATTAGTTAGGGCAAAAGAATGTCTTTGAAGGTATTAACTTTATATTTTAAGCAGTGATAACAGGTTGTCTTTTCCTTAAAAGTTAGGACAGAAGGATCTTCTAAGTAACAGGAACTTAGACATACATGCATTCTTGGCTTAAAATCCCTTTCATATTTTTCATCTCTTCATCTTTGTCCTGAGGACAAGTGTTTAATATGAATCACAGTTACAGCTATTCTTTGATTTCAGTTTACATATCACATCAATTATAAAGACAGCCTTAAATCTAGAACCAGTGGTCTCATTTTGAAAATCAGCAAGCCCAATATAAAACTACAAGAGTAAATATGCTATTATTAAAATTCTGAAATTTTTCTACATCTTCCAGGTGCACATTTGTAACACCTTCTAAAAAATGCCAAAACGGAAAGTTTTACTAGCTATTCTTCAAATATATTAGAAAACAAAACGTATTCATAGATGCACAAATACTACGAATGACAAGTACAAGGTTTCAATAATTAGCATGAATGCTGATGATTTTATTAGATGTTATGTCATGATCTTTATATACCATACTTAGTTTTGAGTTCTCTATCTTCCAGGAGTTTTCCTATTTTTTTGTTTTTGGTGTGTATGTTCTTGTTGTTATTTTTCATGGGAAACTTGGATAACATGTAGAACTCTGTAAAGGTTCTGTCCCATGTAAAATGCAGATGAAATCAATAGTGTGATTAAAAATAAAAATGACACTTCTGAAACAAACATAAGTATGTTGAGAAAAAGCCAGTGACATGAGAGATAGAATTTTCAGTTTTCAATCAATCATTGGCTGAGCATAAAAGCACTTTTGTAGAGTCAAGTCAATAATAGTGGAGTGTACCTAATAAGCAACAGTGACAGATAAAGATCAAAAACGGCATGCACACTGTGTCCCATAGCATAAACCAACACAGGTATACACCTTTCTCCGTGGCCACACTATAGCAAAATCTACCAAAATACATGCTGTTCCCAAGAAGTGGTAACACTTGGAAATGATGGGATGCCTTGTCCTCAAACTAAAATCTAAGTACCACTCCACAGCTACTCTAAAGTGGTCTCTGGCTTGCATTGGTCTCATCTAGGTACTGAAATCACAAATTCTTCTCACATAGCCTATTGAACTGCCATCCGATGGTAATGACTTTCTGTCACTCTTGACCTGGGGCAGATTTGAACTGGTGACCAAGAGGTGAAAGGCTCTGTATCTCATTACCAATCCCCTGAGACACCTGCTACCCTCAACAACCAGCAATTGTTTTGTGCCTCAATCAAACCACAAGCAAATACACAAAAACCTGAGGCAGAAGAAAAGTAGGTCAACACTCCAAGGAATGCATGATAGATTTAAGGAACTCATACACTTATTTCAAAGTGCACAATAAACTATGCATAACTGGGCAGAATGATAGTAACTTTTAAAGGACTTCCTTATCAAACTAATTAATCTATCTCTGTAGTTTTACCAGGAAAGTTGATGATAATTTTATAACTAACTAGTCAATGTCTCCCCAAATCACTTTGACATATAGTATTCTAAATTTTTTTAATGTTTATTGCCTTAAAGCTTAGGGCATCCATTCTCACTTGTTGTGTTGGATTTATATAAGATAGGTTTCACCTGGAAGAAAATGAATTGTCCTCCTCCTAGCTTGAAAAAGAAGCTCTCTCTATATTATGTATGTCCTCTATCTGGATTCCTAACAACTATTTAATATTTATTCATCTATTAGTAACTCTTGACTTTTGTCTCTTGACATTTATGTTTCTTTCCATCACTGTGATTGCTTTCTACAGTAGGGACATGTAAATTTAGTGGATGATAACTTGTAATAAATATGGTTGTTTTAAAACTATACATGTAAGAGATAGTTTTGAGTTTGAAAAAGAATTATTGAAAAGAATATTATTAACACTAGTAGCAGTAGTAGTATCCTGTTTGAATAAAGTCTCACTCTGTAGCCAGGACTGGTTTTTAACTTCGGATGCTCCTGCCTCATCCTCCTGAATTTGGGGATTATAATCATGGATCTCTATGCTCACTTTGAAAGAGAATTCTCAGTAAAAGGATGCTGATGTAAACAAAAAAAATAATTCTACTAATGCAATTAAGCCAGTGAGCTTTGAGATTATTATTTCAGTGTAGATCAGATTTACTTGATGCAGTGGCACAGATGTTCTGTGTTTATAAGAGCTCCTTCTCCGATGCACAATGTCTGATGGAGAGAATTAGAATAAAGAAAATTTTGGCTGTGTTCTCTCTCCAAATTCCTTTCTCTGCAAGGGGATGTAAACATAACCACATCATAGACCTTTTATTCTCTTTCTCCATTACTATTTTTTTGCAAATGAAACTTTATGTGAATACGAAACAAGATAAGTGCTCAGCTTTCTGCAGTCTTTATACATTCATAACACTTCCCTTTAAAGCTTTAATTAGGAAGGATCTGAGGTTTTAGGTGCTTAACTAAATTGGTTTCAACTAACAGACTAACTGGACAAATCCTCTCCCACCTTGTATCCAGGGGGTAGAGAGAGTATTTGTCCAGAATGTGCTGAATCTTCTGTGCACTATGGAGTCTCTGTGAGTCTCTGAACTTTCTCTTTTCCCAGGAGTGCTATGTGGTTATCAAGTTTCCATTGTTTGTTTTCAAGCCTGTCAGGGTTGGTTCTAAATGTGAATCGATATTAAACAAATGAATGACTATGTGAATTTTACAAGGTAGGGAGCTGGTTCTATGAAAGTTAAGTTGGCTGTTTTCCAAAACACAAAACTATGGTCATGTACAAAAAGAAATTATGTGAAGTGTGGATGATAGGATGTCAGGACAACTATTCAGAAACCCAGAAAATGCTTTGCACTGCTTTGGAAAGTCTTACTTTACTTTTCCAAACAGAAACAGATATAGCACAGAATAATTTATGGTGAGGTTTAGGTAAGGAACATAAGGGTACTATTATATTCAAATAGCCTTGGTCCTACATTTTAAAGAATGAGAAAAAAATGTCTAAATGATTTAAGGCAAAACAATAACCTTAGTAAATATGTACCTTCTTTTTCTGATTTCTATCTCAGCTTTTTCTGATTAATGAAGTAGCGGCTGAGTTTGGATTTCATAAAATAAGGAAGATTTTATGTGCTAGGGTATTTTTAAAAGAATGTTCTGTATTTTTCCAATTTAAATAATTAATGGATGATCTATGTGTATTTCTGTAATTAAAATACTTTTGCTTTGCGTTAACAGATCCAGTTCTCTAATCAGCACTCGAATGTTCCCTCTCTTTAATCTTAGAAGTTCCAAAATGTGGCATGTTCATATTCTTAGAATTTCTCTGCTTGATTATTCTGGTTAAGGTATACTCTTAACCAGAGCTGAATTATATAAAGAATATTACCTTACATCACAGTCTTCTAGTTTTCTCCAGAGGAACAAATTTCTAAAGCATTTAAAAAAATTATCATATATTCATCTGTTCATGCAATGAAAAAGTTGATGGAACTTTTCTTTTTAATTTGTTTTACTTACTTTTTTTATCATCTTGAAGTAGTTACAAGATGTCAGTACGATGCATCTTAGAGTGTTACCCCTTTTATTATTCGCCTAATGCATTCTTATATTTTACCAACTGCCCTATAAGCACTGTATAGGAAGGTGTCAATCTCTGCTACTAATTGGCAAGGATAGGAATCCAGGGTTGAAAAGTGCCAGGGAAAACAGTGAAATAAAGCGAGGATATCAGTCCCGCATGAGTTTCAGTCCTAGCTTCTTCAATGACAGACAGTGACCCTCACCAGATTTATTACTTTTGCCTCTATTCATAAAAATCTGTGAAACAAAGAGCAAGATTTTCTCTGTGCAGGGTCATTCAATACAAAGAAAGTACAATGGAGAATAGATTTTAACAAATTGTACTTTTGTTTTGCAGTGATTAGCAAGTGAATACACAAGGTTAGCAAAGAGAAGGGTAAAAATCAAGGACTATGTTTTTCAAGACTATTTTTCAGTAATTCTTGGTAACAGTGACCTCTTAAGTGACCATAAATAAGCATTTACTGGTTATGGTAAACTTGAATATCATTATAGCGTATCATTTATTCACCTCTAAATTTTTAAAGGGAAATATCTGAATCTTAATGGAAATTAAATAATTAACATAATTTTCTCCCTGTCATTATTTTTGATTTACACATTTTTCTTTCTTAAGAAATTTTCAAGTTATCCTTCCTATTTAGAAATTCTTATTCAAATAAGAAAAATACCTCAAATAGGCCTGGACGGTTCCATAAGAGGATGACGCAAACATACTACAATTTTACACTGTTATAAACAATAGTATATTCATATTATGATATATATGTGTATATATAATTGCTATCCTGAAATATATCACGCATTCAAAACAGGACAGAGAATAAGTGCCTCCCAGATTATAAAATCAACAACATTTATAATATGGTGTGTTTCACCTATTTAACTAGTTGTTGTGTGCCTATACTTGGGTTTGGCTTAGGACCTCTTGTTCATACTTGCTTTTTCATTGAAGTTATTGTCCTGACACTTCAGCTACACTTTTACTTCCAGCTTTATTTTTCCACTTAATTAAAGAATCTCACAGCTTTTTCTGTCAGAGCTGGCTTTGAATCTCATTACTCATATCTCAGATTCCTGAGTAGCTGTATTACATGTATGAGAAACCAGGACCCCGTTCATATCAGTACTATTATTATTATTATTATTATTATTATTTAAGAAAAGGATATTTGCTGTTATAAATGATGACTTTTATAGAGGAACATACTAATATATTGGAAAATGCTTTTTCTCACATGAACACAGCTCCTGTCACTATGTGTTATGTGCAAATAATTTCTAGATTGTCTAGATCTACTTAAAAGCATAAGCTAGATCTTCACACTGTTGTCCTAACATAACTACTGATCTGAACCTCAGTTTTACTACACATTCTCTATGTTCAGGGCCTCACTATCCACTCTGTCCCATTAGGGGACAATGAGTAGGAAGAGCTTCACAGGTGCAAGAGGCATACAAGAAGCAGAGAACACCCGGGACCATCACAGGAAAGTGATCCTTCCTAGGAATAGAAGGAAGCAGCATAGCTGAGGTAACCTGAGCTAGTGGGAATTTCTGGGCCAGGATTTCATTCAGTGACTTCCTTTGTCTGGGAACTCTGAGAGCAATGCTCAACCTATGGAACTTATCTGCAACACACTTGAAGTTTCAAATAGTCTAGTTACTCAATATTCCTCTGTTATCCCTTTCTCTTCCTTTACTTGTACCTTTTGTGATGCTTTTTTTTGATTCTACATCATGACACAGAATCAATCATTATCTTTTCACGACACCTTGAGGTCTTTACATTTTTAATAATTAGACGTTTGCATTACTTTAGATTTACATTTACACAACTGATTCCTTACTAAATGGTGACACTTTAATGGCAAGTTTTATGATTTAATTCACATTTACCAACCTAATGATTAGTGCTACCTATAAAAGCTAGCACTTTAAACTATTTTTATTGAATGAATGAGAGAAAGAATGGTTCATGCATTAGTGACTTCATGGAGAAATAGATTGATGTATATGGATAAGTGAATAACTAAACAAATGCTTTAATAATTATCTGAAAGAGCTAATTTCAGTCTTCATCTGCTATAATTGTAAGCACCAGGTTTTGATTTGATTATTACAAAATTTCTGTACTGAAATTGTTCAATTTTAATAATCTAAAAGGACTGACCCCTCCTTACCCAGTAGCTCATTAAATAATACAAACAACAAATATTTATGAGGCAGGAGATGTGCTAAAAGCTTTCCATAACTTTTCTCACATAATCTTGCCTCAGCCCCAAAGGATAACTGATCTAATCACCATCATGTATTTATTAATAAATAATAAATAATACATAAATTTAAAAAGACTATGTCCTTGAGAGATGAATATCTTGCCCAAGGTTAGTTTAAAGTGTTGAAACTGGGTCTGAAATTGACTATTTAATTCACATGCCAAATTTATTAACACTGTGTTAATCTCTCTTCATTTATTCATTGAGGCCCAATGTCAAGTGTTGGGCACAACAGCTGGTATTCAATAAGTGGTAATTGAACAAATTAACTAATGAAAGTTAAGCAAAGCTCTCTTCAGACATCTATGGGAATTACTGAAATTTCCATAAAGATATCTTTAAATAATATTTGCCTAAATAAATATATGAAAAGATATTCTAAAGGTCCAGTTGCATGGATTTCAAGCATAAATTCATGCTCTAATGTGCTTATTAAATAATTGCACATAGACTCATGAGTGGTCCATTTTCTGCCTGAGTAAAGGGAAATATAAGACAATATTGCAGGTCTTCATTCAGATACAATTCATGGATATAGAAATTATTGTAAATGCATATATTTCTAACAAAGCATTTTTTTGGCCAGTCCTGGGCTTGAGCTCAGGGCCTGAGTACCGGCCTTGGACTTTCTCAAGGCTAGAGCTCTACCACTTGAGTCTCAGCACCACTTCCGGCTTTTTCTATATATGTGGTACCAAGGAATCGAACCTGGGTCTTAATGCATGCTAGGCAAGCACTTTAACTACTAGGCAAAACTCACGGCCTAACAAAGCATTTTTATAATGCTCTAATCATTGCATAACTAGCCTTTTAGTCATAACTCACCTTAAAATTCATTCATAATGAATTATTTCTGAATATTTTCACCCTTTAATGCATGAATGCATCCTACTTTGGTGGCTACAGCAAAACAAGCATGGCTACTTTCATGGGGAAATAATGTCACCAAACCTTGATAGGGAGAACATATGTGGATGAACAGGTGGGAACCAAGCAGGTAAAATAGGTGGAACAGGTGAAAGACCCAGATGGAGAAAAAAAATCTTGGTGTGTTGGGAGAAAATTCACTGACAGTAAAAGCTAAGCAGGACAAATAGTTGCTACCAACGAGAAAAGAAAGTAAATCCTGCATTCTAGCCAGAGGACTCCAAATACAGGCTATTCTATCATTATGCCCTTTGAGCCTAACTATCGTTAGCACTTAGTATCGAACACCCAGGGAGGAAGGTGGAAGGAATCATTGGTTTTGTTTGACAGGGGTTCTATTTTCTATCTCAGCTGCATTGAAACTCTAATTCAACACTTTGTTTAAGACTGAATCCCTCAGCCAATCTAAAACCCTTATTGAGCATGAAAAGCTTTTTTTTTTAACATATTGTTTCTAGCATCATGGATTTTTTAAAGCTGAAGTCTGATTAATTCCTTTCACAAGTATGTGGAAGCAATTTAAAATACTTGTTCATTCCTTTAAATAAAAATTTGTCAGATTCCAGAAAGTTGAAATATAATGAAATTCTGGTTGTTGTTAAAGCACCATTAAGTCCATTAGTGTTAAAATAAGAAAAAGGCACCAGTGGCTTATACTGTATTTTGCCAGTCCTGGGAACTGAACTAAGGACCTAGGCACTGTCCTTGAACTTTCTCAAGGCTAGCACTCTACCACTTGAACAACAGCACTACTTCTGACCTTTTTGTGTATACCTGGAGCCAAGGATTCAAACCCAGGCTTTTGAGCATGCTAGGCAAGCACTCTACCACTAGGCCATACTCCTGACCAGTAGCTTACACTTTTAATCCTAGAAATTGTGAAGGATGAGGTTTCAGATGCTGACACAGATATATTTGAGAGAAATCTTCTCGCTTTGTATCTGGATACAGGGGCACATGGCTGTCATTACAAACTACCTGGGAATTTCAGATTCAAAGGATCATTGTTCCAGGTGAGCAGATGTACAATAGAGATTACAAAGGTTTAAAGAGCGGGAGGGAGAAGTTATGCAGGGAATAAGATACCTGTTACCCATACACAATTAGAGAAAAGTAATATGTTTTAAGTAGGGAAAAATGAGTCATGACAACTTATCATGGATTTGATGAAGAATTAGAGGAAAGAAATGAAAGGCTTCGAGCACTTGAGGGATGATAATGTGTTTTAAATATTAGTATTTAGTATCATCTACTTTACACTTCCTGTAGATGTTGGAATAAATGTTTACCACTGTTGCCAGCTTCACCCTCATGAAGATCGAGGTCTCATGGATTTTTCTACCCAAGCTGGCCTGGAACTAAGATCTTTCTAATTTCACTCTCCCGCATATTTTAGGATTGCAAGCATAATCCATTTTACCGAGCCAAGGTTTGGAAAAGAATGCATAAACCTTTCTTCCAAGGTTGGATTTGCACTTGGATCCTTTCAATTTTTGCCTCCCTTGGACTTAGGACTACAAGCATGAGCCACTGGTGCCCAGCTCACATTTAAAAGTTTTGATATGGCATCTCCTTAATTGCTTCCTGACACATAACTTGGTCTGTATATGCAAACCCAATAAACTACTTGCGCTCAGTGTTGGATGCCTATATGTCTGGCAAATCCAGGTCAGGGCAAAGTCAACACCTCAAGTATCAAAACTTAAAAATTGCTGAAGATGAGGACCAGGAGTGTGACCTAGTAGTAGAGTGCTTTCCTAGCCTGCACAAAGTCCTGGGTTGAATTCCTTGGTACCACATACACAAAAAGAGCTGGAAGTGGTGTTGTAGCTCAAGTGGTAGAACAACAGCCTTGAGAAAGCCCAAAGACATTGCCCAGGCACTGAGTTCAAGCCCCAGGATTGGCAAAAAAATGCTAAGGACAAAGAGAGAGCAGATAGGTAATCCAAGCAGGAAAACCTCAAGTCTGGACCCAACTGTTAACAAGTGGTCCTCCTTGAATTATTCAGAGTTCAAGAAAAAATTAGAATACACAATTACAGCTAAGAGAAAATACTTGAGGAAATATTGAATATAAAGGGCAGCATGCTATCATACAGGAAACAAATCAGAGACACCAAAAGAAGGGAGGCAGAAAGATTCATTTTGAGTGTGAAATCTTTCCCACATAGAAGAGAAAATAAGATTTTTTTCCAGAATCATCCACATAATTATATCTATAGATTATTAAATTGTAAAGCAAGAATACATTATAATGCCTAGCTTTGGCTAGATGCTTTCAGGCATATTGATATAATTAATTATACTAAAGCGTACAACTAAATCTTAATAGTTTTGTCTTTAATTTACAAAGTACTTATGCCAAATAACTTTACATTTCATCTTTTCTGTTTTGTATGTCATCATTAATATATTAAATAAGTAAAAATTACAATTGAAACATAAGCTATTTTCTTTCTTTGCATTTTGATGCACAAATTGTAGAAATGAGGACTTCATCAGGTATAAATAAATACTCCAAACAGGTTTTGGTCTTTGTATAACCATTATGAAAATAGTCCATTTTTATCGTAGAATCAAAAAATAAAATCTGACTTTTATCATAGAGTCCAGCCCCACTTCCCTTTTTCTAGAGGTAATTGGAGATAAGAGTGTCAGGTCCTTTTGTGCCCAGGCTGGCTTTGAACCTTGATCCTCAGACTCAGCCTCTTGAGTAGGTAATATTACAGGTGTGAGATACCACACACGTCTTTATCTGCTATCTTTGAAAACTATTTTGAACACAAATAGGCCAAGAACTTCCTGGCATTCCACACACAACAACGAATAATTGAATTTTCAATCAACTCAACACTGTCACTACCACTTCTGCTTGTTCAAAATCATATCCAAGTAAATATACATGGACCTCTCACATATTTTTTATATATTTTATAAAACATTCCATAAAACAGTATCAAATGGAAGTCTACAAAAGTACTTACTTACCTATTGGCAAGAATAGCTAAAATGTATGGCAAAGCCTACCTGAATGTATTTGTGGATGTGCCAGGAAGCCTGCTTTCCGTCATTCACAGACTCCACTGTAGTGTTAGCCACACCAACAATATCACCTCCTGCAAACACCCATGCCTCACTCGTTTGCATGGTTTCTGGATCTACTTCTGGGAGACCCCATCGGTTAAATTTTATTGGACTCAAGGCTTCTCTGACTGGAGAAAAAGAAAAAAAATGACATCAGGGAATGACTAATCCCTGCATCACATAACAAGAAGTCAAAATTTAATAAAACAATATGATTGCTGTTCTTTTTTAAAAGTATGTATTTGCATGTTATCATAAAGTTGAAATATAGAAAGGTTATAGTTACATAAGCCAGGTAATGAATATATCTCTTTTTGAACCATATCACCCTTTCCCTCCCTCTCTCTCAGCTTTTCCCACCCATCTGTACTGACTAGTTGCACAGTTTATTATCCTCATTGTATCTAGTCAGTCCCTCTGCTGTATCTGTTCAGACTTTGTGATCTGCTCCTATGACATCGTCATTGAGCTTGATGGTTCTCTCCTAAGAATAACCTCCTTTGGTCTCACTATGTGACTGTTTGGAAACCTAGATAATTTATCATGTTCTAGTGTATTCTTTTTAAATCACCCACCATGTTTACTTATAGAGGTTTACTTATAGGCACTACATACCACAATTGCGGGAAGCTATGCAACCTACATTTCTCTAGATCTGGCTTATTTTGCTTAATATAATTTTCCCAAGTCTTTCCTTTTCCTTATAAATGGTAAGATATCATTCTTTCGAAGAGAAGAGTAAAATTATTTTATTTACTGAGGGGCATCTGGGTTGGTTTCATGTCTTGGCTATGGTAAACAATGCAATACAATACAATACAGTGCAATACAATATGGAGGTCTCTCAAAACATTATCCTGGGTATTTACCAAATGAGGACAAACAAGGCCACATTAACACTACCAGTCCAATCATTCTCACTCCATTTAGTACTGTTCTAGAGATTCAAAAAACTGTTCTAAATGAACCATAAAAATAAAAAAGTTAATGAAGTATTGGCATTAGCCCTTCTAAAGTATACAGATGTAACCTATTCAAAATATACCCCAATTGTAAAAAATTAAGAGTTAAGCAATGTTTCTGATCATGTGTTCATATCTAAGAAGGTAACGTTCCAAAATAAAAATATCTAAAGGAAATTGTGGCATGGAACCATAGTCATAAGATTTGGAAAAGGCAAAAGCATTCAGATGAAACAAAATGCATTAAATGATGTAAAAAAGTGCAGATTGTAATCGACAGAAGAGCAAGCTAGGTTTCTGTATATTGTTCAGTACATAATATAATATATTATATAGCATATTATATAGTATATTGTGTGTTTTAAGTATAGCATTTCAGGCAGACTATGGAGTCATATTTTATTCCATAAGGAGCCACAGAGTACTCTAACTCGAAAGAGAAAATAAACTATAAGAGAAGTGCTTGGAAAATTCCAACATACAAGCTATACTTGTCAAAGTCATTGATGCATCAAATATATAATAAAAATGTAAAAGTATTATTCTGACACCTACAACTGACTCTTCATAAGCAAAGGAAATTGTACAACAATAAAATAATGAACTTCAACATATACTTAGTTGCAGTTTTCTACTTGAAGAAACAGAAATAGCTATTACAGGACAACTGCTGATTTTCCCCCCACACCCTTCCAGCACTGTAGGTTCCATGCAAACAGAAGTGCGATCATGCCACTCAGGACATTTCTGACTTCATAGGTTTTTGGAATTTAAGAGCCAGTGATCTTTATGGTTGGTTAGATGAGTGAATGAATGAATAAATGAATGAATGAGTAGCTGAGAAATGCTATTATGTCACTTTTGTCGTGGGACTTGAACTCAGACTGGGCATTGTACTTGAACTCTTCTGCTCAAGACTATCACTGTACTCCTTGAGCCACAGCACCACTTCCAGTTTTCTAGTGGTTAACTGGAGATGAGTCTCACAGACTTTAGTGCCTGGGCTGGCTTTGAACTGCGATCCTCAGATCTCAGCCTCTTTCAGCAGGATGATTGGCATGAGGTACCTTGCCCAGCTTATTATGTCACATTTTTAATCTTCTGCTATTTTTATTTCTTGTGCCATCTCACCTTTCATCAAGAGTAAAATTAAATATTCATGTAATTATTTTCAATGCAGAATAGCATTTTGAGATTTCTCTAATGACTTTAAAGGTCACATGAAAAGAAACCTTTATCATTGTTCCTCATTGCATAACAGATCATCACTACCATCTGTTGACAGTTGCTTGAGTTGCAAGAATGTAATTGAAGGTGGCTCACCAATTAATGCTATCTTAATAATGTTGACTACAATATATTGTAGTTGAATGGTACCTGCCATGAGCTTTATATATATGGGCAAGGAATAAAATGATTGTCTTCACTATGATATGGCCTTATATATCTAAAACTGATATAACAAATTTATAAAGATGGCTTTTAATTGAGAGATAGTTCAAAATCATTTCAGTAGGCGATAAAAACCTTTATATACACTGATCTCAATTTTCCCAGGAATATCTGCCTGTGAAGTACAGATTTCACTCTAAGTTGAACAAAGTAGGGACAGAATCTGAACTACAGATATTACTGATTCAGTTCCAGAGATAAGGAAAAAAGAGAAAAAGTGAACACAAAATTTGAACGAAACACATATCACCTGTATTGATTTTAATATTTAATATATACTTATCCATATCTAGCAAACAATCATTGGAAAATTAGAAGCTGGGCAACATGCATGAATAGAAGAAATCCTTCCAAGGTCCGAAATGTTTGCTTTCAGTGGTTCTGAGCAGCTACTTCAAGAAAAGCTGCTTATCAAAACTTGAACACCATGTACATATATCAAATCTTTGTAAATACTATAGATATGCCTGTATGAACACAGCAAATACTTGCACAATACTTTGCATCCTTACAGGAATCATTTATATAATTTAGCTATGTCGTAGAAGTCCAAGTATCTAACTTTGAACTAAGACTAAATGAAAGGATCTCTAGGATATGGAAAAAAGAGCGTTGAGTGCTGTTCTTAATATACAATGTTTGTTCTTAATGTACTATGTTATTTCTCTTCTCTTTTGTTGCCCTTTGGTTAATCTCATATTGTTACTGTATCTGACTTTGTTACCTGGTATATTGTATATAGGTTTATTTGTTTATTTTAAATAGGAAAGAAAAGGGTGGAAAACAAGATGATTGGGAGGGAGTCAGGGGAGGGAAATGGAGATAAAAACATAAGGAGGGGTATCAGTGTGTGAGAAGTAATGCACCTACTGTCTGGTAAATGTAACTGTAACCCCACTATACATTACCTCGATAATAAAAAATAAAATGGAAAAAAGAAAGAAAAGAATTAAAATCTATACACATAATGTATATAGAGTGAGAAATGTATATAGTGAGAAATTCATTTGTATAGCTGTTTCTAATATGACCTTCATCCCCTCATCTTGTAATCCTCTCTCTTTCAGTTCCTAGTAGCCCTGTTACATTGCAGCTGATGCATTTCACTTGGAACATGGCATGTAAATAGACCTCAGAGCCATACTTTCTATGCTGCCTTTATGGGGCATGGAAGAAGTGAATGCTTAAGTCAGTGAAAAATGGATATTTATATTCACAAACCAAATAATTCCTTGCCACTGATGATGAGGTAAGTGAGTATTAATAGAGGGACTATATTTTTCCCTTGTTTATAAACCCAGGGGGATAGGAATTTTCTATTGTGATTAGGTATAGTTTCATCACCGGTTTCTATGAGGCCCCCATCTTGATGGATGAGGCAGCTTATATACAAGAGGCTCCACAGTGAAACAGAAAAGGAACTTGCAAAAAGAACTCTCTTCACCCCTCCATGACAACAACATGCTTATTCACAGCCCATATTATTCTGCAAATGAGGAAGAAATATGCTAAATGATATGGTGCCTGGAATTTTATGCAGTCTTTAAAAAGCACGAAAACATCCTTAATTCATACCAAACATTCAAGATTTATGCTAATTTTCTGCCTTAATTACTACTGTGTTCAAATGAGCTTATTTAAAAAACAAAGACACTCTGAGGTAGCTTTATAACAAGAAATGGTTTTGAAATAGGAACTTTTAGTCAACTTAATGTTATGCACAAGATGATTTTTTTATATAGATTTAATTGTATTGTGACACACAAGTTCTTCAATAAGCCACAGCTTAAAATTGCAGGAACCATTCCTCAGGGCCACAGCACCAGCAGATGTAGATTACCAAGGTCAATTAAACTGATGTAGCTCTGCTGTCAGATATGAAGAAGAGAAACCCACCAGCATATGACAAGTCTATTTCTCAGTATTCATAAAAAGACATCAATAATGCTATATTTTAGTACATTGATAGAAATTAATTCTCCATAAACAATGCCACAGAAATCAGAGTGCAAATGATAATTAGCATTTATTCAAGAGCATAATATGTTATAAGACAATGGAGGGGGAAAAAATCCTTCCACATGTATAATGAAATGATATCCCAAACACATATTTGAATTCATTGGTGCCCTTGTTGTTTCATTTTATATAACCTATTACCTAGTAGGACCAAAGCACAGTGAAACAAAAATGAAAGCTGCGACCATAATCCTGGCAATTCAGAGCTGAAAGAAAAGCCTCTGCAAGCACAAATAAATTTTAATCATAGGGAAAGGCTGTCAGAGTTCTGATGAAATAAAACAGGGATAAAGATAGAATAGAACCAGAGAGTACCTTAAACTAAGAATATCACTTGAGTGACCAGGAGTTTGGCCTACTGGTAGAGTGCTGGCCTAGCATGCACAAAGACCCAGATTCGAGATTCCTCAGTACCACATACATAGAAAAAGGCAAAAGTGATACTGTGACTCAGTGGTAGAGTGCTAGCCTTGAGAAAGCCCAAGGACAATGCTCAGTCCCTGAGCTCAAGGACTGGCAAAAAATATCATTTGCATGGTATGTTTTCTTCTTCCCAACCTCCTACCCACTTCTAAGTATTATAATAATCATGTACTGTCCTCAAACCAATTGGAGTCATCATAAAGATTTATCCTCTTTGATCATTGAAAAGATAAACTTGTGTCTCCACTTCCTCTTATTCCCTTCAATCTATTTTCTTTTCCCATTTCCTTCTTTCCTCTCCTACTTTGAACAAAATTAGTTTTGCCATGATTTCCTACTCTCACAGTCAGTCTTGTATCTGTCTTTACCTAATTTGTCAGAAACATTTACACTGACTGCTTGGTTTTCTCACCCATATATACTTTCCAGTCTGTTCCTCTAATGAAAGGATGATGTGTCTATGGTCACTGAATTCTGTGTCTTCCATCCTCCTATCCTTTATCCCTCGGTGGCACACAATAATTGAATCTAATTCATATTCTCTTGGGTCTCCTTTTTTTCTCACCTTGCAGAATGCTATTCACGGTCCTACTTGACTCTACCTCCTCCCACGTCTTCTTCCCTCAGTCAGTCTAATGCTCATTTTCCATCAGAACTTACAGTTCTTGTGGAACACTGAGCTTCATCTCAAAGAGAACAACCCCAAATGCTTGTGTTCTTCCTCTTATTCAGGCCCCTCTGGCTAACATACTAGAGACCATGGTAAAAGATGAGAATACAGAAAAGCCACAGTTTGAGAAGTTGAATCTTGGCATATGTAGCGTACCAGTGACTGCATGGTAGATTCTTTCTCAAAGACAATCAGCTAGAAAATACATTCAACACAGTTAGGAAACAGACCAGAGATGTAAGAAGAAGACCAAAAAGATACCAACAGGCCCATTAAGCTCTAATGGAGAGCTGAGTTAATGGTGAGCAGGGAACAGCCAGGAGACAGTGCATAGGACACAAACACAGAAACATGCGGCATGGTGTAATGGCACCTACATCAGTCCAGGCCCGAAGAGAATCAGGTCAGGGGCAAAGTCACAGGAAATTCCCAGTCCCTGGCCAGGAATGATAGGTTCAGCAACTTATTGGCCAAGTGCCCACCCTTCTCTCTAGGAATCCAGCCACGCCCTCATCTGGGAGGCAGTGGTTTAACCTTCCTTGCCCTGAAGACAAGATGCCAGACCCTGCCATCTACCACCTGGCCTATATGGTGCAGATCAGACCTAAACTTCTCACTTCAATCATAACCAAGATGTTCTAGGGTTCCATCCACATCTTCACACCCAAACCCATTCATATACCTCCCTTGCTCTTTCCTCCATTCTAAGGATAAGATTATTATTGAGAGATCTTTTGCTTCTTTCATTTACTATACCCACTCTTCAAAATTCTGTGTCTCTTTAAATCCTAACTAGACTGAATAACTTTTCCTCTCCTCAACTTGTCCTCTTGCTAGGAGTCTGTGTTTCTGTATGGACACTAGTATCCTCTCCTCCTACCTGGGAGTATTTCTTGCTGGCTCATGGCTCATACTCTCTCTCCTCTGTATTATCTCTTCTAAGTTAGATAGTTCCTATAAGTTGGTACATATAGAGAAAATATCTACTAACTCTAAACTACATGAAAACTACATTTGCCTGTTGATGTTTTCCATAGTGTGCTATTTCATCAGAACCATTCATTTCAAGGGACTCTTCCTTCATGGCAGTTAGACTATGAGCTAATGGGAACACTCAAAGAACAAATTTTCACCAAGGATCTGAGCAAGGGTGCTCCGGCCTCACCCTCATGTGAGGGTGGTGGTGTCTCACTGGTTCTCTGGTCAGGCATCAGATACCACAAATTCCTCATCAAATTCTTTGGGTTTGGCTTCAATCATATCATACCTTCTTGTTTTCTATCTCTCACCAGGCTTTATTATTTTTTTAACTTCATGGCTACTTCCTTTTATTTTGTCTTTATCAAATAGTCGAAAGCATAAAATTCCTGGCATAGTCTTTGAATCTTTGTTTCCAATGATCTCAGTATCTGCTGCACTCTATAAACCTGTGACTCCATCCAATGACATTCTCTGTCAGCTGCTCTGATATTCTGCTCATGTTATTCTTCAGTAATATTAAGGAAATAATCCATACTCATAAATCCTTCATTATGGGCAGTCCTAATGCTAGATATATTCATGTATTATCCCTTAGAGAACTCTTGAATGCACATACATCTTTAATACCACCAAGAGGTATTAGAAACAGTATATGAATTTGGTTATTTTCCATTCAAAAGCCTTCCTTACAAAGGCCCTTGGATTAGGGGACAAAGAAAAAAGCCAAAACAGATGAGTAATAATAGTCCCTTAAAACTTCACCAAATAGAAGAGGCAACATTGACTCATAACCTGACTAATAGACTTGTCACTTCTTTGTACAAGCACTTAATAATAATAATAATATACAAATTAACAAAAAATCATCACAGGCACTAAAATGAAACAGGTAGAGCTTATAAGGGTAGTAAACAATTTTGGTCTTGACTACACATGTAGAGACTTAAGGTCACTATTTTTTGTTAACTCTAAACATTTTCTATTAAACTAGATATAATATGACTTGTTTCTTTCCATTCCTCTGAGTTCAGTAGTTATTTCTCAATAGATGCATCTTCATATCTGACACAATGATTGGTATATAAGACAAACTGATTTTTTTCACCTTTAGTTGTCTAATCCATTTACTCAGCACTCTTATTATCTATTTTAATGTCTTCATGGACTAATTCCCATGTAGGTCTATTTCCACAACTAGAGAGTCCGTTCATTACAGGGAAAAAAATCCCAAATATTTCCCTCTAAACAATTTCTCAGTTGACAAACTTGCTCTCCAGAGAACAGACATGTGATTGCTTTCTTTTGATTGCTTTGCTATTGGGTTTCATTACTGCAATGCTTAGAGAACTTTCAGTTAAGTTCTGCTTGGAGAATTCAAGCAAGCTAAGGATCTGCTTTGCTTCCTCACTATCCTCAGGATAAACAGTTTCCTTGGGCTAAATATAAAGGATAGATATCAGTAACAGCCCTTAGCAACTCCTTTTGTTTTACTTAACTCTACTGGGAGTTTCAATCCCATTCCTAAAGTAACTGACTAATCAATTCAGAATTAAAATCATGCAAGCACTTCACCTTGATTTGCTTATTTCTCTGCCATAATTCCATCTATTTAGGACTCTGTGAACTCCTTAAAGATTTGATTTCATTTTATCTGGAGGAGATCTCAAGGAGGTCAGTGTGCTTGAAGTAAATATATGGGGATTGTTTTCAAATTCTCTGCTGGATTCCCCAATGCCGCACTTTGATTTGCTTATTTATATTCAATGATACTGTCTACTTAAGAGTACAAACTCCTGGAAGGAATAGATCATCCTTTAATCTGATTTGGACCATAATCATCATCATTCTATACACATTTGGGTGCTTAATACTTCTTGATAATGATGAGACAGAAAAGAAAAAAAAAACAAGAAAAGCAACTGAAGTATTTATTTCTCAGTGAAATAAACAGGCGGGATGATGCCATCAAGTGCTCTCAACAATTACAGAAAAGGGTTAAGAAAAATGTCTAATATAAAATTCCCATTTACTTCATTTAATGCATAAGTAAAAACCCATACAGAGCCGATAGTAAATTATGCTACTTGTGAAAATAATATTATTAAAATACAAGTGAATGCTGGAAAAATCTTTTAATTAACAAAATAAATCAAATGGAAAAGATTTCCTAAAAAGAGCTTTAAAACTTAAGTCTATGTGTGTTTGACTGCCATGACTAATTATGTATCCATGTAATGTGTGTTCAATTTGGGCTTATTTAAATAGCAGAAATGCTCATTAGCTGCAGTATATCTGTGAAGCTTCAGTAAACAGTTTAATGGTTTTTATGTTTAACCAATTTCATAAGTTCCTGTAATTTTAGCTTTAGCAGCTCATTAATGTTATTTTTTTGATATTCATCTAATGGCGTGGGTTTTTTTTCCCTTGTCAATCGTCAGTAGGCACACTTCAGTACAAACTCAAAACACACAATAAAAGTGTCTTAACAAGTTCAGTGAATAAGTCAAAAAAATGTACATCTCAAAATGTAACTTCTTTATATGGAGAATTAGTGGTTTTATTATGTCATTCTGAACTATCTTTGGTATAGTTAAGATTCTAACTCAACAGAATCAGCAATGATAGCATTGCAAGCTATTGAGTAATTTCATAAGCCTGAGGCTGGTTCTGGGCTATCAAATGTTTGTTAACTCTTCGGAACCTCACAGAGAAGGGATTATCTCAATTTTCTATTTGAGGGTTATGAGAGACAGTAGGTTGTCATTTTCATGGCTATAGCTATATAAGTCCAGATTAGAGATTTGGACAGACATTTGCAGATACAAAAGCAGACCTTAAGATTGTGAACACATTCTCGAGGATCGGACTATGTTGTAGGACAAAGAATACATAATCAGCTGAAATATAGATAGCCAGACACTTACTTTTTTTAAGTGTCAAGCACAGACTGTAGCCAAGGAAAGATCCCTCTGATTGGTATGGCAATAAAGGTAATCCTGAGCCCATCCTGGCCAAGGAAAATGGTCATTTTAGGAAGTGTGAGATACAGGACAAAGAAAGGTAGGTAAACAACCTGATTCATCTAGAGCTTCATAGATTAGTAGAAAACAAAGGGTAATGAAACAGGTTAAGGAGAGAGAAGCTGAAGGAGACACCAGAATGTTCTTTGTAGGAGGTTAATAATAGCTGCATAAGAGAAATTAAGGCAGTAGCTTGTCTTGATTTTCATGTACTCATTCCAATTGGCAAATCATTTTTTACCTTTATATGTTAAATTTTGCTGTATTCATTGAAACACACTGCAAGTAAGAGACCTATACTTGTGGTAGAAAACAAATTTTTAATTTTTTTTGCCAGTCCTGAGCCTTGAACTCAGGGACTGACAACTGTCCTTGGGCTTTCTCAAGGTTAGAGCTTTACCACTTGAACCACAGCACCATTTCTGGCTTTTTTCTATGTGTATGGTACCAAGGAATCAAACTCGGGTCATCATGCATGCTAGGCAAGTAGTATGACACTAGGCCAAACTCCCGGCCCAGATTTTTTTTTAAAGACAAAAGTAAACCACATGATGGAAAAGACTGATGAGGCTGAAGAATTGGAACAGGTGTTTCTGACCATAGGCAGGAGAGAGCCTGTGAGAGCATCTTTGAGGAATATGACACCAGGGCTGAGCCAGGAAGGACAAGGTGAGCACGCAGTGGAAATACATGCTAGGATTTGGAGATTGCGGCATGGTTAGAGCTGTTGGAGAATCCAGGGATGCTTTCATGGATGGAGAAAAGGAGGATAGGCAGTAAAGCCTGAGAACTTGGCAGAACCCCAGCCAATTCTTCTATGCCTGGCCAGCCTTCATGTCACACATAAACATTACTGTGAAATATGTCTGACCTTTCTGTGGATTTTTGTAGGGATATCTTAAAGGAAGCAGTTATTGGCATTCTTTTCATCCAAACTTGAATCCATCTTGTCATATAATTATTCACTCATTCATTCAGCAAACATATATCAAGGTAGAGACTATGCTGGGTGCTATGGATTGAACTATAAATAACCCTCAATTGTATTTTGCTAATATAATTTAGAATGTATAAGATAAAAAAATTAAGGGCAGAATAGGAAGTCAAAGGAAGACAAAAATGTACTACTTAATTACTCCATCTCCACGTATATGAAGAACCACTTTTAACTTGCCTGTCCTTATAGATTTCTGGAATTCACTAACACTTCTGAAATAAAGTCCAGAAATTTCCCATCATTAGACACATCAGGGTTTGCATCACTCATTTTTTTCTCATAGACAACCCTATGTGCCAGCAAACACGTCATAAGGCTACGTCATAAGATATACTGTGAGGAAAAGTAATTCTGCCTCAGGATTTGTGCAACCTCTTCCCTGTAGAGGCAGATCCTTTCTCTTCTCAATCCCTACCCAGTCCTGAATCTGTGACAATGTCCACTGCTTCTGAAAAACAACAGTAACAAAACCTTATCTTTGCAGTAGAAAGTCACTTCTCTGTCCATGCCACCAACTTTTGTTTTCCCTTTTGGCATTTAATACCTAACATGAATCAGACTCCCTCACTTTCCCCTTACCCCCCGCAAATGAGACTACAAGCTCCTGTACAAGGAAACAAATTTAATCACATACATTTAGCTTAGAAAAGCAGGCTTTTGAATACTTAATAGTGAATAAAAGAATAGGGCGCTGGATTCCATACACATAAGGAATATTAGAAAGGTTACAAATTAAATTTGAAACATTTTGTCTATCATCTATCTATCTATCTATCTCCCTACCTACATGTGTGTGTGTGTGTGTGTGTGTGTGTGTGTGTGTGTGTGTGTGTGTGTGTACACTAAATTTACAAAGCTTGGAACATGTAGCAATTTACACAACATATACTATCCAGAACAATATGCTTGATTCTCCTTCAAGCATGTTTTGGGAACATGATTATATAAATACAATTTCTCTGGAAACCCTTGAAAAGGAATTTTAAATTACAGGATACCATAGCTATCATTAAGAAAAAGATGGTATGAAAAGAATGGCATTATAGAGTTTGAGCCGTGGCTCTGAACTGTTATTAAAGTCAATATTGGTTTCTTCCTAAGCAATGCAAGGATTTTACTTTCAAATTTGGGTAGCATCCATAATAAAGGCAAATAATAAATTCTATACAATGTAATTTCACAATGAAACAATGACATGTATTCACGTCAATGACTAATTTAACTGAAAGTGATTTTCATTTCAGGTAAGTATTCTGTCTTTTTTATATTGTCCCCAAAGGAAGAATACCCATGCAAAGTACCTAAAAAAACAAAATACCAAATGTATATTGTTGAAAACAATATATAATATCAAACATCACTTCGCAGGACTGCCTTGAATTCATGTCACAGAAATTGAGTTCTGTCTCACACTTCAGAAGAGAAAAATAATAAAATAATCATTACTTTTGTAATATAATAGCATTGTATTATTGTATGAACATAACAAGTATTATACTAAAATAAATAGTACTTAAAGACAAACCTAATATTCACTGTCAATAAACCTCAGGGCATGTACTGCATTCACAATATGGTAAGTATTCTTGGTACATTTTATCATTTCTGTTCTCTGAAACAATTATGTGAATTTCTTTTTCTCCATTTTCTCCCAACAAAACTTGTTACATGCCCCTGCTCTACTTCTGGTATGTAATCTTTGATTTGATGGAAAAACTACTTTGATTTGATTTATCCACTGTCTCCCTGTAAGAATGCATACGATATCAACCACTAGTGAAGCCTGGAAAATAAAGATAAGGAAATACTCTGAACAGAGCTATTCACTGGGGAAACAAACCTATTCCTATGCAGTTATTAAAGGGAAGTAAAATAATTACAGAAATATCATGTTGTGCTTCAAATGGATGTCTAAGGCAGTTGTAAGTGATGTGATGTTGATTCTAAATCACTTTCAACACTGTTATCAGTTTGACCTCCCTCCTCATCATTTCTATCCTTTAAAGTAATTCCAAAGAAAAACTTTACAAGAATTTCATTATGTTGGATAGTTATTCTAAAAAAAAACACTAGTACTTGCATAAGATCCCATCATTTTTTCTCTCTGCAGAAAATTTTGTCATAGAAATACAAGAAATCCTTCAGACAGAAAAAAAGGGAGTTTTTCTTTGATAAATTAAGAAAATATGTACTTTGAAGCTATTGAGAATATTAATTACCCAAAATATAATTAAAAGCAAAGTGACCACAAACTAATGCCTCATGATTAAAATTATAATTACAAGAAGGCTAAGATCTGAGGATCATAATTTTAAACCAGCCTGGGTGAGGAAAGTCTATTAAACGCTTATCTCCACTTAACCACCAAACTAGCTAGATGAAATTGTTGTTCAAGTGACAGAGCAGTAGCCTTGAGTGAAAAAGCTAACAAACATTGCCCAGACCTTGAGTCCACACCATAGTAACAGCATAAAGAAACAAAAGATAAAGGCAAAAAAAAAGAAAAAGCAAAGAAAAGCTTGGCACAGATCATATTATTTATTAAAGGTTTTTTTCTTCTAAATCTCAAAAGGTTAGAAAAGAGTGTCATAATTTAACATTCATAATATATGTATGTCTAATATTTTTGATCAGACACCTCTTCTGCCATTCTTCTCTACTCCAATACCTCCCCTTCCCCCAGACTCATTTAGCATTTTCTGCTTCCTTTATCATTTATGTACATTTAGTAGTTCAGTTGAATTTCTCCCTCTTTCCCTTTTCATTCATAGACCTCTCTCTCCCTAGTTCCTCCCCCCCATTCAAACTTATCTCAGTCTCCTAGTCTCTTGATATTCATTTTGTTAAAGTATCAGTTAACTATAGAACATATATCTTTTGTTTTTCTCTTGTTTTTTTCCTTGGTTGGTTGTGGGGCTTGAATTCTGGGCGGTTGTGGGGCTTGAACTCTGGGCCTGGGCATTGTTCCTGAGCTCTTCAACTCAATGCTACTACTCTACCCCTAGAACCACAGCACCACTTCCAGTTTTCTAGTGGCTAATTGGAGATAAGAGTCCAATGGACTTTAGTGCCTGGGCTGACTTTGAACCGAGATCCTCAGATCTTAGTCTCCTGAGTAGCTAGCATTAGAGGCAAGAACCACTGCGCCCGTTTCGAATAGATATCTTAAAACGGAGTTTTATTTTTCACATCCCAAAACATGCAAATGTTAGAGTTTTAACATGAAATGGCACTGTGAGGAAGCATACGCATTAGTAAAGGTAAAAATATGACACCATGAAATGAAGCTGTCCATAACACTCTCTCAAAATATTTGCCATAAGAAAAAAAACAGATGGGAATATGGTGGATTTGTTGAAAGTATAATATGTGTATATGTATAGAAAGACCACAAGGAAATTTGCTCTATTACACATGTATATTATTTTAAAAAAAGAGGAAGAAGAAGAAAAGAAATGAAAAAGGAAAAGCTGGGCGCGGTGGCTCACGCCTGTAATCTTAGCTACTTGGAAGTGGCACTGTGACTCAAGTGATAGGGTGGTATCCTTGAGCTAAAGAGCTCAGGGACACTACCCAGGCCCAGAGTTCAAGCCCCACAACCGACCAAAAAAAATTCATTGAGCTAACTACTCAGGAGGCTGAGATCTCTAGGATCAAGGTTCAAAGCCAGCCTGGTCACAAAAGGATGTGAAACTCTTATCTCCAACTAACCCCTAGAAATGAGAAGTGGGGCTTGGCTCAAGGGTAGGGCAGTAGCCTTGAGATGAAGAGCTCAAGAAAAGCACCTAGGCTGAGTTCAAGCCCCATGACCCACGAAGAAAAATGTTAGGTGATAAACTTCTAAAATCCTATAATAAATGCCTTATTGACTTTAAAATAATCATACTTTGGTAAGTTATAATAACATTCATTTCAGTTAATTAATAGTCCATGTTCTTGACAATAGGTTATGATACTACTGCAAGGGCTGACAAGCAATGCCTCTTTCTTTTCTTTAAACTTTTTTTTCATGTCATTTCTCTGGCTTGAACTCTGGGCCTGGACTCTGGCGCTGTACTTGTTTGTGCTCAAGGGTAGCACTCTACCACTTGAGCCACAGTACCACTTTCAGCCTTTTCTGGGAAGTTAGAGGTAAGAGTCTCACTGACTTCTCTGCCTGGGCTGGGTTCAAACAGCAATGTTCAGATCAAGGCCTCCTGAGTGGCTAGGATTATAGGTATGAGTCACCAGCACCTAGAAATATTTGGTATATTTGTTCACAGTTGTCACTTTACAACTTCAGCTGCACTTTAAGTTCTTCAGTGCCTGTTTTTTTTATGCTTTTTTTTCTTTTTTCATATTTTATTGTAATTAATAGAAGGGATACAGCTATATTCGCGAGATAGAAGGCGCATTACTTCACACACATTAATGCCCCATCTCATGTTTTTGTTCCCATTTCCCTCTCCCAGTGTCTGTTTTCAATTATTGAAGGCCTTGGTAAATCCAAAGTTATCTATCATCAGTTTGCTCAGATGTATCTAGCTGTTTTGCTTTGGAATTCTGTCAGAATTATAAGCATTTTACTATGTTAGACATCCAATCTCCAACCTCCTTATCAAACAAATGACCAAGTTCTCACTATTCTCCTTAGGCAATATACCCTGATTCTGATGTCTTTGTTTTCTCCTCATCTTGACCATCTTATTCACTGCATCGTTTGATAAAATTCTTTTGGCTATTTTTTTTTGCCAGTATGGGGGCTTAAGCTCAAGGACTGAGCACTGTCCTTGGACAGCACCATTTACAGCTTTTGCTATAGAAGTAGTAGTGAGGAATTTGGTTGTCTCGGTTGACAGACCACCTTAATGCCAGACCATCTCTTCTTTTTTGTTTTTGCTTTTGTTTGTTTTGCTGGTTCTAGAACTTGAACTAAGAGTCTGGGAACTGTCCTTGAGCTTTCTCAAGGCTGTCATTCTACCACTTATGTCACAGCACCACTTCTAGATTTTTCTGTGTATATGGTATCAAGGATTCGAACCCAGGGCTTTGTGTATGCTAGGATGGACTCTACCACTAAGCCACATTGCTAGCCCCACCATCTCTTCTTAACATGTCAGTCATGGTAGAGTGATGTGTGTTTTTTACACTCTTGATATTTTCTTCTTTGTGGAAAAATAACTACTTGCATAACATTTATGTTGCCTCTCTGTACCTTTCTCATTTTTTTCTCTGAAGCTGAAATTAGTGATTGTAATTAATGGATTGAAAAAATTAGGCATGTACAATAGAAATGCCTTGGCAAGCTTGCTGTTTGGCAGCTTACAACTGAACACAAGTTCTCTTTCTTCCCTTCGATGGAAAAATCTTATTGAGTTGTATCACATAGAGGCCCTGCCTTGTAGAATTAGACCCTATGATTGAGTAATTATGTCATTTGTGCACTCAGTATTATAAATAAATTTGTCTGCTAATATCAACTCTATCCATTAGCCAGTTGTTTCGTTTGTAAATTCCAACTAGTGGAAGCATATTAACAATAGTTCAAAATACAAGAAGAGAAGGGGAGTTTCTAAAGACCTGGTGGAATTGTCCCAATAAAGATAAATGTCCTTATTGCTGGGTCACCTATCTGTAATCTTAGCACATGAGAGAGAATGTGGTGGGAGGACCCTGAGCTCAACAACAGCCTGCACCACATAGCAAACCCACCATCAAAAAGAAATCATTAAGCGAACAAACGTCTCTCCCCTACTTAAACTCCATGATAATTTAAAAGAAATTTATTTAACATTTTTCTTGAGTTTCTTCTTCTGCCCATTTGAAGATGGGAGCAAGATTAATATTAAACAAGAATATAATTTTTCAGATATAACCAACCTAGACCTTTTTAGTTGGCTGACAATAGATATTAGCTCTTTTAGATTGGTAATAACACTCTCTCTTTCTTTTTGTACACTTAGATACAAATCTAATACAAATACAGATGACCAATTTATGACTAATACAATAAGACCCTCAATCCAATCTTTATTGTATTTAAGTCCCTCTGGACCTAGACTATAATTGAACAAATAGATATACAGCATTGTTCAACAACCATCAAATGTAGATCCATGCAATATAAGAGGTGAAGGATGAACAGAGGACCAAAGAGAAAAATAATATGAAAGATGACAAGGGAGGAAGGAAAAGAATAATACAGGAGTGTAACAATATTATAGTAATGAAGAAAGGGTATCATGTAAGGATAACTGACCTAAGGTGATAGACAGGTAGAGTATTTGTGTAGAAAGTTTAGATGAACTTTTATAAAACTTATCAAAATAAGAAGAGTAATAAGAAGAAAATATACAGAAAAGAGAGAGGTTGATATAGATTTCACTGATACCAATTTAAGAAAGAAAAAAAGAAAAAAGGAAACAAAACAGCAACAAAAAAAGAAAACAGAACACACACACACACAAAACAAAAACATAAACAAAAAAAAAAGAAAAAAGATGGGGTAGATTCCTCATGTTCTGAGTTCTTACCCAAGAGATACTAGGGTTGAGAACCCAGAGTTTAAAAAGCAGGTAACTGTATCAATATGGATATTGTTTTTATTCAGACTGTACCCAGAGTTGTCACTATGTTTCTAGGAACGACCACAGTGACAGCAGGATTGGGGGAAAAGAGAGGAGAAAAAAAGAAAAAAAGAAAAAAAAGGAATGAATCATAACATTAGAAGAAAAGGGGTAGGGTAAATGGCAAAGAGAAAAATAAAACACCTAAAAATGTAAGTAAAATGGGGTAAAAAGATAAAAAAGGGTACTCTTAAGTTTTTTTTGTGGTTGGGGGACAGGTTAGGAAACTGGAATAGCATCTCCCACCCAACATAAACAGGCAATTGAGCAGTCAGTGGCAAATTTAGAGGAGAGACTTCCAAGTGCTATACAAATGCAATTGATAAAAATCATTCATGAAAAATGTGAAAACATGAAGAAAGAGATAAGGGAGGAAGACATAGCTAAACAAGAGGAAACCATAAACAAGGTGATATGTGAAAAAGGGGAAGCCATAAAGGAGGCCATAATAAAGGTTTTTCAAAGAAAAATGGATGAATTCATAGAATCCACAAACAAAAAGGTGACTGAACTCCAATAAATGTCCAAAGAGAATAAAGCTGCTGAGCTAGCCACTCAAATCAAAGCAAGGAGCTAAAGAAATCCATACATGATCTAAAACAAGAGATGCAAGGCATCAAAAATGAGCAATTAGAAGCAAGGGAGATGAAGAATAAAGTAGATAGCTTTGATAGCAGGTAAGACAATGCAGAAGAGAGAATTTCTGGGGTTGAAGATAATTTAGTTGCTATAGAGAAAGAACAGAAAATGAGTCAATTCAAATCTATGATATATGAGAAAATGCTACAGGAGGTCCAAGACACAATTAGGAAGCCTAATTTAAGGCTAATTGCTATTGAGGAGGGTCTGGAGAAAGAGGTCTATGGTATTGGAAATATACTTCAGGGAATCATCTCAGAGAACTTCCCAAATATCCAGAACGGCACGCCCGTCCAGATACAAGAAGCTTTTAGACCCCAAACAGACCTGACCAGAAAAGGACATGCCACCGCCACATTATAATCTGAACTGGATCGATAGAGGCCAAAGATAGGATCCTAAAAGCAGCCAGGGAAAGAGAACAATCACCTATAAAGGCAAACCAATCAGAATAACCCCAGATTTCTCAGCAGAGACCATGCAAGCAAGAAGAGATTGCAACGATATATACCATGCCCTGAAATAAAATAACTACGAACCAAGAATACTGAACCCAGCTAAGCTCTCATTCATAACTGAGGGAACAATGAAAACATTCCATTCCAGGGAAAAGCTGCAACAGAACAGAAATCCAACAATTTATGACATTCAACAAAAAGGAGCACACAAAATGTCAGCTCCTGTGGGACATGGCACAGGCAGTACTCAGAGGAAAATTTATAGCTCTGAGTGCCTACAATAACAAATTGGAAAAAATCACAAACAAACAATTTAATGTGTCACCTTAAGCTCCTGGAAAAAGAGCAACAAACTAATCCTAATCCCACTAGAAGGAAGCAAATTATTAAAATCAAAGCAGAATTAAATGAATTGGAATCCAAAAAAACTATAGAAAGAATCAACAAAAGAAGGAGTTGGTTCTCTGAAAGAATTAACAAAATTGACAAACCCTTAGCAAATCTTATCAAAAAAAGATGGGAGCATACCGAAATAAACAAAATCACAGACGAAAATGGTAATATCATGACAGAAATTACCAAGATCTAGAGCATCATGAGGGAATACTTCTCAAACCTTTACGCCAACATATTTGAGATTCTAGACGAAATGGATGAATTCCTAGCCAATATTAACATACCCATACTGAACCAAGAAGAACTAATCCAACTAAACAGGCCTATTTCAAGCACTGAAATAGAAATGGCAATAAGAGACCTTCCACCTAAGAAAAGCCCAGGGCCAGATGGATTCACAACTGAATTCTATTAGGTCTTCAAAGAAGAGCTCACACCAATACTCCTCAAGCTCTTCAATGAAATTGAAAATGAAGGTTCTTTACCAAACTCATCCTATGAAGCCAGTATAACCCTCATCCCCAAACCAGACAGAGATTCATCAAAGAAAGAGAATTATAGACCTATATCTTTGATGAACATCGATGCAAAACTTCTCAACAAAATCCTGGCCAACCGTCTACAACAACTCATCAAAAAAATTAGACACTGTGATCAAACAGGATTCATCACAGGGAGGCAAAGCTGGTTCAACATACGCAAATCAATTAATATAATTCAATACATCAACAGGAGCAGGGACAAAAATCACATGATTGTGTCAATAGATGCGGAAAAGGCATTTGACAAGATCCAACACCCCTTTATGTTAAAAGCTCTGGAGAAACTAGGAATGCATGGAACATTCCTCAGTATAATAAAGGCTGTGTATGACAAAGCCACAGCTAGTATTATACTTAATGGCGAAAAGGGAAAGCCATTCCCTCTAAAATCAGGAACAACACAAGGATGTCCACTCTCTCCATTCCTCATTAACATAGTATTAGAATTCCTAGCCAGTGCAATAAGGCAAGAAGCAAGCATAAAGGGGATCCAAATAGGGAAAGAGGAAGTAAAACTTTCCCTCTTTGTTGATGACATGATCCTGTATTTAAAGAATCCTATAGACTCTACTCCCAAGCTCCTTGAGCTGATGGAAGGGTAGCAGGGTATAAAATTAACCTTCAAAAATCAACTGCCTTCCTCTATGCCAACAGTGAGAGGAATGAGGCAACAATGAGGAAAGCAACTCCTTTTGCAATAGCCTCAAAGAAAATAAAGTACCTAGGAATTACCTTAACTAAGAATGTAAAGGACCTTTTTGACGAAAACTTTAAAACCCTGAAAAAGGAAATTAAATCAGAATTGAGAAAATGGAAAAACCTCCCATGCTCCTGGATTGGAAGAATCAATATCATGAAAATGACAATCTTGCCAAGGGCTATCTACAAATTCAATGCAATACCCATCAATATCCCAATGTCATTCTTTAAAGAAATAGAAGAGGCAATCCAAGATTTCATATGGAATAATAAAAGACCCCGTATAGTAAAAACACTTCTTAGCAGAAAGAACAGCGCTGGAGGAATTTCAATACCAAACTTCAGACTCTATTACAGAGCTATAATTCTCAAAACAGCTTGGTACTGGCACAAGAACAGGCCTGAAGACCAGTGGAATAGAACTGAAGGCACAGATATTAAACCACAGACCTATGGCCACCTAATCTTTGACAAGGGATCCAAAAAAATAGAATGGAAGAAAGATAGCCTCTTCAACAAGTGGTGCTGGCAGAACTGGTTAAGCACCTGCAGAAAACTAAAGTTGGATCCTTCTTTCTCATCCTGCACTAGACCTGGAGGTTAAAGCTGACACTCTGAAAACTTTAGAAGAAGGAATAGGAGATACACTAGGCCTCCTTGGTACAGGTCGAAACTTTCTTAATAAGGACCAAGAATCACAACAAATCAGAGAAAGGCTGGATAAGTGGGACTGCATTAAACTGCAGAGCTTTTGTATGGCAAAGGACATAGCTAGTAAACTAATTAGGAAGCCTACAGAGTGGGAGAACATCTTCACCAAACATACAATGGACGAAGGCCTCATATCTAAAATATATCAACAGCTCAAAATATTGAATTACTCCAAAACTAATCTCCAAAGTAACAACCATCCTATTAAAAGATGGGCCAAACACTTAAAGAGAGTCTTCTCTTAAGAAGAAACAAAAATAGCCTATAGACACATGAAGAAATGCTCAAAATCTCTGGTCATAAAACAAATGCAAATCAAAACAACTCTAAGATCCTACCTCATTCCAGTTAGAATGGCCAGGATCAAGAAAACTAATAAGAACAGATGCTGGAGGGGATGTGGCCAGGAGGGATTACTACTACACTGTTGGTGGGAGTGCAAACTTGTTCAACCACTATGGAAAGCAGTATGGCAGTTCCTCAAAAGTCTGAACATAGAACTCCCCTATGACCCAACAATTCCTCTACTTGGCATTTACCCAATTATACAGAAAGGAGGGCATACTAAATCCACCAGCACAACAATGTGCATTGCAGCACTATTTACCATATCAAAGATATAGAACCAATCTAGATGTCACTCAGTTGATGAATGGATCAACAAGTTGTGGTATTTGTACACAATGGAATTCTATGCTGCTATCAGAAAGAATGACATTGCCCCATTTGTTAGGAAATGGAAAGACTTAGAAAAAATCATATTAAGTGAAGTAAGCCAGACTCAAAGGAACTGAGGCTCAATGGTTTCCCTCATTCGCCATAATTAGTAGAAACATTAGGGTCTTCTAGCAGAGTTTTGCAATAGAGCAAAACCTTGATACAAAATGCCATATCGTATGACTCTATATGAAAGGATCTCTAGGATATAGAAACATAAGCCATATAATGAATGATTGTTGTCCTTAAAGTACTATGTTATCTCTCATCTCTTTTGCTGTCCCTTGTTTATCTCATATTGTTACCGTATATCAGTTTTTTACCTGATATATCGGATATATTTGTATTTGGTTATTTGAAATTGGATAGGGAAGGGGGAAAACATGATGAGGGGTGGGGGTGGGAGGAGGGAAATGGGGACCAAGACATGTGGAAGGGTATCAATGTATGTGAATTAATGCACCATCTATCTGGCAAATATTATGTAACCTTTCTATTAATTACAATAAAAATATATGAAAAAAACAAATTCATTTTAGCAGAAAATCCATTGACTTCTCTGTGATCTATTGTTCCATTTCCTGTCTTCTTATCCCTGCCCACTTTCCATCTTTATGTAACTGTTATATCTTCCCTAGGTAACCAGATTCCTTCCATTGTATGGGCACAGGCACCTGAGGCCATTTTGTCAGCTCATGCTTTGCACAGATTTTTGTTTTTACAGAGAGATTTCTACTCACCTCTACAACTTGAACTCAGTGTCACCTCAAATTGTCACATGTGTGACAATACGTGTGCTAGCATTCCTGTTTATCCCATTAGTGTACACATGCTTGAGGGGTAAAGAGCCCCCTATACTGCACTCTGAATACCAGGTGTCAGGCAACTGAACATGGCTTGCCACATAGCTGTGTATAGATAGGTAAATGCTCAGTACCAGGACAAAAATGGTCTATTTTATAAATAGAAATGGAAAAAGTCCTAATTTCTTTTATGGAGATGAAAAGATACATGAAATATATAGGCTGATAACTTTATAAAGACATAGCTTTTTCCTCTTACAGCTTCTTTAATAAAGGCTATAAAATGACTACTTAATCTAAAAGTGTGGTGTTAAGCAAATTGCATAATCTTCCTCTGCCTCCCTCATTGCACCAAGAAACTCCTCTGCATCCCTCGGACTTTAACTTACAAGCCACTTCCTCAAGGAAGCATTCCCAGATTTCTATACTTTGCTCTGGATTTTCCTAGGACTCCAAACTTCTCCTGGCCCCATCACTGTGATTGTGAGTCTCACCCTGTTAAACAGTGCCTTTCAATACACAATGTCTGTATTTGCCTATTCACAGCTTCATCCCCAGCACCTAGCTCTGGGCCTGCAACAGCAAATAGTGAGAGGTAGTAAGCAAACAAGCCTGTGAATTCAGGAAAGTGAACTATAAGGCGACTGAGATCTTTGACAGGATGTTGGTAGACAGAGAAAACTCCAAAGCAAATTAATGCATCATAAAATGTCTAGCTTGGTATAAATTGAACTGCCCAGTTTCTCAATTTTATCTCATCTCTTTCTTACCACATTAATCTTGAGTAACACCCTTCCTCTAAAGGTTTTGCCATGGTCTCCCAAAGGTCTCCCAAGCTGAGTGCTTGTTGGTAGCTCATACCTATAATCCTAATTACTCAGGAGGAGAGATTTGAGTATCACAATTTGAAGCCAGCCTGGACAGTAAAAGACCTAAACGCACACACACACACACACACACACACACACACACACACACACACACACGCACACACACACACACACACACACCCCAAAATGGAGCTATGGATCAAATAGTCTGGCACTCTACTACAGTCCCAGACTTGAATGGAAATGCTAAGTGGTAGCATCTAGCTTCTGAGTTCAAGTCCTAATGTCAACAGCAACAACAAAATTATCTAGCAGTAAAGTGCATACTTAATCAATTCTCTCTGATGTAACAATATCTAACAATAACATTTAAAAGAAAGAAAGAAAGGAAGAAAAGAGAGAAAGGGAAAGGAAGGGAGGGAGGGAAGGAGGGAGGGAAGGAAAAGATTCCCTGTGTCCTAAGGGTATAATATAACCATTTTATTTTTACAACTCTGATATGTTATATAATCACTTCTGAAAAATACGAGATAATATTGCTAGGGTTTTACATAAGTCCTTTTACATATGTGAGTGATTTATTTAAATCATCCCACTCAACTGATAAGAACCATAAATTATTTTAAAAAAAAAACCAAGGAGCTCAAGGAGGATAAATTTTGGAAAGAAAGGAGCCAGGTGTCCAGCTGCATAGCCTGGTTCCAGAGCTCCTGCTCTGCGCTGATACACCAGACCCATTTTAATTAATGTGGCATTCACTGAATTATAAACAGTGCAATAATTTATGCCAAAACAAGGAAAGAATCTGTAGCAGTGGAGTAATTAATTATGTTCCTACATTTTACATTTCCTATGAAAAAAATAAATCAAACTAACCTGGAATAAAATAATGATTTGTTAATAAAATTAATGTTGTAAAAGGAATTGAGTCAACTGTACAGATATATTTGTTGAGGACACATGAATAAGTGAGTGGTCATTGTGATTCCAATGGACTATGAAAATGTTCTCCTTGTCTTCTATAAGTCTAAATTGAACATAAAATTATTCTAGGTTCTCAAGGATCAAAGGATGTAGATCTTTTAGTGTGGATGTTTCAAAAGAATAAGAGGTGAGTTATGATTGGGCAGTTGGGGAAAGGGCAGAGGTCATGGCATAGATCAAAGTGCATTCCCTCTGAAGGACTTTCAGAGCACCATAAATAGACTTCTAAGGAGTGTTGAAGGCCAGACCATTATTGAATCAGTTGAAAAACTATAAATGATGAGATTCAGGACAATGGTAATGCATTAATCATTTTTAGTTATTTAATTCTTAGTAATTAAAAGCCAGCCAGGCATGAGTAGCTCATGTCTATAATTCTAACTACTCCGAGAAGCTGAGATCTGAGAAGCCTGGTTTAAAGACAGCTCAGGCAGACAAATCCATAAGATTCTTATCTCCAATTAACCAGCCAAACCTGGAAAGTGGATGTGTGCTTTCAAGTTGTAGAATGTCAGCTGCAAGTGAGAAAGCTGAGCTGAGAGTGCAGTGCTGTCACACACACACACACACACACACACACACACACACACACACACACACAAAGGGAAGTGTGTGCTCACGGGTGGTACTAACAGAGCATATTTCCGTATGGCCTTACTGACAGTTTGGATCCAGAAACCAGGAACATGAAAATATAATAAAACTTTACATAAAATAATAAATACAATTATAGAAATAATAAAATATAAATATAGGACATTGGTTATCAATGCTTTATTCTAAGAAAACAAGAGTTAAAATTTATAATGAATTAGCATTGTGATAGTAATGTTCTTAGATATATATATATACGTGCCTATCCATTAATGTATTATATACATATGTAAAAATCAGTGTTTAGAATATTCCAGTAAAAAGACTATTTGGGGAGCAGAAACATCACTTTGAAGCAGTCTGTGTGCTTTGAGTTTTTTTAAACATTTAAAATTAAACTATGACAATAAAAAATTCAGCTAAGGGGATTGGGAATTTTCCATACTCTGGGGGGATAAAGGAGAATTTTAAATGCTGGAACTACTTTCAGTTTGTCACAGAAAGCATTAAATAAAGCTAAGATAATTATTTCAATTTAATTAGAAATTGGACACCACTGCCTATAGAATTTGAAAGGTGTTGTTAATGATGAATTCAATTCAATTTTGCACACTGATGTTTTGCACACTGGGAGATGAAATATTTATTGTTTAATTTCTATTCTCTACTTATTGGTACAACCTCCATAAAGAAAACCACAAAGAAATAAAAATAAATTTTAAAAATACTGGTGATTATTTAGAATTGCTGTTAGCCTGACGAGTAATAATTTACTACTATCCAAATTCATTTGATGAAGTTTATACTTGCATGTTTTCTATATGACATGGAAGCACCTATATTTAATAGCAAGACATATTTAGGACAGATATATTGGGGGCACAAAGTAATTATATGCCATCCACTGTAGAATATATAAACTAATAGACTTGAAAAAGCTTCATAATTTATCAGAGAAAAATTATGAGTTTAAAATTTTAATATAATGTATTGAAATTTTCAACTACATTACATTTAAGTACATATTACGGATATAATTAAAATTCACAAAGAATTAGTATTTAAACTATAACTATAATCAGAAAATCTGAAATAAAAATGATCACTTTGCTTCATATATACTCTGCCAAGACTATTTCATTTTCCTGAATTTTCACCATATATATATGCAATGCATGCATCAAGACTTTTTTGAGTTATCACAGAGTGTATACAGAGACACTTATTCACTAAGGTGCTGAAAGCAGAGGCTTATTCTGAAATATTAAGTTGCGTTGATGAATTTTTTCTTTATTTTTGCTAGTACCAGGTTTGAACACAATCACAAGGCTAGCACTCTACCATGTGAACCATATCCCAACTCCTGCCTTTTTTTCCCATCTTGTTAGTTAATTGGAGATGAAATCCCACAGGCTTTTCTGTCCAGGCTGGCTTCCACCACAGGTCTCCAGATTATAGCCTCCTGAACAGCTAGAGATATGGAATATTGGCATGTGGAAACATTATTGAAGAACATCATTGGAGGGAAAGAGTGACCAAAAGGAAATATACACTTTACTTGACTTATATAACTCTACACATCACCTTTATATTAACAATAACAAAAGAAAAAAACATTGGAATTAGATATTTGAATCTGGGATAATATCTTGAATGGAAGCAACAGGGAAGCCTAGAGTACTACATACAATGATCACAATGTAGAGTGCAAAACAGCAAGTCTAAAAACAAATTGCTTTAGGGAAGTCCGATAAAGGAGTTGTTTTCAATGTTGCACATCTTTCTCATATTATAAATTTCTCAATATATTTCAAATAAAATTATTAGTTTTTATGTCTGTCCCCATCCTCATTTGTGACTTTTCATGTAAAGATGTTTGATTCATTCATTTCCATTGCCCTAGACTAAAGTTTGGCTGTTTGACATTTATGACTCAGTAAATACTGGTCACATGCAGAAATATAAATAGGGGACAAAAATAGGTCTATTGAGATCTACAAAGTAAAGAAACAATGTACACAGAACTGAAATTATGCCTATTCTAATGTCTAGCCACTAAATGCCAATCAAAAACATTATTAAAGTTGTCAGGAATGCATGCCTCCATTCATGCATGCATGCATCAATGAATGGACAAATAACATCATCCGGCCACTAAATGAATACATATATTAAATAAGGAAAACTGGCAATGTTTGCACTTTGGAAGGTAAGGTGCCATAAAGCAATAGTCAAAGGAAAGAAAAAAAATCAGTGTTAGGCTTTGAAATGAACGGCAAATAGAAAACCTAGGAAAGTGAGTGTTACAAACAATAATGGTTTGTTCTAGTCTGGTTTCCAAAGCCCTTTCTCATTATTTCATTTTAATTCTGACAGTCCTGGGATGTACTGTAAGAAGGTTTATTAGGCCTGTTTTGTTGTCATTATTTTAGTACATGAAGCTGAGCCTTGAAAAGGTTAAGTGACTTGGAGAAGAACGTCTCAAATGGAATGAAATATTTAACACTGTCAGATGCACAGCATTGAATAAAGAGTGAAAAGATGTCACTACGTTTGGCCAGGATTTCATCAGAGCGCAAGCAAAGTGAAGTAAGAAAAGAGAGAAAAGGAGAAATAAATAGATATAAAAAGAGAAATAAAGATATGTACACTAAAATATGTATCATTTAGCTATCAAATAGGTACCATATATAAAAATCATGTCACTGTCACACAGACATCATCACACATGACACAGACATTGGGTAGGAAAGAATTCAAGTTAAAGAGATAAATCATGAACGTCTACTTTTTTTTTTAACATAACTGGGCAACTTGGTCCCAATAAACCAGTTCTTATCATAACATATATATGCATGTTTTCTGATTTTGCAAATTAGTTTAAGATTTGTAAACGTGATTTGGAAAAGATCTTCCTTATCAGGTTCTAATAAAAACAGATTGGCCCTCCTTTTTCCTTCAATGTTTCACTTCTTAATAAAATAAGTGCTGAATGCTGGTGGTGGCTCACACCTGTAATCCTAACCTCCTCAGAAGGCTCTAATCTGAGAATTGTTTAAAGTCAGCCTGGACAGAGAAGTCTGTGAGACTCTTAATTCCAATTAACCACATAAAGCTGGAAATGGAACTCAAAGTGGTAGAGCATTAACCTTGACTATAATAGCTCAGCGGCAGTGCCCAAACCCTGAGTTCAAGCCCAATGACAAGAAGATGGAAGGAAGGAAGGAAGGAAGGAAGGAAGGAAGGAAGGAAGGAAGGAAGGAAATAAAGAGAGGGGGAGAGAGGAGGAAGGAAGGGAGGGAGGGAGAGATGAGAGAAAAAGAGAGAAAGAAGGAGGAGGAGGAGGAGAGAAAGATGATATTGAAAGGCTGGATATGTGGCTGAAGCAGTAGAGTACCAGCCCAGAAATTCAAATCCTTGAATTCTAACCTCTGATACTGAATATATATGAAGAAAGAAGAAAGGTGTAGATATTGCTAAATCTTGTTCAGCAGTCTTCTCAAGGAAAGTAGTTCTGTGTTCATGTAGACATGGAGCAAGAGGCCTTTGACTACACTTGTGATTCTAATTCAGAATAATTTCTTCAATTTCAAAATGAGGGTGGGAGAATAATAAACATATTAATTTTTCCCTTCACTTCTCCAAACGTAAGTCGAGGGTGGTATATGAGACACTGGAAAAAAAGCAAGAGAATACAAGAGGAAAATACATTCCAAAGTGATTTTGTCAAATAAATATAGATAAATAAAAAGTCTACTCTTCTTTTTTCTCCTTCTCATTTTCCTCTTTCTCCTCTTCCTCTTTCTCCTCCTATATCTTCTTCTTGTAATGTGTAGGCTTTAAACTTAGAGGCTGACATTTTCTCACTTCAGCCACACCTATACTTCCAGTTTTTTGCTCTTATTAATTGGCGATAAGAATCTCATGGCCTTTTGTGAGCAAAAACTCATGCATCACAAAACTTGTTTTTCCATGATGTGAGACTCAGCTACTTGTTTTGCTCAAGAACAGATTGACTTTTCTCTAATGTCCGAATTCACTGTTGCAGAACATGACTTACATAGGTGAGCTAAATTATTTCTTGGTAAGTGAATCCACAGAATTTTGTTACTTAAACATGATCCAACATGTGACTCCATTTGGGGTGGAAAACAAGAGCAAGAATGGAATGAATTTTTAGATAGTCAAATACAACTTATACATTGTCCTTTAATTTCCTATCCAAAATTCAGTGACGATGTTGGGGCCATCCTTCAGATAAAATATCCTGATGAGATAAGAATTACTTCTAGGGAAGACGGCAGCAGTTCAGTATGAGACGTACTGAGCTCCTGCCAAGATTCATGTACTGGTAGTGTAGGAGACAGTCCTCGACCAGAAATTGATCTTAAGTAAGCTTTAGGACCACAGAGAACTCAGGCAGAGAGGAAAAAAGGCAGAATACCGGCACGAGAAGAAAGCATGGAGCCTCGCCAGCCACGGAGCAGCCAGGGAGATAAACGCTTTTCTGAATCAGAGCAAAGACAACACTGTCTCAACAGCGCAGACCTGCCAGCTGCAGACAGAGCCACACAGAGCCATGCACGGACCTGCCAGCTTCACAGAACGGGACAATCCAGCAATTTGTGAGTACCTCCGAGGAGAAGTTTCCACTTCTGCTCGCGGACCAGCATTGGGAGGGAGCCGTTTCCCCTCCAGCTGAGAGCAGCACCATTTTGACTGCTGGCAAAGACCCAGCCAAAGCAATTGGAGCCTGAGTGGTGTTGCTGACAGCGCCATCTTTCTAACTGGCAAAGGACTTCCCAGAGATCCCTTAGCCGGAAATCTGGCCCCAGCACTACTGAAGTCCATCCCCTGTGCTGACCGCAGACCTGGAAAAAAAGCCACCCACAGATCTTTCAGCTTTGTTTTACCAAACAAGCAATCTGATTCAAAAAGCCGCAAAGCCAAATCACAAAAGAAAAAGACTTTGTGAAGTGTTTAGACCCTGAATTTAGTGGAGACAAAGTTTCCAATCCTGTCCCCCCCACCCCACACAAAAAAAAACCCTGAAGAATATCCTTTTTTTTTTTTTACTTCTACTCCATTTCATTTTTAGATGTTCCTATTTTTCTCTTTGCCATTTAACTTACACCTATTTTTCTAATGTTATGATTCATTCCTTTTTTTTCTTTTTTTTCCCTTTTTTTCTCCTCTCTTTCTCTCAAACCTGCTGTCACTGTGGTCATTCCGAGAAACACAGTGACAGCTCTGGGTACAATATGAATAAAAACGATATCCATATTGATACAGTCACCTGCTTTTTAAACTCCTGGTTCTCAACCCTAGTATCCCTTGGGTAAGAACTCAAAGAGTGAGGAATCTCCTCACTCTTTCGTGTGTGTCTTCTGTTTTCTTTTATTTTGTTGCTGTTTTGTTTTTTTTTTCTTTTTAAAATTTGTATCATTGAAATCTACTATATCTACCTCCCTCTTTTCTCTATATATTCTTCTTATTACTCTTCTTATTTTAATAAGTTTTATAAAAGTTCATCCAAACTTTCTACACAAATACTCTACCTGTCTATCACCTTAGGTCAGTTATCCTTATACGATACCTTTTCTTCATTACTATAATACTCTTACATTCCTGTATTATTCTTTTCCTACCTACCTTGTTGTCTTTCATATTATGCTTCTCTCTCTGGTCCTCTGTTCATACTTCAACTCTTAAAATACATGGATCTACATTTGATGGTTGTTGAGCAATGCTGTGTATCTAGGTGTTCAATTATACTCTAGGTCCAGAGGGACTTAAATACAATAGAGATTGGATTGAGAGGCTTATATTTTGGTCATAAATTGGTCATCTGTGATTGTATTAGAATTGTATGGAAAGGCACAAAAAGAAAGAGAGAGAGATACTACCAATCTAAAAGAGCAAACATCTATAGTCAGCCAACTAAAAAGGACAAAATTCGTTATATGTGAAAAATTATCACTTTGTTTAGTATTAATCTTGCTCCCATTTTCAAATGGGCAGGACAAGAAACTTAAGAAAAATGTCAAATGAAGGAATACCATCCGCAACCTAACATAAACAGGCAATGGAATAGTCAGTGGCAAATCTAGAGGAGAGCCTTCCAAGTGCTATGCAAATGCAACTGATAAAAATCATTCATGAAAAATGTGAAAACATAAAGAAAGAGATAAGGGAGGAAGACACAGCTAAACAAGAGGAAACCATAAACAAGGTGATATGTGAAAAAGGGGAAGCCATAAAGGAGGCCATAATAAAGGTTTTTCAAAGAAAAATGGATGAATTCATAGAATCCATGACTGAACTCCAACAAATGTCCAAAGAGAATAAAGCTGCTGAGCTAGCCACTCAAATGGAAAGCAAGGAGCTAAAGAAATCCATACATGATCTAAACAAAGGATGCAAGGCATCATAAATGAGCAATTAGAAGCAAGGGAGATGAAGAATAAAGTAGATAGCTTTGATAGCAGATTAGACAATGCAGAAGAGAGAATTTCTGGGGTTGAAGATAATTTAGTTGTTATAGAGAAAGAACAGAAAATGAGTCAATTAGGAAGACTAATTTAAGGCTAATTGTTATTGAGGAGGGTCTGGAAAAAGAGGTCAATGGTATTGGAAATACACTTCAGGGAATCATCTCAGAGAACTTCCCAAATATCCAGAACGGCACGCCCGTCCAGATACAAGAAGCTTTTAGAATCCCAAACAGATCTGACCAGAAAAGGACATGCCGCCACCACATTATAATCTGAACTGGATCGATAGAGGCCAAAGATAAGATCCTAAAAGCAGCCAGGGAGAAGAGAACAATCACCTATAAAGGCAAACCAATCAGAATAACCCCAGATTTCTCAGCAGAGACCATGCAAGCAAGAAGAGATTGCAACGATATATACCATGCCCTGAAATAAAATAACTACGAACCAAGAATACTGAACCCAGCTAAGCTCTCATTCATAACTGAGGGAACAATGAAAACATTCCATTCCAGGGAAAAGCTGCAACATTAGGTAGCAACCAAGCCAACATTACAGAAAATTCTCAAAGATGTTCTACACATGGAAAAATAACACAAATGTAATACAGAGAAAGACATGGCACCTAAAACTCATAATATCTAAGTACCACAACAACTATCAAGACACAGGCCCTAATGAAAGCTTGTAAAAATGGCAGGAACTAATAAATATTTCTCAATCCTGACTCTCAATATCAATGGACTTAACTCTCCAACTTAACGACATAGATTATCTAGTTGGATCATAAAACAAGATCCATCGTTCTGCTGTCTTCAAGAGACACATCTTACCCAAAAAATCAAACACCTTTTGAAAATGAGAGTTGGGAATAAACTCTATCAAGCTAACAGCCCCCATAAACAGGCTGGAGTTGCCATCCTCATATCAGATAAAATAGACTTCAAACTAAAATTAGTGAGAAAAGACAAAGAAGGTTACTACATACTACTAAAGGGATCTTTCCTCCAGGAGGACATAACCATCCTAACTATCTCCACACTGAATCCCGGAGCTCCGAACTTCATGAAGCAAACTTTACTTTCACTGAAACCATACGTAGATCGAAACACAGTGATTGTTGGTGACTTTAACATATCACTCTCACCTTTGGACAGATCAACAAGGCAAAAACTCAACAGAGAAACCTTAGAATTGAACAACTATATGGACCAACTAGATCTAACAGACATCTGTAGATTATTCCTCCCAGCAACAACACAATATACAGTTTTCTCAGCAGCACATGGAACATTTTCCAAAAAGACCACATTTTAGGCCACAAAACAAACCTGGACAGATTCAGAAACACTGAAATTATTCCCTGCACTCTCTCAGACCACAAAGGCATCAATTTGGAACTGAACACACATCTCCACCAACGAAGTCTCAGGGACATTGAACAGCACATTGTCGAATCACCAATGGGTCATCAAAGAGATCAGAACAGAAATCCAACAATTTATGACATTCAACAAAAAGGAGCACACAAAATGTCAGCTCCTGTGGGACATGGCACAGGCAGTACTCAGAGGAAAATTTATAGCTCTGAGTGCCTACAATAACAAATTGGAAAAATCGCAAACCAACAAGCTAATGTGTCACCTTAAGCCTCTGGTAAATGAGCAACAAACTAACCCTAATCCCACTAGAAGGAAGCAAATTATTAAAATCAAAGCAGAATTAAATGAATTGGAATCCAAAAAAACTATAGAAAGAATCAACAAAAGAAGGAGTTGGTTCTCTGAAAGAATTAACAAAATTGACAAACCCTTAGCAAATCTTACCAAAAAAAGAAGGGAGCATACTGAAATAAACAAAATCACAGATGAAAATGGTAATATCATGACAGAAATTACCAAGATCCAGAGCATCATGAGGGAATACTTCTCAAACCTTTACACCAACAAATTTGAGATTCTAGACGAAATGGATGAATTCCTAGCCAATA